>NC_139520.1:7351461-7398961 GCF_947247035.1 Vipera ursinii
TGTTCCCGCGCGTGTGTAAGTGGCCACGGCGAAGCCAGAGCGCCTTCCAAGTTTTGGGGGGGCGTGTTCGGCATATGGCGTCTCCCTCGCTCTCGCACGCACACAGACACCTTCTACCCGTCTCGGGGGCCGGCCTGTTCAAGGCGAAAGCTCCCATTTTATTGCCTTCGGGCAGGGAGTGCTTTTTTTTTTTGCCGGCGCCTTTAGACGACCCCCGCTTCCTGGTCGGTACAGGCAGAGAGGAAGAAGGAGCGAGAGAGAAAGAGAAAGAAAGAGACAGAGAGAGAGAGAGAGAGAGAGAGAGAGAGAGAGAGAGAGAAAGAGAGAGAGAGAGAGAGAGAGAGAAAGAGAGAGAGAGAGAGAGAGAGAGAGAGAGAGAGAGAGAGAGAAAGAGAGAGAGAGAGAGAGAGAGAGAGAGAAAGAGAGAGAGAGAGAGAGAGAGATACACGGCGGCCTGCGAGGGTGGGGGAGAAAGCGGAGGAGCGGCGGCTGAGGAGGGTCTTCTGCCCCGCGGATCCCCCACCCCCCAACCACATCCAGCTTTCCTTGCCCTGCAACCTCCCATCTCCTCCGCGGCCGGAGAAAAGGGGAGCGAGCCCCAGAGATTTCCTGCCAGGTGCTCCCATCCTCGGCGGCCGTGGAGGATGGGCGTGGGATCCCGTGAACGCCGCTCCGGGGAGCTGTCTGACGCCCCACCCCTCGGCTGGCCCGCCCGCGCATCGCCGGTACCTTAGAGTGCCCGGCCAGGGCAGAAAGGGGTCCCGGGCTCCATGGCTCCAGCGGCAGAGGCGGCGCTCAGGGCTTCCGCGGAGCGGGCGCGGCGCTCAGCACCTTCGCGGGCTGAACAGCTCCCGGCGGGCGAGCAAGGCAGCCGCAGCGCTTCTCCTGAACTCGCCGCCGCCGCCAGCTCCATCCTTCATCCCCGCCCAGCTCCGCCCCCGGCTGCTGCCATTGGCTCCGCCGCCTGGTGGAGGGTCCGCTGGTCCCCAGCGCTCCCCTTCGCCCCCTCGGCCGCCGCCGCCACAGCCGCCGGCTCGGGGTCGCCCACCGGGGGTGAGGGGGAAACCAAGCCACGCCGCAGCGCAGCAGCAATGAGGGCTGGGCTTAAGCGACATCTCCTCCTCTTCCACCCCCCCCCCCACCACCCAGTCATCCCTGCGAGGAAATCTGGCAGGGGCCGCCCAGAGAGGTGGCTGGGAGTTGTAGTTCTCCTCTCCCGGGAGACAGCCTTCTGAGAATTAGGGGTGTGTGTGGGAGGGGGAGGCGAGGGGAGCAGCAGGGGGTCTATGACGATTCACGGCGTCCAGCTCCCCACGGTCAACTCCCCACGGCCAACTCACTGCAAGACGAGAGTTACGCTAATATCAAAAGAAATGGTAGGAGAGGATCATTGAAGAAAGGATGCCAAAGGAGAGAGAGAATGCAAATGGGAGTGGCAAAAAAATGAAAATATTTTTTTTTATTATTTGTCTTAAACAATTAAATAGAATTGTTAAATTGGCCTGCAATGAGTTGTCCAACGGTGAGTCGGCCGCAACAAGTTGGCCATGGCGAATTGGCCACAGCGAGTTGGCTGTGGTGAGTTGACTCATTCAAGCCAGCAGGGTGACTAGTGGTGATGCTCCGAGATGGGCTTCCCTGGGAAGAGGTGACTGTTTCACCATCTTTTACACTTCCTAAAAAGGTAAAGGTAAAGGTTCCCCCGCACATGCATGCTAGTCGTTTCCAACTCTAGGGGCTCATCTCTGTTTCAAAGCCAAAGAGCCAGCGCTTGTCCAAGGACGTCTCCATGGTCATGTGGCCGGCATGACTAGACGCCAAAGGCGCACGGAACACTGTTACCTTCCCACCGGAGTGGTCCCCATTTTTCTACTTGCATTTTACATGCTTTCGAACTGCTAGGTTGGCAGAAGCTGGGATGAGTAACAGGCGCTCACTCTGTTACGCGGCACTCGGGATTTGACCCGCCAAACTGCCGACCTTCTGATTGACAAGCTCAGCATCCTAACCCACTGAGCCACTGCGTCCCTTCACTTCCTAGGGGTTGGCAAAGCCTTCTCCAATCTTGGGTCCAGCCAATGGGTTTGGGAATGCCACGGCCTGGACACAGTAGTCCACCCTGGCCCTAGAAAGCAATGTCGGAGAATAGAATAGAATAGAATAGAATAGAATAGAATAGAATAGAATAGAATAGAATAGAATAGAATAGAGCAGAAGGGACTTTGGAGGTCTTCTAGTCCAGCCCCTGCTCAAACAGGAGAACCTATACCAATTCAGACAAGTGACTTTCCAGTCTCTTCTTAAAAATCTCCAGTGATGGAGTGCCCATGATTTCTGAAGGCAAGCTATTCCACTGGTTAATTGTCCTCAAAGTTATGAAGTTTCTCCTTAATTCCAGATTGCTTCTCTCTTTGGTCATTGTTTCTCATCTTTCCCTCTGGTGCTTTGGTGAATAACATGACCCCCCTCTTCTTTGTGGCAGCCCCTCAAATACTGGAACACTGCTATCATGTGCCTCTTATTTTTTCTTTTCTTTAGACTAGCCAAGCCCAAGTCCCACAGCTGTTCTTCGTATGTTTCAGTCTCCAGGCCTTTGATCATCTTAGTTGCTCTTCTCTGAATTGTTTCCAAACTCTCAACATCTTTTTTGTGATATGGTGACCAAAATGGGCTGCAGTATTCCAGATGTGTCCTCACTAGGGCTTTGTAAAGCAGCACTAGTACTTCGTGTGATCTTGATTCTATGTCTCTGTTTATACAACCCAGGATTGTATTAGCTTTTTTGGCTGCTGCTGCACACTGCTGGCTCATAGTTAAGTGATGATCCGCTAGGACTCCAAGGTCCCTCTCACAATTACTGTTTTTAAGCCAGGTCTTGCCCAATCTGTACTTGTACCTTTGATTTTTCCTGCCTAAATGTAAAACTTTGCTTTTCTCCACATTGAAACCCATTTTGTTGGATAGGGTCCATCGTTCAAGTTTGTCAAGATATTTTTGGATTCTGAGTTTGTCTTCTGGGGTGTTGGCTACTCCTGTCAATTTGGTGTCATCTGCAAATTTGATGAGTTCTCCCTCAATTCCCTCATTTATGAAGATATTGAAGAGTACTGGGCCTAAGATGGAACCTTGTGGTACCCCACTGCTTACTTCTCTCCATGTGGATGTAGTGCCATTGAGGACTATTCATTGAGTACGGTTTGCCAGCCAGCTACAGATCCATCTGGTGGTGATGTTGTCTATCCAACTTTTTCTAGCTTACCAAGGAGTAGGTTGTAGCCTATTTAACTTATATGCAGAGGACATCATGAGAAAGGCAGGGCTAGATGAATCAAAAGTTGGAATTAAGATTGCTGGAAGAAATATCAACAACCTAAGATATGCAGATGATATCACTCTAATGGCAGAAAGTGAAGAGGAACTGAAGAGTCTCTTGTTGCGAGTGAAGAAGGAGAGTGCAAAAGTTGGGTTGAAACTAAACATTAAGAAAACCAAGATCATGGCATTCGGCCCTCTCAATTCCTGGCAAATAGATGGGGAAGAAATGGAGGTAGTGACAGATTTTATTTTCCTGGGCTCCTAGATCACTGCAGATGGGGACTGTAGTCAAGAAATTAAAAGATGCTTGCTCCTCGGGAGGAAAGCCATGGCAAATCTAGACAGCACACTAAAAAGCAGAGACATCACCCTGTCAACAAAAGTGCGTATAGTCAAGGCTATGGTCTTCCCAGTTGCAATGTATGGCAGTGAAAGTTGGACCATAAGAAAGGCTGAGCGCCAAAGAATTGAGGCCTTTGAACTATGGTGCTGGAGAAGACTCCTGCGAGTCCCTTGGACTGCAAGACAATCAAACCGGTCAGTCCTAGAGGAGATCAACCCTGACTGCTCTTTAGAAGGCCAGATCCTGAAGCTAAAACTCAAATGCTTTGGCCACCTAATGAGAAAGAAGGACTCACTGGAGAAGAGCCTAATGCTGGGAAAGGCTGAGGGCAAGAGAAGGGGACGACAGAGGAGGAGGTGGCTGGAGGGAGTCACTGAAGCAGGAGGCGTGAGCTTAAATGGACTCCAGAAGATGGTAGAGGACAGGAAGGCCTGGAGGAACGTTGTCCATAGGGTCGCGATGAGTCGGACACGACTTCGCAACTAACAACAACAACAAGGTTGTAGTCTACTCTATCAAATGCCTTACTGAAATTTAAGTATAATACGTCCACATCATTTCGCTGGTCTACTAGTTTAGTCATTTTACCAAAGAATGAAATAAGATAAATAAGAAGATGATCTTCCTTGCAAGTTCCACCTTAGTGCTATTTCAAAGACAATACACGTTCTTCAAAGGGTTGCTGTGTCTTCTGCGTGGAGTAGAACAGAGAAGTAGCTTTTAGTATCGGGGATGAAAGTTCATGTTGTGGAGATGGGTCACCAGGCAGTTGATATAGAAATTGAACCAGAGTAGGGTCAATCCTCAGCCTTGCTTGGTGCTTTCCTCCGTTACAGTAGAACAAGTTAGATGGCCTTAGGGGTTACATCTTACTTTGAGCGATGTCCTTCATGTAGCTGTAAGGGTATGTTGGAAAGATCTTGGGAGGCCGGTTGAAGGGACACCGCCAAGGGAGTGGTCAGATAAGAGTCAGCATAGCCCGTAGTTAGATAAGGAGATTCCCCCTAGTTTCTTGGGCTGTAAAAGGGATGGAGAGGACCCCAAAGTGCTTTTTTCAGGAGGCAACTCAACTTTCTTGTTTTGGAAGACATTTCACTTCTCTTTTTTTTTATTAAAGAGTTTTACAAAAACAAGATTTTACAATATATCCCCAAATCCCCCCCACCCCAAACCCGCCCACTTCCCCCCCCACTTCCCAGAGCTAAATACAGGATTATAGTTATAATAATCATATTCTAAATAAAAATTATGCATAATATACAATTAACCAAATTCATAATGTGCTTCAACTCCCCTTTAACATAGATACATACAAAGTACCAACACTAAGATCAATAACAATATCCCTCTAAAATCTACTCATAAGCTAAATGGAACTTTTTAGTCCCATATTTATTCTGAATATAATCTATCCATCTCCTCCAAACTGAAATATATCTTTCCTGTGAATGATCTTTCAAGTAAGCAGAAATCTTAGACATTTCTGCAAGATTCGAAACTTTAAACACCCATTCTTCTATAGTAGGCAAACTATCCTTCTTCCAATTTTGTCCCACCAGTAACCGTGCTGCTGTTATCATATTCAACATCAAATTGGTTTCTTTAACATCGCAATCTACAACAATACCCAATAAAAACAATTGCGGAGAAAACTTTATCTTTCTCTTAAAAATCTTTTGACATTTCACTTCTCGCCCAAGAAGCCTCTTCAGCTCTGACTGGATGGTGGAGGAATAGGATTTATATTCCTTGCAGACAGCTGGTCATTTGCATTCTTTTAGAGAGTCACTGGGGCCATTTGGAGGTTTTCTGTGTCCTCAAGGTCACCTGAGTAGTGCAAATGTGCGGGATGCAGGATGTTGTCTGCCCTGTTCCTGTAGTTTGCAATGTCTTCTGGAAATCCATTCATACTCCCGCACCATCAAAGGTGTATAGCTAAATGTCTACGGAGATTCTCAGTCATCCAGGAACGGTTGTCCCAAAGGTGCTTTTTCGGGAGGCAACTGGACTTTCTTGTTTTTTCTTTGAAGATGTTTCACTTCTCATCCAAGAAGCTTCTTCAGCTCCGACCAGTTGCCTCCTGAAAAAAGGACTTTTGGGACAACCATGACCTGGATGACTGAGAATCTCCATAGACATTTAGCTGATGGGGGAGGAGTTGTACATTGTAGCTTTACAATGAAGTAGAATTAGCACATCTGGTTTTGACAGCCTCTCAAGTACTGGAAGACAACTAGCATGCCCCCTGTAACCCTCCTTTTCATTAGGCTAGATCAGGAGTAGGCAATACTGGCTCAGGAATTCTGGGAGTTGAAGTCCACGAGTCATAAAAGAGCCAAGGCTGCCTACCCCTGGGGTAGATAAACCAAGTTGGTGCAGAATGCGGTTGCGTGGGTAGTGATGGGAGCACCCTGATACTCCCATATTACACCCCTCCTGCGTGAGCTGCATTGGTTACCGGTTGCCCTCCGGGTGAGATTTAAGGTGCTGGTACTTACCTTTAAAGCCCTACATGGCTTAGGCCCGGGATACTTGCAGGACCATCTGCTGCCGGGAATGACTTCCCATCGCCCAGTGCGCTCACACAGAGAGGGCCTCCTCAGGGTACCGTGTCGGCTGGCGACCCCCAGGGGGAGGGCCTTCTCTGTGGGAGCGCCAGCCCTATGGAACCAGCTCCCCCCTGAGCTTTGGATGGCCCCAGATCTCCGGTCCTTTTGCCGCGGCCTCAAAACACTTGTTTTCCATCAGGCTGACCTGGACTGACATGGATTTTAATTATGTTTTTAATTTTTAACTTATTTTAATTTTTATTTATTCTACAGGGGCCTTTAATTTAATTTTCTTTTAACTTCTGTATTATTGTATTTTATTGTTGTTAGCCGCCCTGAGTCCTTCGGGAGATAGGGCGGCATATAAGTCCCAATAATAAATAAATAAATAAATAAATAAATAAGTTTCCAGAACCATTCACCATATGCTTTAGCCTCCAAACCTTTTATCAGCTTCAATGCTCTTCTCTGCACTCTTTCTGGTGTCTTACCATCTCTAGTGTATTGTGATGACCAGAATTGGATGCAGTTTCCTAAATCAGAGGTCCCCAACCTTTTGGGCACCAAGGACCAGTTCCGTGGAGAAAGGTCTTTCCACGGACCTGAGAGTGCATGGTTTTGTGCGCTGCCTGCATCCCACGTCTGGAGCTTTGCTTGTTTGTGCAGACTGGTTGGTGGCATGCCACAGCCTTGTACCAGTCCATGGACCCGGGGTTGGGGACTCTTGTTCTAAGTGGTCTGACCAGCGTGGTGTAAAGCAGTATTATGACTTCTGGTTGAAATCCTTCTCCCAAAGTAAGGCTTGCCCTGGAATATCCGTCTGCTCATTGTTAATCATCGTTTGAGATATTCCTGTTCCTTTCTTAGCCCCAGAAATCTCATCTATGCTACTTAGCACATCCTTCTCCCACCTGGATTTAGGCAAACCAAGTTAGATTGGGGAGGGGGGGGAATCTGGAGGACGCCAAGTTGGACAAGCTAACTTTGCAATGTTGAGCATAACAACAGCAGCACCAATAGCACTTAGAAGGGCAATAGCACTTAGATTTATATACCGCTTCACAGTGCTTTACAGCCCTCTCTAAGCGGTTTAAGTCAGCCTCTTGCCCCCAACAATCAGGGTCCTCATTTTACCAATCTTGGAAGGATGGAAGTTTGAGTCAACCTTGAGCCAATCAGGATTGAACTGCTGGCAGTCAGCAGAATTAGCCTGTAATACTGCATTTTAACCACTGCACCACCATGGAAGAGTTTGAGATACAAGAATTGGTAATCTGAAGTTTCCAAAACTCTAACTTCAGATTACCAATTCTTGTAACTCAAAATTTTGATGTATAAGAATTAGTAATCTGAAGTTAGTCATTTAACTTTGTTGTTTTTAATTATCTTCACTATTTATAGATTCCATGTCTGATTTAAAGATACATCTAGTCCTCAACCGACGACCACAATTGAGCCCAAAATTTATGTTCTTAATTGAGACATTTGTTAAGTGAGTTTTGCCCCATTTCACGATGTTTCTTGCCACAGCTGTTAAGTGAATTTGATAAGTTAGTAACACTTAAAAAGGTAAAGGTAAAGGTTCCCCCGCACATGTGTGCTAGTCGTTTCCGACTCTAGGGGCCAGTGCTCATCTCCGTTTCAAAGGCGAAGAGCCAGTGCTTGTCTGAGAACATCTCCGTGGTCATGTGGCTGGCATGACTAGACACCAAAGGCGCACGGAACGCTGTTACCTTCCCACCGTAGTGGTCCCTATTTTTCTACTTGCATTTTTAAGTGCTTTCAAACTGCTAGGTTGGCAGAAGCTGGGATGGGTAACAGGCGCTCACTCTGCTACGCGGCACTCGGGATTTGACCCGCCAAACTGCCGACCTTCTGATCGACAAGCTCAGCGTCCTAACCCACTGAGCCACCGCGTCCCTTAGTAACACTTAGTAATACTTAAATGAATACTTATTTTCCTGGGCTCCAAGATCACTATAGATGGGGACTGCAGCCAAGAATTTAAAAGACGCTTGCTTCTGGGGAGGAAAGCCATGGCAAATCTAGACAGCACACTAAAAAGCAGAGACATCACCCTGCCAACAAAAGTGCGTATAGTCAAGGCTATGGTCTTCCACGTTGCAATGTATGGCTGTGAAAGTTGGACCATAAGAAAGGCTGAGCACCAAAGAATTGAGGCCTTTGAACTATGGTGCTGGAGAAGACTCCTGCGAGTCCCTTGGACTGCAAGGCGATCAAACCGGTCAGTCCTAGAGGAGATCAACCCTGACTGCTCTTTAGAAGGCCAGATCCTGAAGCTGAAACCCAAATACTTTGGCCACCTAATGAGAAGGAAGGACTCACTGGAGAAGAGCCTAATGCTGGGAAAGGTTGAGGGCAATAGACGAAGGGGACGACAGAGAATGAAGTGGCTGGATAGAGTCCCTGAAGCCTGAGGAGTGAGCTTAAATGGACTCCAGAAGATGGTAGAGGACAGGAAGGCCTGGAGGAACGTTGTCCATGGGGTCGCGATGGGTCGGACACGACTTCGCAACTAACAACAACAACAAAAATGAACAAGTTAAGTGAATCTGTCTTCCCCATTGATTTTGCTTGTCAAAAGCTTGCAAAAGGGGATCACATGACCCTGGGACATAGCAACATCATAAATATGAATCAGCTGCCAAGCATCTGAATTTTGATCACATGTTCATGGGCATGCTACAAAGGTCGTAAGTGTGAAAAAATGGCCACGAGTCACTTTTTTTCCAGTGCCATTGTAACTTTGAACAGTCACTAAATGAACTATTATAAATCAAGGATTACCTGCATCTTATTATTGTAGGGACACTTCCGCTGCCCCATGACCCAAATCCACACTCACTTCAAAGGGAGACACCAAGCGCCTCTTAACAAAACAGTTTATTTCAGCAGGTAGAAAGTCAGCATTTCCTGAGCAAAAATCTCTCTATATCCTTTTGGACTTAGCTCTGTACAGGGTGCATTACATTAATTTAACAGTATCTTGCAAGGCAGGTGTGCAGACCAGCTTCGTTCACTGCAAAGCCAGAATCAAGGAATTGTTGACAAGGTCTAAGTGCACAGCAGGATCCCCTGAAAGCTTTCGGCAAGCCAAGACAAGCAATTACCCTTTAATCGGGGTTGTTTTGTTTTTTAATATGATGCTACAGAGAGCTAGGATGGCACAGGAGGGTATTGTGGTTTTAGCACACTGCGGTTGCCAAACCGTTAAACTCTGGCGCACTTCATCTTTCCCCAATTTGCTGCTCTCCAGACAATGTGAAAGGTCAGACCAGGTTGAGGCTGGTTCACTAGGCACAGTGGATCCTTGTTGGGATCAACAAGAGGAATTGAATCAGCATTGAGTGTCTTTCAAGCTATTTTGACTGCCCAAAAGCAGTGGGTAGGACTTAACAGAATAACAGAGTTGGAAGGGAACTTGGAGATCTTCTAAGTCCAACCGTCTGCTTAAGCAGGAGATGTTGTAGCATTCTGGACAAATGGTTGTCCAATCTCTTCTTAAAAACTTCTGGTGATGCAGCACCCACAACTTCCAAAGGCAAGCCATTCCACTGATTAATTTTATTTTAATTCCATTTATATCCCGCCCTTCTCCGAAGACTCAGGGCAGCTTACAAGCTTAGCAGTAGCCTTCATTCTATGTATATGCCTGCTTATTAGGGCTTTCACACACACACCCAAAGCGGCATTATTACAAAGTCAGCTCATTGCCCCCAACAATCTGGGTCCTCATTTTACCTACCTCGGAAGGATGGAAGGCTGAGTCAACCTTGAGCCTGGTGGGACTCAAACCTGCACTAATTGCAGGCAGCTAGTGTTACTTAAGGAGGCATTAGCCCACTGCTCCACCAAGGCTCTATAATTGTTCACACTGTCACGAAATTTCTCCTTAATTCAAGGTTGGTTCTTTCCTTGATTAGTTTCCACCCATGGCTTCTTATATCCTGCCTTCTGGTGCTTTGGAGAATAGGATGACCCCCTCTTTTTTGTGACAGTCCCTTAAATATTGGAACACTGCTATTATGTCACCCCTAGACCTTCTCTCCGTTGACTTTTACTCAATTCCTGTAACCGTTCTTAATATGTTTTAGCTTCAGGGGAATCTATGGTCCACAGTCCATAATATTATCCTGCCATTGGTCTTGAGAACAATCTGGCTTTCCAGATTGTACAAGAGTTTTTACTTTTAAAACAGTAGAATATTAAGCATTGGTAACTCTCTTCAGACCTGCCTCACTAATGCACTTTAGATCATTCCAACTGGGAATTCTGAGAATTGTATTTCCAACCCATCTGGAGGTATGTACCATCACAGGGAAAAATTGATCTGAAGTTAACACTTGCTTTCAAAGAAAATCATCCTGTTATTTAAGACCTGAAACCGTTCTGTTCTAAATTGCTTTCAAGCCATTTAACACTGGTAAAGTACAAACACAAGGATAACTACCGGTATGACACAAAAGAGAAACTCCATTTAATATTCTCTGTTGATAATTAAAGAAATATGTCACATCCTCCAACTGAAACCTATTTCAGGACCCGGTTCAAATTAAATACTAAATGTTCATTTAAATGAAACATATTTGCCTCTCACAGATGGGCAATCAAAATGGAATTAATCTAGTCCTGGCAGAAAGGTCCAGAATTTGGAAGTTGCCATGGAGAACACTCTTTCTTGGATTGATGTCAAAAATGTCCCATCAGGTGGGAGCATCAAACCGAGATCTTGCTACACTGCACTGTGTTATAGTGTTCTTTTTATATTTGGTCTCGGAGACAAGATGGAACAGCCTTCTCCATTTTATTTTTCAGGATACAAATTTACAGCCCTTTATAGGAATGTGAATATAATTTTGGCCATAGCTACTACAAAAAGGATGGTTGTTTTGAAGGACTAAAGGTGACATCATAGCAGTGTTCCAATATTTGAGGGGCTGTCACAAAGAAGAGGGGGGGGTCAACCTATTTACCAAAGCACAAGAAGGCAGGACAAGAAGCAATGGAAGGAAACTAATCAAGGACAGAAGCAACCTAGAACTAAGGAGAAATTTCCTGATAGTGAGAACAATTGATCAGCATAATGGATTGCTTCCAGAATTGTAGGTGCTCTAATATTGGAGGTTTTTAAGAAGAGATTGGACAACCATTTATCCAGAATGGTATAGGGTCTCCGGCATGAGCGGGAGGGTTGGACTAGAAGACCTCCAAGGTTCTTTCCAGTTCTGTTATTCTGTTATTTTGATCTGGGGTAAGAAAGAACAGAATGTTAGTTTTAAAAGAAACCATGCCAGCATAGCATGCTGTCCAGATATTCTGTGCATCACATCTGCTGTTTTTAGGCTATGAATCAACATTCATAGAGTTAGAGCTGAAATTCTAATATCTCTAAAGCTGCAGAGAAGTCATCTGGCTGAGATGCCCCACAAAACATTCCTGGATACGTATCTCCCTTTTTCTTCCTTTTCTATTTTTCCCCTCCATCTTGGTAAGGAAATTCTGAGGCCAGGATTTTGCTCTCAGATCTAACAGTAGGGTTTTTGCCAAGCCAAGATATGAGCTTTTACGATAGGCAGGCCTAGGAAATTGCCTAACTCTTTACCACTGCTGGAGAATATGGTTTTGCTCAAATGAATAACACCATTTCATAAATGTTAGGGTGCTGGTTGAAGATTTTATTTCTGGAAATTTGGTTGCTATTTGTGGACTGAGCTATTTAAGGGTGGAACAAGGAAGACTTGTGAGCTTTTGAACATGAACAGAATTCCTGCTTATATTCAAACTTTTTACTTTGAGGGCTACATCTTTTACACAAGTTTAGCATTGGCTCCAGACCTGTATGGATATTGCCTGAGTTTGAAAGTCTGATATTCTTTTATGGGATTAAGGCAGAAAGAGTGTTCTATATGTTTTAAGCCCAGCAGAAGTAAAGCTGATAGCAAGTTGGTATCAAACACTTTTGAAGAGAATAAATAACAGAGTCGGAAGGGACCTTGCAGATCTTCTAGTTCAGGGGTGTCAAACTCAATTTCATTGAGGGCCGCATCAGCATTGCGGTTGCCCTCAGGGGGAAGGGTGGGTGTGGCCTGGGTGGGCATGGCCTACTGGGTGGGCGTGGCTAAAGTGCATATGGCCTACTGGGTGGGCATGGCCAGCTCTACATCGTTCGCATCAAGGGTGCCTATGGGGGCTTGGGCATGAGTGGGACAGATCTGAGGCTCTCTGGCAGGAGGAGGGTCTCTGGGCCAGGGCCAAGGCAGTGGGGGCCGTTCCCTCACTGTTTCCAGGATGGCTTCGCGGGCCGCATGAAACCACTTTGCGGGCCGGATCCGGCCCCCGGGCCTTGTGTTTGACATGTCTGTTCTAGTCCAACTCCCTACTCAAGCAGGAAACACTATACCAGACATGTCAAACACAAGGCCTGGGGGCCGGATCCAGCCCGTGAAGTGGTTTCATGTGGCCCGCGAAGCCATCCTGGAAACAGTGAGGGAACGGCCCCCACTGCCTGGGCCCTGGCCCAGAGACCCTCCTTCCGCAAGAGACCCTCAGATCTGTCCCGCTCCTGCCCAGGCCCCCATAGGCACTCTTGATGCGAACGATGTAGAGCTGGCCACGCCCACCCAGTAGGCCATGCCCACCCTGGCCATACCCACCCGGCCCCTTGAGGGCAACCGCAATGCTGATGCGTCCCTCAATAAAATTGAGTTTGACACCCCTGCACTATACCATTGCAGATGGTGGAATGTCCAGTGGCTGTCCAGTCTCTTCTTAAAAGCCTCCAGTGATGGAGCACCGGCAACGTCTGAAGGCAAGCTGTTCCACTGGTTGATTGTTCTCACGGTTAGGAAAGTTCTCCTTAGTTCTAGATTGCTTCTCTTCTTTTTTTATTGAAAAGTTTTAACATACATTTTATCTTTAACAGTCCCCCCTCCCCCTCCCCTCCCCCTCCCTCCCTCCCCCTCTCCTCCTCCCCCCCCCCCCGACTTCCCAGAGCTAAGTACAAGGTATAAAAACAAAAAAAACAATCATAAACATCCATATGCTATCAACCATAAACTCTAAAATCTATCACTCTCTGGCTCATATAGGATAACTACAAACACTATTAATATTAAATATATATAGAAAAAAAAGGAAAAAAGGAAAAGGAAAGGAAGACTTATTCAAATGCTACATGAAACTTTTTAGTCCTATATTTGTTCTGGATATACTCAATCCATTTTCTCCACTCCATAATATAACGTTCTTGCGAGTGATCTTTCAAATAAGCCGAAATCTTTGCCATCTCTGCCAGGTCAGAAACCTTTAAAGTCCATTCTTCTATAGTCGGCAGTTCCTCTTTCTTCCAATACTGACCTATTAAGAGTCTTGCTGCCGTAATTAAATTTAACATCAACTTAGTGTCCACAACCGTAGCATCTGTAATTATTCCCAACAAAAAAAGTTGCGGACAAAACTTTATCCTTTGCTTGAAAATCTTCTGCATATTCCACCAAATTTTTATCCAAAAGGCCTTAACCTTTTTGCAAGTCCACCATATGTGAAAATATGTTGCATCTTCATCGCCACACCTCCAGCATTTTGGCTGATAATTCGGGTACATACTTGCAAGCTTTTTAGGATCTAGATGCCATCTATAAAACATTTTATAAAAGTTCTCTCTTAAATTTTGAGCTTGTGTAAATTTTACGTTCCTCACCCAAATCTTTTCCCACGTGTCCATTGTAATAACTTCTTGGATGTTTTGGGCCCATTTTATCATACAATCCTTAACAAGTTCTGTTTCTGAGTCAATCTCTATCAATGCAAGATATATCCGTTTAATATGTGCTGGACCCTGATTTCTAATTTGCTTTATCAGATTTTCATCAGTCATTGTAAAACCAGTTTTCTGATCTTCTTTCCACCTGGCCCGTAGCTGAATATATTGAAACCAAGTTTGAACAATCTTCTCATCTCGCAAGAGGCTGTATGGTTTCAGACACCAGACATTTCTTTCCAAACTTAAAATCTCCTTATACGTAGTCACATCATGTTTAAAACCAACATTTATATTTTCTATTGCGTGTTTTGGAATTGCCCACAATGGTATCTTACAGTCTAACTTATGTCTATACTTCTTCCAAACTCTCAGCAATGCCTGTCTTAAAATATGCACTCTAAACACATTATCTACCTTCTTATCATACAACAAATATGCATGCCAGCCAAACAACAAGTCGTGGCCCTCAAGATTTAATAATCTCTCTTGTGTCAAATTAATCCAATCACTTATTCCTGCTAACGCAGCAGCTTCATAATATAATTTGAGATTGGGCATTTTAAGACCACCTCTTTCACGAGTATCCTGCATAATCTTAAGTTTAACTCGTGGCCTTTTTCCTGCCCAAACAAATTTATTGATACCTCGCTGCCATTCCTCCAGATTAGAATCTTTCTTAAGAACCGGTATCATTTGAAATAAGAATAAAAATTTAGGCAGGACATTCATTTTCACTGCTGCGATTTGCCCCAACAAAGACAATTGCAATTTTTCCCAACTCTCCATTTCTTTTTGAATTTTTCCCCATAATTTTTCATAGTTATTTTTATATAACTTTGTATTAGAGGGCGACAGAAGCACCCCCAAATATTTGACCCTTTTAACAATCTCAAATCCAGTTAACCCTTCTAAAAGAGCCTTTTGCGATACTGTCATATTTTTAGCCAGAATTTTAGTTTTTTGTACATTAACTTTAAATCCAGAAACCTTCCCATATTGCATTATTATCTCCATCAGGTCCACAACAGAGTTCTCCGGCTGGGTCACTGTAACAACCAGATCGTCTGAGAACGCTCTCAATCTATAATCCTGATCTCTAATTTGTATACCCTTAATTCTTTCCGAGTTCCGTATTTTTACCAATAATATCTCCAATGTTAACACAAATAACAAAGGCGATAACGGGCACCCTTGCCTTGTACCCTTCTCAATATTACATGCTTCTGTCAAGCTATTATTAACTATTATTCGGGCTGTTTGTTTTTGATATAATGCCCTGATTGGTTGCAAAAATTTATCCCCAAAATTCATTTTATCTAAAACTTTCGTCAAAAATTGCCAATTCAATTGATCAAAAGCTTTTTCAGCATCTAAAAAAATTAGCGCCGCAGGGATCTGGTTGTTCCTTTCCAAAAATTCTAACACATCAACTATATGCCTCACGTTATTTTTCATTTGCCTACCACTAATAAACCCCGTTTGGTCCCCATGAATCACCTGTTGCAGAACCCTCATCAATCTATTAGCCAGCACCTTAGCAAATATCTTGTAATCTGTATTTAAAAGTGATATCGGTCTATAGTTTTTAACTTGAGTGGCATCTTGATCTTCCTTTGGAATCAAAGAAATAAAAGCAGTTCTCCAAGACGGAGGCACCTTTCCCCCTCTCTGACTTATCTGGAACAATTCCTTTAACGGTTTTATCAACTCTAATTGTAAATTTTTGTAGTAAGCCGCAGTCAAACCATCCGTACCTGGCGCTTTATCCACCTTCAACTCCTTAATTGCTGTAAGAATTTCTTCTTCTGTAATCAATTGATTAATCTCCTCTTTTTGTGCTTGCGTAAGAACCGGGATTCTAGCATTCTCCAAATATACATCAATATCTTTTTCATTAATCTTCTCCTTAGCATATAATTTAGAATAAAAATCCACAAAGGCTTCCTTAATAAGATCCTGTTGAAACACAACCTTTCCCTTATGCTCAATTTTGTCTATATTAGAAGCCCTTTGCTTTTTCCTTAGTCTATAAGCTAGCCATCTACCTGGCTTATTAGCATTGCAAAAAGTATTATGCCTGGCAAACTGCAAATTGGTTGCCACCTGATCAGCCATTAGTTTATCAAATTGTCCTCTTAATAGCTTAATAGCCTCCTTAGTCTTCACATCCAATGGGTTCAAAATCAAGGCCTTTTCTTTTTCCCTAATTTCATTCTCCAATTCTTTCCTTCTGGCTTCCAAAGTACGTCTGTGTTTATTATTCATATATATCAACACCCCTCTCATATAGGCCTTGCTAGCATCCCAGATTGCTTCTCTTCTTTACTGGTTACTATCCGTTGCTTCGTGTCTTGCCTTCTGGTGCTTTGGAAAATAAGTTGACCCCCCCACCCCACTCTTCTTTGTGGCAGCCCCTCAAATCTTGGGAACACTGCTATCATGTCACCCCAGTGCTTCTTTTCACTATGCAAGACATAACCAGTTCCTACAACCTTTCTTCATTATGTTTTAGCCTCCAGCCCAGCGGTGGGATTCAGACAGTTCGTACCACTTTGGCAGAACCGATAGCTCATTTTTTGTTGCCCAGGCCCAAAATGGACTTCCAGAAGCAGCATCCACACAGAGAACCGGTGGTTCACATATTTGAATCCCACCACTGCTCTAATCATCTTTGTTTCTCTTTTTTAACATTCTTTCCAGGAAAAAAACAAACAAACATTGGGAAGTAGAGATGGTAAGTAAGTGGACGGGCTCTGGAAAATCTCTTTAAAAACTTCAGAGCCTTCTATTGATCTTGGCATCAGGAAGTGAGCCAGATTAAAGGGGCATATAAGGTTGCTTCCACCAACACCACCCCCTCACCCACAGTGTTACAGAGAGAGCTAAGACCTTGTCACCTTCCCTTCTCCAATCTCCTAATTCTGATCACAGTTTGATGAAAGTGGTCGTTGTCGAGGGACAGCTTTAAGAGACCCCATTTCCCACTTTTATTCTGATCATCTTTTAAGCCGAGGAGACGTTCCATTCCATATTGTGCATTTATGGCTGCGTCTCTTCCTTCCAGCTTCAGAGCTGTCTCTGTGGGGTGTTTCTGACCTCATTTGCTGACGAGGAGACCTAGACATGTGCCCGAAGATCCCCTCAGAGACATCCATCAAAAAGACCAAAGCGAGGGAGGCTCCCTGCTGCACTTCCTTCAGTAGCCATTTCAATTTGTCGGACTGTAATTTGCTTTCTGAATTTTTCAAAAGAGAAGGGAATTTTGCAGGAAGCATTACCGGGGACCGTGATCTTGCATTATTTAAGCAATGTGATCATTATGCCATCTTCTTGGTGACAGTCCACAGCTTCTCTGGCTTTTTCTAGGTTTCTGTTCAGTCCCAAGGGAAGTGATTAAAAGCAAACGTCTCTTTTGCAAAAAATAAAAAAATAAGAAGAACCGTTTGCCCCAAAATGGGGGAGAATGATCCTGAAAGGATGCTAAGACCCTAGAAAGAGTCTTACAACAAAGATGACAAAGGGTCTGGGGGCTAAATCATATGAGAGAATTAAGCATTTTTTTATTTTAATTCCATTTATATCCCGCCCTTCTCCGAAGACTCAGGGCGGCTTACAAGCTTAGCAGTAGCAGTAGCTTACAAGCATGTCTAGCCTATGAAGAAGGATTGGGGGTGGGGATTATCCAATACTTCAAGGACTGAGAAGAGGAGATGGACCTCTATTCTCTAGAGCAGGGGTCTTCAAACTTGGCCCTTTTATGACTTGTGGACTTCAACTCCCAGAATTCCTCAGCCAGGCTTGCCTGGCTGAGGAATTCTGGGAGTTGAAGTCCACAAGTCATAAAAGGGCCAAGTTTGAAGACCCCTGCTCTAGAGCGCTGGTCCCCAACCACCAAGCTGTGGATCAGTACTGATCAGCAGCCAGTACTGAAGTAGGAAGGGTCTATGACAATTCACCATGACCAACTCATCACGGCCAACTCATCACAGCCAACCTGCTGTGGGACAACTCACCGCAGCCCACTCACCAGAGGACAACTCACTGCGGGACAAACGTTACACTAATATCCAAGAAATGGTGGAACAGAATCCTTGAAGAAAAGGATGCAAAAGGAGGGACAGAATGAAATGTGAAGGGCCAAAATTTAAATATTTTTTTTTCAAAAACTTATTTCAGATCATGAAATAGAATTGTTAAATTGTCCTGCGTTAAGCTGGCCGTAGTGAGTTTTCCCCCTCTCTGTTAGGAACTGGGCCACACCCCTGGAAGTGAGCAATGGGCGAGCAAAATTGCACATGCAAGCGATCTAGGTTGTGCGCTCCTACCGCTCCCGCCCCCCCCCCAGCTTATGGAAAAATTGTCTCCCATGAAACCGGTCCCTGGTGCCAAAAAGGTTGGGGATCACTACAGCAGGATAAAAAGCAACGAATGGAAGCTTGTTAGAGAGAAAACCATCCTAGAAGGAGAATTTTTCTGAGAGTGAGAACAGTTGATCAATGGAGCCAGCTTGCCTCACAAACTTGTGGGTGCTCCTTCACTGGAGGGTTTCAAAAAATACCATTGTTTTTTTTGCCTTGACCAGAGGGTTGGACTAGAAGACCTCTGAGATCCCTTTCAGCCTTATGATTCTATCTTCTATGAATTCCTGGGCAACGTTTGCAAGGCGTTTCAAAGGCCTAGGGGGCAAAGGAAGCAACAATTGCAATCTATACTCTTCCATTCCTGACCCCGTTCTTTTATTTTCTAGGGCTGCCTTTTAAACTTAATTTTGTTATTTTAGCCTGGGTGTAATTAATTGCCTTCTTCCTTAAAAGCTTCCTTAATGGTGCGCAGAAGGACCAGCAGCTGCAATGTTTCATGTGTAGTTCTTGGGCTTTATCAGCAGGAGAACAAGTCTTCTAGAGTTGTTTTTTTATCATTGTCAATAGCAACCATTGGCATTTTGCTTGCAATCGATGCAATGAACAGAGAATAACATCATCCAGAGCATCCCAGGGGGATGGAGCCCAAATGGCAGCCATGCTGACATGGCTTGAAGCCCTGCCCTTACACTTCCTGCTCTCACGTCACCTGTGCAAATAATCCATTTGATTTAAGTGAAGCAATGTGCCATGTAACTTGGGTTTACTTCTGTGCTCAGCTGCTGGCAGGAGGTATGAGCCCTGTCAATCTTTTGGAGATCAGCGGCCAAATTAAGCACTGAACCGCCTTAAGTGAAGCAGATTTTTTTTTTAAAAAAAAAAGTACATTCCAGCTGATTGATTTTATCACTTTGGCTGAGAAATCCTCGTTGTGAAAGAGCTCTATATTTCGGTAAAAATTCCAAACAATAGGTACCGCGGTTTTCTTTTACCCTCCCTATGGTTTTCCTTATGGTCCCTACACGTGTAGATGGTAGATCTGGATCTAGGCTTTTTGATATAATTTCGGATCTGTTTCTTTACTTCAGCTTCCTTGGGCCTCTTTGGGACTGGTATAAAGTGGTACAAAAAGTGGAAAAGGTGATATAAAAGGCAAAGTGAAGCTGTAGGGATCGGTAAGTGAGACTATGAGGCAAAATAGGTGGAAGTAAGGGTGACCATGGAGGTGAGATGGAATCTCTTAATTCTAAAAAGTAGTTGGTGGTCGGAAGTGTTGAAGGACAAATCTTCGTCAGGGTCCAGTCCAAGCCGGGAATAAACAACATGGCAACTGCTTTAGAAAGAAGGTTTCAATTTATTGAAGAGGAGAGCCAGACAGGAATGGAAGAAAAGAGAGAGAGCACATGTAGGGAGTGGGGTTTTATACCCTCTGGGGCTCTTGAGGTTGTTTCCTGTTCCTGTTTGAGGCTTTGTATTTCCTGTGTCATGTACTTTGATCTGAGTCTCAGTGTGGCCCTTTGGCATCTGTGGGTTAATCCTTTTATGTCCTGTCTTAGAGTTTGGGGGTGGGATGTAGATTTTAGGTGTCTTTGTCTTCCTAAGCTTCTGGCTGGGGGCCTCCAACCTTCCTGAATGGATGATCACATCTGCATTTCTACAGAACTGGTTTCTGCTTAGGGGAGGGAGACTTGGGGCTATTAAGAAAAACTGGGCATGTTTTTCTGCCTCTTTAAGATGCTTTGAGGAAATATAATATTCTGCCCTTTTAATATTTCCTTCTCTGGGGGTAGGGGCTGAGTTCCCCACAGAAGGTTTTTTTTTCCAAAAGTATGTTGAGGAAGGGAAAGCGAGCTGCAGCCCATAGGTTGGGGACCCCTGACAGCTACGTCTACATTGTTCTAGCACGCTTTTGAAAAATAAGCCTAGACCGTTCTTATTTCTTTCCTCCCTCAAATTGGGGGTGGATCACGTTGCTTGGAGTCTCTAAATGATCTGCTTTTCATGTGAATGCTCCAGCCATTTGGTTAAACGAAGTAGGTCATTTGTTTTAAATGATGCATTTGCCTGCTTGATTGCATACGCTTATAATTATGAGCCATTGTTGAACTTGCTGCTATACCAATACTGTGATTAATATTTCTTTATTTATTTACCAATAAGTAACATTTCTTCAGGATGAGGCAAAGAGGAGACAAAAAGGATTTTTATCTCTGGGTGGAAGAACCCAGTGTCTTTGCTCTTGTGTCGTGAATCTAACTCCAATCATCTTACCCTTCCATGTTGCCCAGGCGTCTCCGTGTTCAGTTGTTTGCTCCTAAGAACTCCTGCTCCAGAGGCCAATGCAGAGCAGGCTATTCTGCCAGGATAAATATATTCACACACAACTCCATGAGTTGTGCCACCTTTCAACAGCTTCTGCAATTGTATCCATAAAGCCGAGCTGTTATCTGCAGCAGTCAGCTAGTGACCTCACGGATCTTCATGAAGTGCTATGATCAGATTGTACTTAGCAGCAAGACAGAATAAAAATGATGGTGATCATAAACTCAGCAGTGGGAAACAGACTTTCCTGACGAATGCTTCATGGGGAAGCTTCGGGGAAGAAAACAACAAGATCATGCTATGGTGAACAGACGTTGGTGTGAAAAACACTCCATAAATTAGGCAAAAGCTATGGGGTATGTGACAATTCACCGTGGCCAACTCACCATGGCCAACTCATCATGGCCAACTTGCCATGACTCACTTGCTGTGGGATAACTTTCCACAGTCAACTCACAAAGGACAATTCATTGCAGGACAAAAGTACACGAATATTCAAGCAATGGTGGAATAGAATCATCAAAGAAAGGATGCAAAAGGAGGGACAGAACGAAATGCGAATGGCAGAAATTAAAATATTTTTTTAAAATTTCTTTTAAGTAATTAAATAGAATTGTTAAATTGTCCCACAGCGAGTTGGCCATGATGAGTTGTTCCGTGGCAAGTTGGCCCTAGTGAGTTGGCTGTGGTGAATTGGCCACACCGAGTGAGTGGTAGCAAGTTGTCCCATTCCCAAATGTAGGAGTTCGATCAATCGGCTGAAAGTGATGTCGAGAGGTTTGCATGAAAACAATATGTTTTGTTCTGCAGGCTTGGAGCGACTCTAGTCTGGCTGAGAGATTCTGTTCAGATGTGTTGTGATTTGGACAAGCCAAACCCAGAACCTCTTGATCGTACAGGTTTCAGTTAAGACAAATTTCAGATGGGTCTTCTGGAGGAACAGGACAGTTCTTCATCCCCGTCTCCCCTGCACTGCCACGTGCCCGCTCACCAATCAAATCAGCACTTTCCATGCCCGGATGAACTGGAATTCCAATGTGGCAAAACCCAGTTAGTCCATAGCAACCTCTCTCCTCTCCCAATCATCTCAGTGTTTCTCTTTGCAGTCTGTGCAAGTCACCACCAGCTCTGTGTTGCCCCTGCGGTCTCCCATTTCAGGTGAGGGCTCAGAACATGCAGGTTTTGCACCCATCATTGTACCCGCTCTGAGTCGGTCAATCAGAATAGAGCTGGAAGGGACCTTGGAGGTCTTCCAGTCCAAACCCCTGCTCAAGCAGGAGACCCTATACCATTTCAGACAAGTGACTGTCCAGTCTCTTCTTAAAAACCTCCAGCGGCGAAGCACCCACAGCTTCTGGTGGCAAGCTGTTCCACTGGTTAATTGTCCTCACTGTTAGGAAGTTTCTCTTTAATTCCAGGTTGCTTCTCTCCTTGATTAGAATTAAGGAGAAACTTCCTAACGATGAGGACAATCAACCAGTGGAACAACTTGCCTTCAGATGTTGTGAGTGCACCCTCACCGGAGGTTTTTAAGAAGAGACTGGACAGCCACCTGTTTGAAAGGGTATAGGGTCTCCTGTTTGAGCAGGGGGCTGGACTAGAAGACCTCCAAGGTCCCTTCTAGCTTTATTCTGACATCTGGAAGACTTTGCTCTCCCACTTCATGGGTGGGCCCCTTTGAGCGATGCAGACACCTTGAATATCTAGTTTTTCCTCTTGGCGAGCCACAGATTTCCCCATGGAAAATAGATCTGTCCCCCATTTGAAATATTCTCAGCTACTTGCCATTTCAGCAGTAAGGTTGGAATTCTATCCAAGAACAGCATATGCTGATGGAAAGTCTTCCAATCAGGAGAAAAGAAAGTCCTCCGAGAAAAATATATTTGGAGTTAAACACTGCTTGTCAACCACTTTCTTGAAACAGAGCCATTTTAGGAAGATGAAAGTGATCTGGTCAACGTGCTTGAAAATAACATTGGGTGTTTGTTCCAAAATGCTTGTTTGATCCACAGATGGTAGGTTCGCTCTCTGAAATTGTATTTTTAGATCACCCACAAGGTCCGAATGATACTGACATTAAGAGAAAGACATTGATAGTGAACAGTGAGTGGGCGAGAATGATAAATACTTTCCAGAAATTTAATTGCCAAAAATGTAGTGGGGAAGAAATTGCAGATAATAGGCAATTCCCAGCCTTGACACAATCATCTGAAAGAGCTTTTTTTTTTAAGGGAAGGAATAGATGCAGTTGTCCCAGGTTTTGTGCATGGAGAAGACCTCAGTCAAAGGGTTGAGCATTTGTTAGGAAGCAACAGTAGAAAAGGACTTTTGGCTACCTGTATGTTTGCGAAACTTTATGGATAGATAACAATGGAATGGAGTGGAGTGGAGTGGAATGGAATGGAATGGAATGGAATGGAATGGAATGGAATGGAATAGAATAGAATAGAATAGAATAGAATAGAATAGAATAGAATAGAATAGAATAGAATAGAATAGAATAGAATAGAATAGAATAGAATAGAATAGAATAGAATAGAATAATAGAATAGAATAGAATAGAATAGAATAGAATAGAATAGAATAGAATAGAATAGAATAGAATAGAATAGAATAGAATAGAATAGAATATATGGAATGGAATAGAATAGAATAGAATAGAATAGAATAGAATAGAATAGAATAGAATAGAATAGAATAGAATAGAATAGAATAGAATAGAATAGAATAGAATGGAATGGAATGGAATGGAATAGAATGGAATGGAATGACGGGGATTTAATGGAACGGAATGGAAGAAGAGAAGAGAAGAGAAGAGAAGAGAAGAGAAGAGAAGAGAAGAGAAGAGAAGAGAAGAGAAGAGAAGAGAAGAGAAGAGAAGAGAATGATGGGGATTTAATGGAACAGAACAGAACAGAATAGAATAACAGAGTGGGAAGGGAGCTTGTATGTCATCTAGTCCAACCCCCTGCCCAAGTAGGAGACCCTACACCATCTCTGACAGATGGCAGTCCAGTCTCTTCTTGAAAGCTTCCACTGATGAAGGTCCCACAACATCTGCAGGCAAACTGTTCCACTGATAGAATGTTTCTCCTTATTTCCAGGTTGAATCTCTCCTTGATCAGCTTCCATCCGTTATTCCTTGTCCGGCCTTCAGGTGCTCTGGAGAATAGGTGGACCCCCTCCTCTCTGTGGCAGCGCCTCAAATACTGGAACCCTACTAGCGTGTCTCCGCTGGTCCTCCTCTTCACTAGACTAGCCATGCCCAGTTCCTGCAACCGTTCTTCATGCGTTTTAGCCTGGTTTGTATGTTTTATATCTTCATATGTTTTAGATCTGGTTACCTGAGAGACACCATCTTTTTCCCAATATTTCTGCCCACCTGGCACATTTGGAACTGGAGAAAATCACAAAATACAAGGACCTCCAAAGGCAGGCAGTCCTCGATATACAACCACGATTGAGCCGAACATTTTCGTCGCTGAGTGAAATTCATTAAGTGAATTTTGTCCCATTTTACGACCTTTCTTTCCACCATTGTTAAGTGAATCACTGCAATTGTTAAGTTGGTATCATGGTTAAGTGGACAGGTGAAAAAAAAATCCTATTTTATCTAACCTTCTACAATCTAGTGCTCCAGATTGACTGGGACGATCATTTTCCAAATTCCCCCAAAGCGCTTGCAATCCAGTCATCTATAGGATCTCACCACAAGTTTGATTGAGCCATTAAAGCACTGTTTTCTCCAGTGTTTGCAGACCGATATTTTTATCGTTTTTATTTATTTTTCTGTTATTGCCTTTTATATGTGGTTCTATGCTTGTTCACAGCCTGGAGTAAACTGCAAGAAGGGTGGCCATCTAAATTTGCATGATAGATATCTAGATAAATAGATGAGAGAGAGAGAGAGAAAGAGAGAGAGAGAGAGAGAGAGAGAGAGAGAGGGTGGGAGGGAGGGAGGGAGGGAGGGAGGTGAATGATAGGTGAATAGATTGATCATTTGATTGATTGATAGATCGATAGATGCTAGATGATTGATAGATGATAGATAGGTAGGTAGGTAGATACATAGATAGATAGATAGATAGATAGATAGATAGATAGATAGATAGATAGATAGATAGATAGATAGATGGAGGGAGGGAGGTGAATGATAGGTGAATAGATTGATCGTTTAATTGATTGATTGATAGATCAATAGATAGATGCTAGATGATTGATAGATGATAGATAGATAGGTAGGTAGGTAGATACGGAGAGAGAGAGAGAGAGAGAGAGAGAGAGAAAGAGAGAGAGAGAGAGAGAGAGAGAGAGAGAGAGAGAGGGCTTCCCTACAAGAAGTCAGATTGAGCCGTTAAAGCACTATTTTCACCAACGTTTTGGTGTTATTACTCATAATATTTACTTACTACATCACGTAACATATTCCTGGGTGCCATAGAAAGCTGAAAAGACATTAAATGAGTTACAAATACAGTAGCACGAAAACACCAAGGTACAATTTGCACTGCTGGTAGGGGAGAACCAAACCAAAGCCTCCACTTATGACTTCTTCTCTTTCAGAGATTTGATCTCGCCCAGCAGCTTCTTATTCTGGCACTTCGCAAAACTTCAGGCTGATCTGTGGATGCCAGAGCCGTGGAGGAACAATAAAGACAAAGACTCCCTCGTGTTTGACCCTTGCTGACTGCCTGGTCACCTCCCTGGAGTTTTCCTGGCCACTATGGGACAAGCAATTGGCCATTACTGTCTCCATTTCACGGTTCTCAACTCACGTGAGACCCTCCCAGGACTATTGGGATTAATGCAAAAAAAAAATTCAAGGGTGCTCTTCATGTTAAAAGATGACACTGAAATCTTTCAGCAGGAGGTTAAATCCCCTTACCTGTCTGGGGCTTTTGTTTTATGCCTTAGCCAAGGTTAAAATAGGGACGCTGTGGCTCAGTGGGTTAGGGCGCTGAGCTTGTCGATCAGAAGGTCGGCAGTTTGGCAGGTCGAATCCCGAGTGCCGCGTAACAGAGTGAGCGCCTGTTACTCGTCCCAGCTTCTGCCAAACTAGCAGTTCTAAAGCATGTAAAATGCAAGTAGAAGAATAGGGACCACTCCGGTGGGAAGGTAACAGCGTTCCGTGCGCCTTTGGCGTCTAGTCATGCCGGCCACATGACCACGGAGACCTCCTCGGACAAGCGCTGGCTCTTCGGCTTTGAAACGGAGATGAGCACCGGCCCCTAGAGTTGGAAACGAGTAGCACGCATGTGTGGGGAAACCTTTACCTTTTTTACAAGGTTAAAAGATGGGGGGAGGCTGTGCCTGGGCCCTCTTTTTTTTCAAAAGACTGGAGCTTCAATTCCATATAGGTCAAAGAGCAGCTTCTGAATGCTCAGGGATAACTCAGTGACAATAGAAATGGGGAACGTTCGGAACAGCAGGCGGGCACAAATGAACAAATGCATATTTTAACAGAGGAGAAGAAAAAGGAAGGACTTAGGAAAACTTCCCAATGTGCTCTGTGGCAGAATAACGAATCGTGATTAATAATTAACCATGATTAATCAGAGAAAGAGACTTGCGTGGCTCCTCTTGCTAGAAATATCTCAAGGACTGAAACCTACTCGTTTAAGGAATGTAATCTGCCTTCTCCTTGATTAATTAAATATATTAGCTTAGCTCTGTGATAACAGAGGAAAGGTAAAACATTATCGGAGCTTTGGGTGATTAATTTACTAACTGTCCTTTCTAGGGCTGGATTTCCCTCTTGGAGATTTGCCAAGCAGAAGCCAAATGTATAGAATAGGTTTCAATATGATAAATACTTGGATTAATAATCCTGTGCAAGCTCCATACAGTTTGAAACGTGCCGGGTGGAATTTTGTATTGATTTTTTGTAAATTTCTGATTGGATCACTCATGCATAATTAACTGTCGTTTGATTAGAAGTGGCCCTTGACTCACAACCACAGTGGAGCCCAAAATTTCTGTTCTTAAGTGAGACATTGGTTAAGTGAATTTTGCATCATTTTACAACCCTTCTTGCCTCCCTTGTTAAGAGAACCTGGTTTCCCTATGGACTTTGCTTGCCAGAAATTTGCAAAAGACAGTCACTACAGCAGTCATAAATGTGAGTCAATTGCCAAGCATCTGAATTTTGATCACAGGATCATGGGGATGCCAGAAAGGTCGTAACTGTGAAAAACAGTCATAAGTCACCTTTTTCAGTGCTGTTGTAACTTTGAATGGTCACTATTATTATTATTATTATTATTATTATTATTATTATTATTATTATTATTATTATTATTATTATTATTACTATTACTATTACTATTATTATTATTATTATTATTATTATTATTATTAATTATTAATTTAATTTAATTTAATTTCTATACCGCCCTTCTCCCGAAGGACTCAGGGCGGTGAACAGGGCAATACATAAAAACAAGATACAAAAATTAAAAATTATTACAAAGTAATTAAACAGTGCCCATAATAAATTAGTACAGATTAAAAGTTAAGACCAATTTATAAAACCCAACTCCATCCCATCAGGCCAGGCCGGCTTGTTCAAAAAGGTGGGTTTTAAGATCGCGCCGGAAGGACCGGAGATTGGGCGCCATCCGGAGCTCGACCGGAAGATGGTTCCAAAGATCCGGTGCACCCACAGAGAACGCCCTCCCCCTGGGGGCCACCAGTCGGCATTCTTTGACCGGTGGCACCCTGAGGAGGCCCTCTCTGTGGGAGCGTACTGGGCGGAGGGAAGTTGACGCTAAATGAACTGTTGTAAATTGAGGACTACCTATACTGGATAGAGAACAAGCCACGATAAATAAAATCAAACACTCTAGATTGGTACTGGGCCGTGGCATGCCAGCATCTGGTCCGTGCAAACAAGCGAAGCCCCATCCGCAGGATGCAGGAAGCACACAAAACCAAGCACTCTCCCGTTTGTGGAAAAATCTTTCTCCTTGGTGCTCTAGATGATATCGTATTACCCCCTGGTATTCCTTCAGAAGAGATAATCGTCAAAAACTCTACACTGAACTGGCCAGAATCAACACTGTAAGCAAAACATGTGATGGATCTCAAGCGTCAGATGATGGTTTGCCGGATAATGAATTCATTAACTCATTACTTACATAATGTCTCCAAGACAGCTCTATATACTTGGCATTAAAATCATGATCCTCATTATACTTCTGGAACTTACCCTTTAGATTTCCCACAATGCTTTCCCGGGTGATTTGGGAATGGTGGACATCCTAGTTGGAAGATACCTCCAAAGCTCCAGATTTAAAATCTCAGCCAAGCTTCCAAATTCCATGGACGGGGAGGTGGAGATAAAAAATGGTCCATGCAAGAGATAAGAGCCAGAGTCTCTGAAGTTGATCAATGTAGATCATCGGAGCCATTTGAGGATTCAGGATCTGTTGTTAGGAAAATAAGGAAATTGTCTCAGCCATCAGGGACATCTCAGTTCTGACAGGTGATTTGCAAATTCTCTGGTCCTGCACCCTGACATGGTGACCTTTTGAAGTCTTTGTGATGGGAACTTTGCGCCTACAGACTTTACCAAATCTCGTATGCGGATCTGCCAAGGCTTATTGTCTTTAGTGCAATGCACACTGGGTGCCTCAGTCTTTCTTTTTGTGCCCTTGATTGTAACTAAGGAGCTTTTCTTGCTGTTCACCATTAATCTGGGCATGAACTAGGATTATTTCTCTAATCCTGGGTGATGGCTAAGATAAGACAGCTACCTCTGCAGTTGCTAATTATTTGTACTCGAGTAAAATAAAGACGCTAGTCAAGCACATCAAACAGACCAGACTCTGTTGGGTTTTCCAGGGGCGTCCTTAAGGTGGATTAAAAATGTCACGCCAGCGCCACTGAAAATCTAGCAGGCATGTGAGGGGGGATTTGTGTTTGTGTGTTGCATGCAAGATGTATATACACACACACACACACAAAAATATAACCTGGAATAAAGGAGAAACTTCCTAACAGTGAGGACAATTAACCAGTGGAACAGCTTGCCTTCAGATGTTGTAGGTGCTCCGTCACTTGAGGTTTTTAAGAAGAGACTGGACAGTCACTTGTCTGAAATGGTATAGGTTCTCCTGCTTCAGCAGGGGGCTGGACTAGAAGACCTCCAAGGTCCCTTCCAGCTCTATTCTGATTAAAGCAGGTAGAACTTCAACTATACCATAGTTGCACTGATTTGATTTTGCTTGGTTACATCTTGGAGACACCCCTGAACTTCCATCAGGATGGGATGTGAACTGTTTGGCTTGCTTGAGTAAGCAGTTTTTAATCTGTCATTGTTATTGCTTTTGATTTGTTTTTCTGTCATTGCCTTTTATATGTGGTTCTATGCTTGTTCACTGCCTGGAGTAAACTGCAAGAAGGATGGCCATCTAAATTTGCGTGATAGATGATAGATAGATAGATAGATAGATAGATAGATAGATAGATAGATAGATAGATAGATAGATAGATAGATAGATAGATAGATAGGCAGGCAGGCAGGCAGGCAGGCAGGCAGGCAGGCAGACACACAGACACACAGACAGACAGACACAGACAGACAGATATGGATCAGTGGGTAGGTGGATGGATGGATGGATGGATGGATACCAAACAAAACTGGGTCTTCCCTCCCAAACAGGCGCCAGCAAAATTGAACAGCAAATCTCTTGAGTCTTGTGTTGGATTTTAAACTTCTTTTTAACAAAATGACACAATAGGCCTAAACTACCCATGATAATCAAACTATCCTGATTCTTAGAAGACACACAGACAGACACAATACAAACATAGAAAACACAAGAGTTTTAGCCCTGCTCTCTTTGATAACTTAACTCTACCTTCATCACATGGACACCTACCGTAAGCTTAGGAATTACCACAAAGAGTCAACAATGACTTTGTTACTTTGGCTGAGAAATTCCAGGCTGACCTCAAGTTGCTGTGTTCAATAGTTCAATACTGGCAGTTAATCTTAAAACTCAAAGCCCTAGTAGGACTGATGTTCTTAAATGTTCTAATCACATTAAGCTTTTGTAAGTCCTATGTGAAATATTTCAAATGTTTTCCACTGAAATGATTTTACCTTTTCCCCTCCCCCCCTTCTTTCTCTCTCTTAAGAAAAAAGAATACGTTGCTCTGGTCAAAAATCAATGGGAACAGAAAAGGCTTTAGTAGTGATCAAAGAGGTATATCTGTTTTGGGACTTTGCAGTAAACAGTAAAAAAAATGTAACATGTAATAGTTATCCATAGCATAAAAAAGAGTGAAGCATCTTACTGTTCAGTCAAGTTTGACCCGAAGGGAATTAGATATGAACTCTAAACACAAAAAGTTTTATGTCCATTGTACATCATTTTCTTGAGTGATTCTTGTTACATTCAGGAAATTGCTGGTTCGGTATAGCCTGTAGCAGTTTTGAACAGTTAACTAAGTGGCCGGTTGTAAATCAAGGACTCTCTATGGACTGTTTTCTCAGAGGCTTTCCCAGTTACACATGGACAACAACCTTCTTCTATGTCCTCAGGAGATGGCCTTCACCCCAACCTTATCCTTTGACTAAGACTGACATCAATCATCCTTAGCTAGAGAATTTTGCTTGCCTCCTTTTTTTTTGACCCAGTCCAGGAAAAGTCAATGTTTTATAACATCTGGTAGGTGCTGTCATTTGAAATCCTGAAGGGAACTCAGTCTCTTAAAAACAGATACGAACTAGAGGCAGGAAAGGGGTCGTCAAAGAGATGGCAAATGCCACAGTTGTACCATTTCCTCCACTGTTCAAGAATAAAATCATGCAATCACAGAGCTGGAAGAGACTGCAGTGGTCTTATAGTATAATCCGTTGCCCAAGGCTGGACTCCTTATACTAGCTAGCCCCGGCAAATGGTTGTCCAATCTTTTCTTGAAAACCTCCAGCAAGGCAGCACCCACAATTCTGGGAAGCAAGCTGTTCTATTGATTAATTGCCCTCGCTGTCAAGAAATGTCTCTTGGATTTTCCTCTTACCAGCTTCCATCCATTGCTTCTTGTGGGTGGATGGGTGAAGAGCCTTTCAATTCACGAGTGAGGAAATGCTTTGAACCTTGTTACTGAAGAGAACCACTTTCTCCATTCACACTTCACCATGCCTTGGTAAGGCCACACTTGGAATACTGCATCCAGTTTTGGTCACCACGATGTAAAAAAGATGTTGAGACTCTGGAAAGAGTGCAGAGAAGAGCAACAAAGGTGATTAGGGGTAAGGTAAAGGTTCCCCCACACATGAGTGCTAGTTGTTTCCGACTCTAAGGGCCAGTGCTCATCTCCGTTTTAAAGCCGAAGAGCCAGCACTTGTCCGAGGACGTCTCCGTGGTCATGTGGCCGGCATGACTAGACACCAAAGGCGCACGGAACGCTGTTACCTTCCCACCGTAGCGGTTCCTATTTTTCTACTTGCATTTTTACGTGCTTTCGAACTGCTAGGTTGGCAGAAGCCGGGACAGTAACAGGCGCTCACTCTGCTACGTCGCACTCAGGATTCGACCCGCCAAACTACCGACCTTCTGATCGACAAGCTCAGCGTCCTAACCCACTGAGCCACCGTGTCCCTTACGACTATTAATATACATTAAATTCTTTACTGCACCCGTGAGTGCATGCACTGGAGGAATGAAAACTAATATTGTATCTCACTCAGTCAACATCCCTGTAAATGTAAGCATTGATTGAAAGACATCCAGTTGCAGTGGAATTCTCCAAAGCAACTTTCAGCCTTTTCCTAAGGATAAACTGACGGATGAAGTTTTAGCTTTAGACAAGGAGTGCTATTTCCCTCAGGCCTTGCTTTACAGTCCCACATGAATTGCCCAGCAACGAAGGTTTGACAGGAAGGAGAGCAAATGCATTTCAAAACAACAGTGGGCAACGTGCCACACACGGATGCCCTCAAAAGCCAGAAAACAAATTAGAAGGCATAAAGACATTCATAAAACCTCCAGTTATTTGACAAGCTTGCAAAAAGCACCAAACTGGGGTTTAGAAGCTGAATTGCAATGTGGAAAGCCCAAAGCCCCAAAAATAAAAAAAATTAAATCTCTGTTAATGAGTTCGCGCTGCCATTTGACATCCTGTTGTTTACGCCTCTTTAACTCAGATTTGCGGCTTAGCATATGTCCCGAACTAAAACAGCCATCAATCTCGGTGTCCACAATCCAGCCTCATAACCACAAATTGCAGCCCTTTAAGGATTTGATAAAAGGGAGGCGGTGGCTCAGTGGGTTAGGACGCTGAGCTTGTCGATCAGAAGGTCGGCAGTTTGGCGGGTCGAATCCCGAGTGCCGCGTAACAGAGTGAGCGCCTGTTACTCGTCCCAGCTACTGCCAACCTAGCAGTTTGAAAGCACGTAAAAAGGCAAGTAGAAAAATGGGGACCACTCCGGTGGGAAGATAACAGCGTTCCGTGCTCCTTTGGCATCTAGTCATGCCAGCCACATGACCACGGAGACATCCTCGGACAAGCGCTGGCTCTTTGGCTTTGAAATGGAGATGAGCACCAGCCCCTAGAGTTGGAAACGACTAGCACGCATGTGTGGGGGAACCTTTACCTTTACTTAAGGGTTTGATATCACAAGCCATAAAGAGCGCTCAAAGAACTGCACGAGACATGGGACAAAGTGGAATTACATGTACAACAAAGCTTTTTCTAGCTTAGCAAGTTAAGCCAACTGGCTAGGGCTAAACTCTTTGGGGCCATTTTTAGTTGATGTTTACATAGAAGCATGCAAGACCATGGTTTATTCTGGCTTATTCTGGGAATACCAAGCCAGAAAGTGAACCAAGGGTATCTCATAGAGCAGTGTTTCTCAAACATAGCTACTTCAAGATATGGAGACTTCAGCTCCCAGAATTCCCCACGCTAGAAGGGAATGTGTGGCAGTGAAGGGAATTGTAGTCCACACATCTTAAAGTGGCCACTTTTGAGAAAACACTGCCCTAAACCAGGGGTCTGCAACCTTGACAACTTTAAGACTTGTGGACTTCAGCTCCCACAATTCCTTAGCCAGCATAGCTTAAAGTTGTCAAGGTTGCAGACCCCTGCCCTAAACTAGAAGTTCTGTTAGTTGTTTGAAGACAACAGTGCTAATGCTAATTTTTTCTGGCCAAACAGCACTGAATTAGCGCTGAACTAAGGAGAAACTTCCTGACAGTGAGGTCAATTAACTAGTGGAACAACCTGCCTCCAGAAGTGGTGAATGCACCCACACTGGAAGTTTTTAAGAAGAGACTGGACAACCATTTGTCTGAAATGATATAGGGTTTCCTGCCTGAGCAGGGGGTTGGACTAGATGACCTCCAGGGTCCCTTCCAACTTTATTCATATTCTTGTTCTTGTTCTTGTTCTTTTCACTTACACCCAACTGATGAGCTGCCATTAATGCTTTTCACAGTTTCTTTTCTGCCACCCGGAGGGCAGACTAATGTGCTATTAGAGAAAAGTAGGAAGCTTGTATTGTGAATGTACCAAGTTGGAACATTGTAATTAAAGAAAGAAGCTCAGAGCTTCATCAGGAAGAGAGAGAGAGAAAAAAAAATCATTGCATTCAAGCACAGAATTGAGAAGCCTTCGCTATATTAGCAGGCGATACCATAACAATAGACTGTGAAATTAATACTTATGCTCAAATTGAATTATATCTTCGAGCGATGTTTGCACTCTCTCATGCTGAGATGAACAACCACAGACCCCGGGGATCTGCAGCTCCGAGAAGATTTGAGATGGCAACCGAGGCTAAGACTTATGGACCATTAGATAACCAAGATTTGAGATTCTAGCTAGCAAGGCAATTCAGTCTGTTTCAAAAAAAAAAGGAGAAGAAAGAAAGAAAGAAAGAAAGAAAGAAAGAAAGAAAGAAAGAAAGAAGGAAGGAAGGAAGGAAGAAAGAAAGAAAGAAAGAAAGAAAGAAAGAAAGAAAGAAAGAAAGAAAGAAGAAAGAAAGAAAGAGAGAGAGAAAGAAAGAAAGAAAGAAAGAAAGAAAGAAAGAAAGAAAGAAAGAAAGAAAGAAAGAAAGAAGAGAGAGAGAGAAAGGAAGGAAGGAAGGAAGGAAGGAAGGAAGGAAAGAGAGAGAGAGAGAGAAAGAAAGAAAGAAAGAAAGAAAGAAAGAAAGAAAGAAAGAAAGAAAGAAAGAAAGAAAGAAAGAAAGAAAGAAGAGAAGAAGGAAGGAAGGAAGGAAAGAGAAAGAAAGAAAGAAAGAAAGAAAGAAAGAAAGAAAGACCATTGTTCTGCCCCCTGCTTAAAAGAACAGAACAACAGAGGTGGAAGGGACCTTGGAGGTCTTCTAGTCCATTCCTCTGCTCGAGCAGGAGATCCTACACCATTCCAGACAAGGGGCTGTCCAGCATAACGTAGGGCCTCCTGCTTCAGCAGAGGGTTGGACTAGAAGACCTCCAAGGTCCCTTCCAACTCTGGCATCCTGTCCTGACAAATTCTGTTGTTGTTTTGAGATGCTTTAAACAGAATGAAATGGGAAAGGGAGACAAGAAGCACAGCAAAAAAAAAAAAGAGAGGCCATTAGAAAAGCTGATTTCCAAGTGGATAAAGGAGGAGATGCTTCAACTTTGGAAGTGCCCCTGGGCAGCCATCAAGGACCCTCCCCATTTGCTCCTGACGTGGTTTGCCAACAGCTTTTAAGCAATGAAAACACATGGAAAAACCTGTCTCCAAGATATGGGCTCATTAGTTATCTAGAGAGAATACCGTAGACAGCTAAGAAAATAAACAAAGGGATTACTGAACGAATCAACTAGAGTTCTCAATCTAGGAGCAAACGATGATGCTCAAATTATCCTACTTTGCAGAATTGGAAGGGGCCTTGGAGGTCTTCTAGTCCAATCCTCTGCTCGAGCAGGATATCCTATACCAGGGGTCGGCAACTTTAAACACTCAAAGAGCCACTTGGACCCGTTTCCCAGAGGATAAAAAAAACAACAACACTGGGAGTCGCAAAACTTGTGCGTGCGCACGCGAGGGGGAGAACTTGATTGAAGAGTTTAATTAAAAAGAAATAGAGGCTGCTGTGCATGAGTTCTCTCTCTCTCCCCCTCCCTCTCTTTCTCTCCCTCCCTCTCTCTCTCTCTCCCTGTCTCCAATCTTCTGCTCACCTGGCAAGCTGGCTTCACCCTGTTCTGGGACAAGTTGACACACATTCTTATTGGGTTGGCTCTCCTGCTGCTTCCTGTGGAGTCACAGCAAAGGCAGAAGCCCCACCCAATAAGCTCGTCAGCTTCTCGGAGAACAGCATTACAGAGAGAGAGAGAGATGGGGGGGAAGCACAAATGCCTGTCTCTCTCTGTGTCTCTGTCTCTCTCTCTGCAAATGGCAGAGGACGAAACAGTCCAGGTCATACACAATAGCAACAGTCCAAGGAGTAATCCAAAATACAAAGTCTTCTTACCGGTCCAGAGGTCAATACACAGTTCTACAGGTTTATCACAGTAGTAAACCAACAGTACAGCAAAACAGTAATACTAGAGAGAGCAGTGAATTCAGAGAGAGAGAGAAGCTACGTTCCTAGCTCCCTCTTATGGCCATGAGAACACTTACACACCCATTGGCCAATTAATATCTTAAAGTCACAACATCATGGTTAATATATTTTCAACCCAACATTGTAGGCTATCACCATATGCCTAACAGAGCACCCACAGCTTCTGATGGTTTATGTTTCACTGGTTTATTGTTCTCACTGTCAGGAAATTTCTCCATGGTTCTAGGTTGGTTCCTGTCCTTGATTAGTTTCTATCCATTGCTTCTTGTTTTGCCTTCAGGTGTTTTGGAAAATAGGTTGCCTCCCCCTCTTGTTTGTGACGGCCCCTTAGATATTGAAGTCTGCTATCATGTCACCCCTTTGTTCCCTTTTTCCCCCCATTGAACTAGACATACTCAATTCCTACAACCGTTCTTCATATGTTTTCATCTCCAGTCCCCGAATCATCTTTGTGGTTCTTCTCTGCACTCTTTCTAGAGTCTCAACATCTTTTTTTTTACATTGGGACAACCCAAACTGGATACAATAACCCAAGTGTGGTCTTATCAAAGCATTATAAAGTGGCATTAACACTTCACATGATCTTGATTCTATCCCCTCTGTGAATGCACTTCAGGCACATTATGCTCTCTCTGGAGAAAGCTCTGATGTTGGGAAAGGTAGAAGGAAAGAGGAGAAGAGGAGAAAGACCAGTAGCAAGGTGGATGAACTCAGTCACAGCGGTAAAGACGCACAGTTAGAAGATCTGAAGGACCAGATTAGGTCTGGTCTAGGTAGTCACTAAGAGTCAATAATCAATGCAAAGACCCAGGTCTCTTGCAAAGTTTATAATCCAGGGAAAAATGGAAAGAAAAAGAAGTAACTGGATGCAGTTACAGTGGCGATGGATGCACCATTGGGAGACCTGAAAGATCAAGTTAAGACAGACCATTACGGAGAAAGTCTATCTGTGTGGCTGGTCAGAAGCAACATTGATTTGGTGCCACATAAGCAATCAGTCAATTAATCAAGTTCCTTGGAAATTTAAAGTCTAACACAAGTAGGTGCCTGATTTTTTTTGGAAAAAAAGTGGATTTTTTTTTTAACCTACTATAATCAATTGTGCTACCTTGTCCACTAAGATTTTCTTGGTGTTTCTTTGGTCATTTGAAAACACCTGCTTGGTCTCCAATAATGTATATTTTATTTCTACCTGTACATCGTTTTATTTACAAACTCACCTAGATTTTGAGTTGCTGGTAGGGTGGGAGTATTGCACCAGATTCCCCCTCTTTTTCTTGGTCACATCTAGTGATTGCAACTGAAAACTAAAAATGGTTATAACCTCTCCCCATTTTTTTTAACCTAGTAGGTAAAATAATATTAAATTAAAAAGAAGCCTGTTCACAAAATAAAATGAATGCATGTGACCCCCAAACTCTTGAAGAAAAATATGGTTGATAACATAATATATCAGTAGCCCTTCTACATAATTAGGAGATCTTAAGGAGAGGAAAAAACTTAATATATTCATTAAAGAGTAAAAGTGCGTGGTTATTTGTGCTTTTGTGTATGTCTGTGAGTGCACACGTGTGTGCGATTGCCAATTAATTCTGAATATACTTAAAAGTCTTGGAATCTTTCTCTCCCACCACAAAAACCTGAAATAGCATTCTGGAAATAGGTATAATAAAAGGGAGATAAAAGCCTCACGATGCTGCATTTTAGCAGCTACTCACAGCCTAACCCTGAAATCCTTTTCAGTTCGTACCTGTTTTTTTCAGCTGCTAATTTTGAGAAAAGGGTTTTAACAAGGGAAGGGTAGCAAGGAGGCTACAAGGATTGGGGGCAAAAAGAGGTAGAAAACCTCACGTTGTTCTTGTTTTGTGCTCCATCCTATTAAAGCAGCGTAAAATGTGGTTTCTGAAATCCTTGCGTGGCAGCCACCCCAGAAAATTACCACTGACCTCTCGTTTTTAATATGATAGAAAGGTGAAATGATTCCAACCCTGGAGAGAAATTGTATTAGCTCAGCTTAATTCAGTGAAGTTTTTGTCCTGGTTTCAACCAATCTTTGGGAGTTTGGTGCTCCACTGAATTCTGTACTACAAGGACTTTTGTTGGGAGGGAGGTTTTACTAAGAGTTGGAAGCAGTGCTTTTTTTGTCATAGAACTCTCAGAACGGAGTTCCAGCACCTTTTTTGGATGGAACCTTGTAGGATAGGCAAGGCAGGTTGTATGACATGTGTGAGTTCCGGTACCTTTTTCTTTTACAAAAAAAGCACTGGTTGGAAGTATCAAGAAAGTCACGACGGCAGTTGTGTGATGAAATGTAGTGAGAAGGTGGACCTCCGGGAAGAAGGAAGGGAAATGTCTTCCCGAGGAGTAAGAGGCAATTCAGCCCAGATATCATGTGTCTTCCCACACGCCCTAATAGTTCCCAAAGTATATTGTAGATGCAGATTGTAGAGTCCTCAGTCTGGCAAGATTTTGTCTACGGGTGTGAAGCAATAAAGAGCTCCGCTCAGAAGAATTGCCAAGTGTCGTACTTGGTTTGGGGCCTAACCAATGGTGGGATTCAGCCGGTTCACACCAGTTCGGCAGAACCGGTAGCTAAATTTTGCTGCATTCGAAGAACTGGCTGGCTTCCAGAAGTCTGTTGTGGTCGTAAGTCAAGGACTGCCTGTAGCTCCATATTTGGAGACACATCAGCTGCCGAGGACAAATCTCGGTGTCCCCTTCTGCATACAGTCATTATTTTAACTTGATTTTCAGCTGCAGAACAGATTCCCAATGTTGCCTGGTGGATCCAGAGATATATTAGGCTGTTAAAAAGCCAGGTCTAATTGTATTAATCTTTTTTTTTCTTAATCTTGATTGATTGCAGTCAAGATCTAGACTGCCATCTTCCCCATTATGGTGGTGCTGGTGCTGGCCATGTGGATGGGCTTCCTTACTGGCCAGACAAATTAATTCTTATATATTGGTTGCTTCGTTCAATTACGGGGTGTTTGCAGCGGGGTCAGGGAGCCTCTCTGCGCTTCATTTGGTTTAGTTTTTCCATGTTAATATTTCTGATTTTTTTGTTGTTGGTGTTGTTGTTTCCTCTTTTTCCCGGGCAGATCTTTCCAGACATGTCAGTTCCAGAGCTAAAAGCAGAGAGAAAGAAAGAAAGAAAGAAAGAAAGAAAGAAAGAAAGAAAGAAAGAAAGAAAGAAAGAAAGAAAGAAAGAAAGAAAGAAAGAAAGAAAATAAAATGTTTCTTTCCCCCTTTCCTAGGGAAATGCCGATTGTGGGCTCAAATAAAAAGCCTTGGACTGAACAAATAGGAGTTCAACCAAGTACAGATAAACCCACCGGCTCTTTATTTAGATATTCCTGCAGTCTCACAAAGCTATTTTCCACTGCTGTTCCTCCATAATTGCACTGGATGCTATCCCAGATCTGTGGTTTGGCTAAATGGGGAGTGTGCCTTCACTAACCCATCCAGCCCAAGGAGACGCATTAACAAAGGCCCGTTTCATGTTTTTTCTGGCCTGAACTGTAGAAAAAGGGGCCACTAGAGCCATTTTATTTATTTACATGCCTTCCCATTAGGCTTTACTCCTGCCAGTGCCTGGGTAAGTCCCTAGAGTTTTCTTGACAAGCTTTCAGACAAAGTTTGCCGTTGCCACTTTCCTAGGGCTGAGACAGAGAAGGACTGGTGGAAGAAGCGAGAGAGATGGCAAGGCTAATTGTTTTAATTAAAGAGAAGTACTTATCCGGGTTTGTTTCCACTTGGTCGTTGTGCTCAAAACCGAAAAAAAGAAGAAGTTTTCTTCTAGGGTTGATGACTCGATATCACCCTGTCAACAAAAGTCAGTATAGTCAGGGCTATGGTCTTCCCAGTTGCAATGTATGGCAGTGAAAGTTGGACCATAAGAAAGGCTGAGCGCCAAAGAATTGAGGCCTTTGAACTATGGTGCTGGAGAAGACTCCTGCAAGTCCCTTGGACTGCAAGGTGATCAAACCGGTCAGTCCTAGAGGAGATCAACCCTGACTGCTCTTTAGAAGGCCAGATCCTGAAGCTAAAACTCAAATACTTTGGCCACCTAATGAGAAGGAAGGACTCACTGGAGAAGAGCCTAATGCTGGGAAAGGTTGCGAGAAATAGAAGAAGGGGACGACAGAGAATGAGGTGGCTGGATGGAGTCACTGAAGCAGTAGGTGTGAGCTTAAATGGACTCCAGAAGATGGTAGAGGACAGGAAGGCCTGGAGGAACGTTGTCCATGGGGTCACGATGGGTCGGACACGACTTCGCAGCTAACAACAACAGAAATGGCAAAAAGTTGAGGTTGCAATTGTACTTTGTATTCTACCGCACGGAACAGAGTCAAAATCACTGCCTTTTTCTCTTTTTATCTCACGTTCCTTTGCCTTCCGATCTTTATTCCCATTTGTATTCTACGTTACAATAAACCTTAATAAAAAAACAGAGGGAGGGAGAGAGAAATGGCTGGATAGCTGTGTTCCAGCACTTGAGGGGCTGTCACGGAGAAGAGGGAGCTCCACCTATTCTCCAGAACACCTGAGGGATGGACAAGAAGTAATGGATGGAAGATCATTACCGAGAGATCCAATCTAGAACTAAGGAGAAATTTCCTGACAGCGAGGACAATTAATCAGTGCAATGGCTTGCCTTCAGAAGTTGTGGGTGCTCCATCACTGGAGATTTTCAAGAATGGACTGGACAGCCCTATGATTCTATATTCTAGAAAGTGATTGGCCCAAGTTCACTCAGATGGATTTTTGCTTAAGGCGGGACTGGAACTCATGGTCTCCCACTTTATAGCCACGTGCCTTAACCACTACACCAACCTAGCTCTTTATCAGAGCCATCCTTCAAGGTTAATTCATGAAGTTCGGGTTCAACACACCATCTTCTATAAAGCAGTATCTCTTAAACATTTTTCCCCCCAGAACCCCTTTCCCCTTCTAAAAATTATGGCGGTGGTCTATTTGCTGAAAATAAATCAGTCCCAAATTTAAACATTCATTAATCAGCCTTCACTTAGACGTGCTTATATTCCTAGATTAACAAACATTTCTCTTTGTGGTTTTCTGAAGCTTAGAAACCCACTCCTTGGCCTTCAAGTGAGAATCCGGAGCAGAAATGATACAAGCCAAATACTGAATCTTTCAGGCTGAACAGGATGGTCTCTGACCAGGATTTTGCAAGCCAGCTTCTACCGTTTCACATGAATGCATTTTCCTTCTACCTCTGGTTGATTCTGTTTCCTGGCTGGCTGAGCAAAACTGAATGATAAATAGTCCAGTGCAATTCATGCAACCCCTTGAAAAATGTTGCTTAAAATGCTCAGTCTTACATCCCAATTTGGACTCTACAGATTCATAGCATGTTTGCAGTTTAGTTCATATTTTGGCCAGGGGCAATTGAGGCAAAGCTTTATATAGATTTAAAGACTGAGATGGTATAAACTTGACTCATGACCAAATTGAAAAGCATTTTTATTGGGGAGGAAAAAGTGATGGAGAAAATAGCTAAGGACTTGTAAACCTCCTCTGGAAGCACAAGTACGTAGGTAGGCTTAGATTTCGTTATATTAAATTTTTTATTTCCCTGGTCGAAATGAAAATGTCTAATTTCATGTAATGCAAAGCATTCATAGTTTTAAACCAGGAGTCCTCAATATCACTTTTTCTGGCCAAGCCAGCCTTGGGCTGCCAATCGTGAAAGAGAAAGAGGAGGGAAATGTAATTTTCACCATCAAGATCCAGACCAAATTTGATTGCATTTTGTTTATGTTCAGGTTTAGCAGAAGCAGAGGAAGTCCTCAGCTTACAAGAGTTCATTTAGTGATTGTTCAAAATTACAACAGCACTGAAAAAAGTTACTCACGACCGGTTTTCACACTTACGCCCTTTCCAGCATCCCCATGGTCACATGATCAGAATCCATAGGCTTGGCAACTGGTTCATACTTATGACGGTTGCAGTGTCTCAGGTCATGTGATCCCCTTTTGGGACCTTCTGACAAACACAATCCAAGGGGAAGCCAGATTCTTAACAACCCGGCCGCTAGCCTAACAACTGCAGTGATTCACTTAACAACTGTGGCAAGGACAGTTGTAAAATGGAGCAAAACCCACTTCGCTTAACCACTGTCTTGCTTTGCCACAGAGATTTGGGGCTGGATTGTGGACATAAGCTGAGGATTACTTGTACCTGGTGTGATTAACAATAGCCCCTCGAATCAGTCTTAGTAACGCTATGGCGAGACTTCATTCCTTTCTTTCTTGAGCAGGTTATGTGTCGCTAGTCAGAAATCTTTTTCCCAAGAGTTTTACACCAATATGCCCCTCTGGATGGAACAGAAAGTGCGAAGATCAAAATTGTGTAGCGATTCTGAGAACCGAAGGAGACACAGATTTGTTCTTTAGGGGAACCGGGTATGGAAAGTCACTAAGGAATACTAGGTACAATAGAAAGAAATTTCTCTTGACACAAATGCCAAGGACAAAGTATTCAGACAGAGGAAATTGTCCTTTTTTTAAAAAAAAAATATGGCTTTCTTACATTTAGATTGAAATGTCTCAGGAAAGAAACTTTCGGATCTCTGAAAATCATTTTTAACACATGTACTGTACGAAGAGAAGGATTGAGGGTGGGGGGGACATGATAACTGTCTTCTAGTATTTAAGGGATTGTCACAGAGAAGAAAGGATTGACTTATTCTCCAAAGCACCTGGGGGCAAGAGAGGAGGTAATGGATGGAAGGTTACCTAACAAAACGCAGTTCAGTGTTGAGAAAGTAACTTTTGCGCTGAGGAAAAACAAAAAAACAAAATGCACAGGTATAGAATAGGTGGTACCTGGCTCATCCGTAAATAATTGTGAGAAGGATCTAGATATCCTAGCACAGGGGTGTCAAACTCAATTTCACTGAGGGCCGCATCAGCATTGCGGTTGCCCTCAGGGGGCCGAGTGGGTGTGGCCAGGGTGGGCGTGGCTTGCTGGGTGGGCGTGGCTAGAGTGCGTATGGCCTACTGGGTGGGCGTGGCCAGCTCTACATCGTTGGCATCAAGGGTGCCTATGGGGGCCTGGGCAGGAGTGGGACAGATCGGAGGGTCTCTGGCAGAAGGAGGGTCTCTGGGCCAGGGCCAAGGCAGTGGGGGCCGTTCCCTCACTGTTTCCAGGATGGCTTCGCGGGCCGCATGAAACCACTTCGCGGGCCGGATCCGGCCCCCGGGCCTTGTGTTTGACATATCTGTCCTAGCAGATCACTACTTAAGTGTGAGCCAGCAGTGTGCTGCAGCTGCCAAAAAAGCCAGTGCAATCCTAGATCCTGAATCAACTGAGGGATAGAATCAAGATCACATGAAGTGTTAGTACTGCTTTACACTGCTTTGGTAAGAGCACACATGGAGTACTGCACCCAGTTTTGGTCACCACAAAACGAGAACGATGTTGGGCCTCTGGAAAGAGTGCAGAGAAGAGCAACAAAAATAACTAGGGGGCAGGAGGCTAAAACACATGAAGAACAGTTGCAAAAACTGGGTGTGTCTAGTCTAACAAAGAGAAGGACTGGAGTGACATGATAGCAGTCCTTCAGTATCAACCTATTCTCCAAAGAAGTAAGACAAGAACTAATGGCTGGAAACTTATCAAGGAGAAATCCATCTGAGAACTAAGGAGAAATTAACCAGTGGGATGGCTTGCTTCCAACGTTTGTGGGTGCTCCATTACTGGAGACTTTTAAGAAGAGACTAGAGATCCATTTGTCTGAAATGGCATAGAGCAGCGATGGCGATCCTTTTAGAGACTGAGTGCCCAAACTGCAACCCAACACCCACTTACGTATTGTCAGGTGCCAGGTGGGCATGGCCCAATGGGTGGGCATGGCCCATTGGGTGGGTGTGGCCCATTGGGTAGGTGTGGCCCATTGGGTGTGCATGGCTGCGGTGGTAACAGCAGACTGGGTGGGACTAAAAAAATTAATCAATTCCAACTTTGAGAGATCTTTTTTTTCCCCACGAGAAGTTGAAATTGATTGATTGATTGAACCTTTTTTTTGCACACAGCAGCAGAGGCCTAAAGCAAAAAGGTTTTGTAAAACCCAGCTGAAGGCCTAGGACTGGGGCGACGGCACGGGTGCCCACAGAGAGGGCTCTGCGTGCCACCTGCGGCACGCGTGCCATAGGTTGGCCACCACAGGCATAGATTCTCCTGCCTGAGCAGGGGGTTGGACTAGATTAGAAGATCTCCCAGGTCCCTTCCAGCCAGATGATTCTATGTTCTATGTTTCCCCCTATCTACTCATTGGTTTCAATTTGAAATAAACATTACTCTAGCTCTGAACAAGGTTGATGAATCTTCCAACAATGACTGAGAATCTCCATACACATTTGTTGTTGTTGTTAGCTGCGAAGTCATGTCCAACCCATCGCGACCCCATGGACAACATTCCTCCAGGCCTTCCTGTCCTCTACCATCTTCTGGAGCCCATTTAAGCCCTCTTCCCTGTGACAGCCCTTCAAGTATTGGAAGAAACCCAAAATTGAGCCCAAAATTTCTGTTGCTAAGCAAGACAGTTGCTCAGCAGGTTTCCCCCCCCCCATTTTGCAACATTTTACACCACCATTTGTGAAGTGAATCGCCGTGGTTGTTAAATTGGCAACACACTGGTTAAGTGAATCTGGCTTCTCCGTTGACTTTGCTTGTCCAAAGGTTGCAAAAGGGGATCAGGTGACCCCGGGAGGCTGTGACCATCATAAATATGAATCAGTTGTCAAGCATCCTAATTTTGTTCACATGACCACAAGGATGCTACAACAGTCATGGTTTTTTTTTCCCAGTGCCATTGTAACTTTGAAGGGTCAGTAAATGAATGGTTGTAAATCAAGGACTATCTGTAAATCAAGGACCATCTCAAACATAACCTCAGTGGTACAAATGATATCTCAGTTCATTTTATAGCAGTGTCTCCCATTCTGGTACCCTCCAGATGTGCTAGAAGCTAACATACATGGAAGGCATCATATAGGGGATCCATACTTCAGAAAGTATGTGAAATGGGAACATTTCCATTTAAATAGAACTCTCTTGAGTTTTATTTAAGCTAAAGCTTAACCCCTGGCAATCTCTCCCTGATGTTTTCTTAGCAACTGTTCAGAAGTAGCTGGCGGTTGCTGGGGTGTCTAGTCTCTGAAACATCTTTTAGAAATCAAGTCCAAAGGATTTACACAGACCTGCTAAGCTTATCCAGCTCCTTCCATCTCTCTTCCTACGACTTAATCTCTAGCCTCTGATCATCCATGTTGCCGTTCTCCGAACCAGTTCCAATTTCTCAGAATGCCTCCTTAAAGAAGTAGATCTCTGGATGATTGGATGCAAAGTGGCCAGCTTTTAGCAACAACAGCATTACACATTGCTGAAATGAAGGACACATAGACGTAACTGGCAGAGTTTACTAAGAATAAAATAAATCCATTTCAGTTCTGGTTCTGGTTCTGAACACAAACTTCTTGGTTCAAGTTTGATTACTGTAGCTTCACCCTATGCTTTCATTCTCAGCATGGGACAGCCAGCTCACCACAGTCAACTTGCCAGAGCCAATTTGCCGTGGTCAACTCACCACGGCCAACTCACCATGGTCAACTCATCACAGCCAACTCACCACAGGACAACTCACTGCAGGACAATTCAACATTTCAATTTAATTATTTAAAATAATTGAAACATTATTTTAATTTTTGTTATTCACGTTTCATGCTGTCCTTCCTTTGGCATCCTTTCTTTAATGATTCTATTCCACTATTTCCTCGATATTAGTGAAACTCTTGTCCCATGGCAAGTTACCCCATGGCAAGTTGGTCATAGCAACCTGAGTTGGCTGTTGCAAGTTGAGTTGGCCATTGCAAGTTGGCCGTGACGAATTGTCACAGACCCAGCGGTGACTATGCAAGGAATCAAATTTCAAATTAAATGAAATTCAAATTAAACATTTTAGCTCAGTAAGGTGGGTAAACCACAGCTAGATGGTAAGTTTATGATTCTCTGTGCTATGATAGGATTCATATAACCAAATATGTTCAGTTAAGGTAACTTTAATGGGATCAGTTACAAATCTTATGCTGCAGAATATTATAAATTTGATTAATATTAAGCCGAGTTAGATTTGTGGTCTAGCATGATGTGTAAACCTAGGCTTTTGGGTAAGTTGGTAGGTCAATGATTTTTGGCAAGAAGAAGGATTAGTGCAATAAGCATATTAGGAACGTTATATGAGTTAGCACAGGGGTCTCCAGCCTTGGCAACTTTAAGACTTGTGGACTTCAACTCCCAGAATTGCCTGGCTGGGGAATTCTGGGACTTGAAGTCCACAAGTCTTAAAATTGCCAAGGTTGGAGACCCCTAAGTTAGCAAGTATAAAAGCAGACAAATGAGTTGATTTGACAAACCATGATTGAGGAAAGAAGTCAGGCTAAGCCAGCTGATCTGATCTGGAGGTGCTATCTAAAGAGAGAGAGAGAAAAGGCAATGTATGATAACTTTGCTTATAGTCTGACATTCTTTGTGTGACATTCTTTAGTTGCACGAAACAGGCAAAATCTTTTGCCTTTTAGAGAAGCCAGAGATAAGGATCTCAGCATAAATCTCAATGCAGCAAAACAGTCGGAAGCCCAACATCAGAGACTGTGCTCCAGAAAGGACATTAAAGCCATCTCTTTTTGTTTGGTTGGTTGGTTGGTTTCACAAAAGTCAGTGTGTTTGGAAGAGATTGCTCAGCCCGGAATCCTTCAGAAGTCGCCAGTGCCCTGTGGCCCAAAGGAATTTATCAAACGACCTCAAGTCTCAAACTGCCTGCCTCTACAAATCTATAATTAAGCATAATTTTATCTCAAAATATACTACAAGGCCTTTTTATGTTGGCGACAGTGGCTGACACGACTTCATCTTCAAGTTCTTTGAAGAAACAGGGTGTCTTCTCACCGATGTATATTTTAGTAGTTTAAAATACACTCTGGCACATTCATGGTTGACCAGGAACCACAGAACCAGCCCTTGAAAGTTACAAGGCAAGTGCAGAAAAACACCGTCATCTTCGGACGTGGCAGAGCAGAGCAAAATTCATTTACTTATTTTTCCCTTGCGCACACGTATGATTTAAAGCTCCTGACCTGGATGTAAGGCTTCTCCATGCAGGTTTTGCCTCTTGTCAGCAAATTCCAGCCCCGCTTCTTAAACAAATCTCCCATGTGGCATTCCAAATGGCACAATAGCAATTTGTTGCACATTTGTTATATTTCTCCTGTCCTTCCTAAGAGGAGCTCAGGAGAGCCATGAGCAGTGTCTACTGACACATGACTCCCATAATAATCTCGATGCTCGGAGGAAGAGAGACTGGCTCAAGTTCACAGAGAAAGCTTCATAGCTTAGAGCAGGGGTCCCCAACCCTTGGGCCGTGGACCGGTACCGGGCCACAGCATGCCAGCAACCAGTCAGCACAAACAAGCAAAGCCCCATCCGTGGGATGCAGGCAGCACACAAAACTACACACTTTCCAGTCTGTGGAAAAATCTCTCTCCACAGAAGCAGTCCCTGGTGCCCAAAAGCTTGGGCACCTCTGGCTTAGACAGGACATTAAAAAAAAAAAGAATTATTTTATTACTGTTTCAACTCCTCCCCTTCGGACATGGCCATAGGGCACTGCATGCCAAAACAACTAGGCACAGAGAGAGTTTTTCCCCTTGTGCCCCCATTCTGTTGAACACCTAATTCCCACAGTATTGTCTTATGTCCGGTGCTTTTTTTGTAAAAGAAAAAGGTGCCGGAACTCACACGTGTCAGACAACCCGCCTTGCCTACCCTACAAGGTTCCATCCAAAAAAGGTGCCGGAACTCCGTTCTGAGCGTTCTATGAGAAAAAAAGCTCTGCTTATGTCTAAGAATATTTACCCAGGTAGTAGGGCTGTCTTACTTTCATTCTTCTCGTCTGCTCTGCTGCCTTCTCTTATTGATATCATTATTATGATTATTATTACTTTGATATTGTGATTAATATTACTTTGTTGTTTTGCATGTACACTAAGAGCTTATGCACCCGAGACAAATTCCTTGTGTGCCTATCACACTCGGCCAATAAAGTATTCTATTCTGTAGGTTAATACCATTTAAATCTGAGGCCATATCTCCCTGGTATGTCCATAACTACTCTGGAAATAGCTGATCTTGTTTCATCTTGGAAGCTAAGCAGCATCAGGCATGGTGAGTAATTGGAGGGGATATCATTAGGATTAAGGGGTG
>NC_139520.1:7403961-7506461 GCF_947247035.1 Vipera ursinii
TCTTATACAGGCAACAGTCAAATAGGATATGAGCCAGGTCTTCTACTTCTGCTGCTCCACAAATGCAGAGATGTTCTTTATAGGATATAGCATGAAATCTCCCATATCTGGGGGATATATACCTCTGAAACAGCATTGGACAAAATATTATTGGGACCGGACTCTAAACAAATAAGGAATTTTTATAAATTACTTTTGGGATATAAGCTGTTTGAAGAGCAAGTGAAAGACCCCATGTTGATCTGGGCTAACAATTTAGGACATAACATCGACCTAGATACTTGGCAAACAATTTGGGATAGGAATAAAAGGATAACACTGGCCTCATCGTATAAAGAAAATTTATTTAAAATGTTTTACCGATGGCATCTTCCCCCAGCCCGCTTAGCAAAAATGTACACAACAGCATCTCCCAAATGTTGGAAGTGTTCTGAAGAGATAGGCACATACTTCCACACGTGGTGGTCTTGCAGTAAAACACAAAAATTTTGGAGAATGATTTGGATTTGGCTGAAAGAAATATTGAAACAAGATCTGGAGTTTAGTCCAGAACTTTTCTTGTTGGGAATCACGAAAGAGAAATATCCTAAAGATGTGCTATACTTAACGATCCATATTATCACAGCAGCTAGAATATCATTTGCGCAAAAATGGGAAAAGAATGAGATCCCAGGACAAAAAGAGGTTATTAGGAAAATTTGGGATTGCGCTGAAATGGACAAATTAACTTTGGAATTAAAGAATAAAGATCAATCAGACTATTATAGAATTTGGAACAAATTGTATCTTTGGATGGATAAAAAGAAAGGTCTCTATTAGGTTTTACAGACTAGCTCACTGTTTTAAATATTGTGGTATTTCACCGATTTGTAATCTAAGTGTATTTAAGTGTATTTTTGATGTACATATATACATGTATATATATATATTTAAACATTGTAGACAAAAAGGTTTGTCAGCTCGCTGGTACTGTGTCCAATGTTTTTAAATAATAAATTTAATAAAAAATTAAAAAAAAAAAAAAGAAATCTCCCATATCTGACCATTGTGTAAAGCTGTTTGAATCTTGCTCTCGTAAATATCTCCCTAAGATGTTTTGGGAGTTGTGACTTAAAATAACTGTCCACTTGAAAAGTACGTTTGTATTTACTCAGCCATTTCAAGTTACCCACCTTACCAAGGATAGCTATATCACTTTGTGCTTCTATATCCTTAATTCTTTGGGCAACTCTTTTCTTGGATTGTTCTCCTGTTACACAAGAGATGGGAAGGCCACAGCTTCTTACAAAATTTGTTAGTTTGGTGCTCCAGGAGATTTGTGATTGTAGTTTTATTTGCTCTAGTAGGCATAACTTGGGGAATCTATCAGTCTCCATTTCATTAACTTTGCACCAGTAGTTACAAGCTCTAATTTTAGATAATGCATGAATTGTATGAATTCCCAATTCAGCTCTAACTGCTGCTGCAGATGTTCTTGGATCTACACCCAAAATACATCTCAGATGCTGGGACTGTGTTTGTTCTAGGACTGTGGTTGAGTAAAGACCCCAAATTTCTGCTCCGTAACCTTAGCCTTATAAACCTTGATTAATGGGGCTAGGGACTTTGGGTAACTATGGTTCTTTAGTTTAGTCATAAATTTGCAAAGTAACCTGGTTAGTTTGCAGACTGTAGTTATATTGGTCATCCCTTAGGCCTTTGCCTGATTGAGTGTTTTCTCTATGGGTGTTCAAATTTTTGGGAGGAAGACAAGGCCCTTCTCTACTTTCATTTTCTGAGTTAGCCACCCCATGCCTATCCATGGTTGTCCTCCCAAGTCCTTCTACAGCAGACATGTCAAACACAAGGCCCGGGGGCCGGATGCGGCCCGCAAAGTGGTTTCATGCGGCCCATGAAGCCATCCTGGAAACAGTGAGGGAACGGCCCCCACTGCCTTGGCCCTGGCCCAGAGACCCTCCTTCTGCCAGAGACCCTCAGATCTGTCCCACTCCTGCCCAGGCCCCCATAGGCACCCTTGATGCGAACCATGTAGAGTTGGCCATGCCCACCCAGTAGGCCATACGCACTCTAGCCATGCCCACCCAGTAGGCCACACCCACCCTGGCCATACCCACCCGGCCCCGTGAGGGCAACCACAATGCTGATGCGGCCCTCAATGAAATTGAGTTTGACACCCCTGTTCTACAGTATTTGGGTGGCTCCTAACAAACTTTGCGAAAGATTCTTTCAGGCAGTCGACCTTATTTATGACAATTGACAAAAGATCATATATTGCGTTTACAGTTTGAGCTGTAAGCAAACATTGTGTGGAGAGGAGGTCTGTCAACATTTTTCCCCCTTTAAATTTGCTACATCTCCCTCCTGTGCAAAAAAGGCTGTTGCCGGGTTCCAAGGAGGGGAGCCATTCTCCAAGAGGGAGGAGGACAACTCCACATGCTGTTTGCTCTCCAGTTCTGTTTGTCAATCACATTCCAATGAGTCACATAAATTAAATTTATCTGATAAGGTGCCTGAGAATGAGTTACTTACTGGAACAGACGGTCTGTTTGCAATATAATCTTCCATTTTCTGCTGCTTCAATGGTTTGGATAAACTCTCTGCTGCAGAGTGCTGTCTCTTCCGCCTTTTCCCCATTCAGGTTTGTTAAAACAGGTTTAAAAATGTTTAAAACTAGGTTTGGAAAGGTTAAAATGGGTTAAAAAATGGGTTTAAAAGGTTTAAAAAAGGTTAAAACAGATTAAAAAGCGGTAGGTTAAAAATTGGTAGAGGACAGGAAGGCCTGGAGGAACATTGTCCATAGGGTCGCGATGGGTCGGACACGACTTCGCAACTAACAACAACAACAGGTTAAAAATACAACATTAAAAAAGGTTTAAAAAGTGAAAATAAAAATAAAGTAAAATAAAAAAAAGATTTTACTTTTGAAGGAGCTCTTTACAGCCTTTGCTGTAAATATAAATTGTCCATATTTATTTTTTTTTAAATGTCCTAAATGTAAGAACCAAGCTAGTAGAAACAGAACAAGATCATTTCCCTTTGTCTTTTTGAAGGAGAATTGTTTATTGTATGGACTATTTTCATAAGGGATTTTTTTGGAAAGAGAGAAAAAAAACCCCCTATCAACTGCAAGATGAAACACAGCGGAACCCTCTAATTTTGTGGAATGTATAATGCTGTCTGAGGATAATAGGAATGTTGGTCTGACTCATTACAGGGCACCCAAAAGTAGAAATAACTTCAGAGCACTCGTTCAACCATGCTACGAAAAAGTTACAAAACTTTTTCTTCTAATTACTCTGGAGAAGGGGAAGGAGGACATAAAAAAGGATGTAATGGGGCTTTGGAAAATGAGCAGCCCAATCTATTAAGCCCACACATTAATGAACTAATCTTCTTTAGAACTCTGATCCAAACAGTCTGATTAAGGTGACAGTCTGAATTAATCACAAAGCATAAACGCGGATATTTGTGGCAAAATTCACTGATTAGCAAAAATTACAGGAGAAGAGCACTTTCTGTACATGGAAAAGTAAGAGTGTTCCCACCACAGTCAGCAGAAGTTTGGGCATGAATCATAATGTCATTATCGTAAGTGAGAGTGTATTATAAAGCAGAAAGTCAAAATAGAATTTTGGTCCAAAGCAACTCTGGAGGGAGGATGCCAAAAATGCTTTTCTCCAAAAGGCAAATGGACTTCCTTGGTTACTTTTTTCTTTGAAAATGTTTCACTTCTCATCCAAGAAGCTCTTCTCAGATGTTTTCAAAGAAAAAAAACCCAAGAAAGCCTGATTGACATTTGGAAGAAGCACCCTTGGCCGAACTGTGATCTGGAGGATTGAGAATTTCCATAGACATTCAGAAAGGGTGAACATTCCAAAGCACTTGACTTCAGCAGTGCCGCCACGTGCCATGCACGTGAAAATCATCAAATCCTGATAGTCAGCCAATGGCGTCAACGCTGCTAACATCAGATGTTTTTGCATTGACAACAGATGGAAATGTAGCCATCTTTTCCCTTTCACTTTTAGAGTTAAATGATGCTGGGAGGGGGGGATGTGAATGAGAGTCCAGCTAGACATAACAACAGTAAACGTATCGTGAGAATCAAGGTTACTGAGCCCAGAGCTGATAAAGAATTGGCAGGCTGGAGAGCTGGAGAGGAAGCCCGCACTTCAAGCTAATTGGGGAATGTGATTTATAACTGTTAATTGGAAGGAGGGAATTGTGTTTTGATACTATGTGCCCAGGGGAGGGGAATTCAGTTTTTGGCTTCGATTATGTAGTGCCGATATTATGCTACTTGAATAAAAGATCCTTTAAGGTAAACAATGCCTTGAAGTTCTTTTGAAGAGTTTCATCTGTCGGAACCATGACAAAAGGATTGATCAACAAACATGTCAATTTGAAGACCTCCTACAAACTCATAAGGAGCCGTACCAATCAAGCTACCACTTCCTCACTTGGTGATCTTCACACAACATTCACATGGCACACCACACGGCGTGACCAGTCGGTCACATGACCTACCAACCACGTGACCACATGAGATCTATAAAATCGGAGAAGAACTGAAGCATGATGTTTCAACCAAAGTCCCAATGAGGACGTCACCTAGCCAGGTGATGAAATGTTTGGAAGCTAAACAGCAAGCCCGAAGAACAAACCACCACCGACATTTACACCTGGGCTTCAAATGTTTTCTATCATCCTTAAGTGTGAGCATCTTAGACCAGGGCTTTTCAACCAGTGGTACACGTACCACCTGTGGTACATTGGCACCTGGCAGGTGGTATGCGACCATCCTAGAAAAGTGGTAGTGGGGGAGGGGAATGAGCTGAACCGATGGTAGCACTGCACAAGCCTGAGCGAGAGATGGCTGGAGCTGCAGGGCTGTTAGGGCTCAGTAAAAGTGCCAGGATCAGCACCAGGATCCAGCTGGAGCTCGGCGCTGATCCCAGCGCTTTTGCTGAGCCCAGAAGAAGCACCGATCAGCTGGAATGTTGCAACATCTCCAGGGTCTTGTGATTTACATTCAGATGTTTGACAAGTGATTCATATTTATGACAGTCACAGTGTCCCAGGGTCATGTGAAGTGATCAAAACCTGCTGCAACCACCCAGCAGAGGGGGGGGGGATAAAAACCAAACACCCCACCCCACTCCCCCCCCCCCGCTGCCAATCCTCAACAGAAATGCTCACAACAATGAAAACCTCCGACAGGAGGAAGAGCACCGCCAGGTGGGCAGGCAGGTGTCTTGCTCGGCTGTGGCTTGGGGGGGCACTTTTTTCAGTGCCATTGTAACTTCGAACAGTCACTAAGCGAACTGTTGTAAGTCGAGGACTACCTGTACTTCATCACTTTTTTCCTTTTTTTATTTTTGGTCATCCAAGTTTTTGACACCTTGCTAGGCGACTGGTGGTACTCGGATGTTGCCATATCCTAAAAGTGGTACCATGGGTGAAGAGGTTGAAAAGCCCTGTCTTAGACCAAGCCAAGTCCAAAAATGCTGGAAAGCTCCTGGAAGCCTGGCACCCAGACAATTCAGCCATCGACAGACACATAAAGGTAAGCAACCCCTAACTAACCCTACAAGTTTTCAATTCAATATCCTCCTTAAAATTGGGATTTATCCATGTACGCACTCGACCAGAGCCCTTTTCTTTGCGGGGGCTCCATGGAAAATAAGCAAAACTCATCAGGTATTTTGTACCTCTATAAAATGCTTAAAAAACACTTTCTCCAATGGAGCAACATGCCAAAAAAGAACCAGACACGTATAAAACCTTTCCTACAGATAACAGGGTTTATCCTGTATTTAGCTACTGCATGTATGCAGAACTCAGGGCAATGGCGCCACAATCAGAAAAGACACTGACACCGAGATGGGACGGGAAAGAGGAAAGAAACACAACAAATGTATGAGCTCTGCTCAAAATATCTCTTGCACGTGCGCATCCACACACACACACACACACACACACACACACACAAGGAGCTTGATGGCAACTTTTCAAAATTGTCTTACGTTGATAAAATAATCCAGTTCACACTAAGAACCAGTAAGAACAGCAGAATTACTTTGCAATAACCTTAGCTGAATATTAAACTGCAAGTGAGAAATATTCGGTTTCCTCTCTTTGAAAAGCAAAATTTCCTTGGAGACTTTAATTTACTTTAATGGTAGCCTACATGATGCCCAAACCTGAACCAAGGTCAAGCTTGAAATTAAATTGGCCGGTGACTATGTTTAGCAATGCATTTCTTTGTCTTGTTTGGGGGAGGGGGGGGGGAAACAACCTGTGTTTTCATAGAAGAGATTTTGGTTTTGTCTGAGGTTTCCTGACAGTAATTTTTTTTTCCCCCTGCCAAGGCCGTTTGTACTAACTGTGTGGTCTTCAGATGGAATGAAGAAAGAAGCTGATTTAGCTGCTGCCAATAGACACCGTATTAGCTGGATATGTTCCTCAAAGGCCTGCAAAGATTGTATGCCTGTAAGCCCTGAAGTCAGCATGTTTGCAGCAAGGGTGGGTCAAAAAAAAGATAAGAAAGTAGATAAGAGGGGTCTAGGACAACTCGCCATAGCCAGTTCGCTGTGGCCAACTCACCACGGGACAAGAGATACGCTAACATCAAAGAAACTGTAGAATAGAGTCATTAAATCATTATGCTGCGGGTCCCCTTCAGCCCGATTATTCCGGCTGATGGGGTCCAGGATGAGGGCCTTCTCTGCTGTGGTTCCTGCCCTCTGGAACATCTTTCTCCCCACCCACCCCTGCCCTCTGATGTGAGGTTGGCCCCAACCCTCCTATCCAGTCATAAGAGCCTAAAGACCCAGCTGTGCCAGTCAGCTTGGGGCCCCAGTGGGAGAACAACACAATGGAAGTGGTTGATCAAGTAATAACAGATCCCACCTCCACTGCCCACTCCACCCTCCCCCTCCCCTAGGTGTTTTTGGTTTTAAAGTTTGTTTTTTAAGATAAGACGAGATAACCTTTATTGTCATTTCTTACTGTGGGCACGACACACATCAAAAAACAAAATTGAGTTGCCCGCTCTCAAAGTGAACGCATACATGACACACACCTAAACATACTATCACCCTACGGCAAGATGGGCGGCCAAACAGACAAATAAATAGCAAAAGGAGGGACAAAATGAAATGTGAATGACAAAAAAAAAATAAAACATTTTAAAAATTATTTTAAATAAGGACACTGAATTGTTGAATTGTCCCCCGGCAAGTTTGGCCCATTCCGGATAAGAGTGTGCACTTAAAGCTCCACCCCTTTGTACGTGCAAGGCAACACAGGATGCATGTAAAAACGGGAGTGGGTGCATTTTCTTCCAATGTCTTGTGCGCGTACCTTCAAGTCAGCTTTTGTCTTCCCTGGTGACCACCTGGACTAACCTGGACTGTAGTTTTCTTGGCAAGATTTTGGAAGTGGTGTGCCATTGCCTACTTCCTAGGGCTGACAGAGAGTGACTGGCCCAAGGTCACCCAGCTGCCTTTGTGCCTGAGGTAGGCCTGGAACTCATAGTTTCCAAGTTTTTAACCTGATGCTTTACTCACTATACCCAACCTGTCTCTCTCTCTCTCTCTCTCTCTCTCTCCAGTGACATGATGGCCACAAATTCAGATGATTATTTTTAAATGTCATTTGGTTGAATTCCAGATGAAGATGGCATCAATTGCTAATCATCTAAATATAACTTATGGGAGGATTAGGTTGCTATTGTATTTTCCCTGACTGCACACTAAGCCATGATTCGTTTCTGGTACCTATGGAGAGATTCGAGAGAACTTTTTCTGGGTTTGAGGACACCCCATAGTGACCAGGCCTGATAGGTAATCCATCTTCCCAGACAAATGTGTTAATAATCTCTTGTCAAACATACAGTAGAAAGAGGCATGGATGCCAGATGATAGAAAGAGGGAAGAGGACTGTTCTTTAGAAATGCCTGATCACGGCAGAATATTAACTTCTCTACTAACTGGTAACTCCAGCTGTAATATTCATTTCTATGAAACATTAAAGCAATTAAATACAAACGGGGTGGGGTGGGGGGGAGGGAATGGAAGAAAGTTTCACACCTTCCAAAGGGAGAATATTTTTCCAAAATATTTATTAGGCAATAATGTCGGTTAGAATTCTCCTCAGCCCAGAATTGCTCTGTAGCTTGTTTGCAGCTTATGTGTCGCATATCATATTTTAGCAGGCACTTTCACTTGAACATTTGCTTGAAGATAGACAGGGAGGAGGAGGAGGAGGAGATGGAGATGGAGATAGATGGAAAAGGAGAAGGAGAAGAAGAAGAAGGAAAACCTGCCTTATCTCCAGGAGAAGGGGAAGGACAAGGGGGGGGAGGAGGAGATGGAGATGGAGATGGAAATAGATGGAAAAGGAGAAGGAGAAGAAGAAGAAGGAAAACCTGCCTTATCTCCAGGAGAAGGGGAAGGACAAGGGGGGGGAGGAGGAGATGGAGATGGAGATGGAAATAGATGGAAAAGGAGAAGGAGAAGAAGAAGAAGAAGAAGGAAAACCTGCCTTATCTCCAGGAGAAGGGGAAGGACAAGGGGGGGAGGAGGAGATGGAGATGGAGATGGAGATGGAAATAGATGGAAAAGGAGAAGGAGAAGAAGAAGAAGGAAAACCTGCCTTATCTCCAGGAGAAGGGGAAGGACAAGGGGGGGAGGAGGAGATGGAGATGGAGATGGAAATAGATGGAGAAGGAGAAGGAGAAGGAGAAGAAGGAAAACCTGCCTTATCTCCAGGAGAAGGGGAAGGACAAGGGGGGGGAGGAGGAGATGGAGATGGAGATGGAAATAGATGGAAAAGGAGAAGGAGAAGAAGAAGAAGGAAAACCTGCCTTATCTCCAGGAGAAGGGGAAGGACAAGGGGGGGGGAGGAGGAGATGGAGATGGAGATGGAGATAGATGGAAAAGGAGAAGGAGAAGAAGAAGGAAAACCTGCCTTATCTCCAGGAGAAGGGGAAGGACAAGGGGGGGAGGAGGAGATGGAGATGGAGATGGAAATAGATGGAAAAGGAGAAGGAGGAGGAGGAGGAGGAGGAGAAAAAGCTGTCTTATCTCCAGGAGAAGAGGAAGGAGGAGGAGGAGGAGAAGCCCATTCAGTGACAGCTGAAAAACGTGTGCAGTGACTATCACTGCCCACAGTACAATGTTGTCATGTAAAAAGAGGGTCGATAACCTGGATTATAGGATTCTAAGGTAAAGGTAAAGGTTCCCCCACACATGCGTGCTAGTCGTTTCCAACTCTAGGGGCTGGTGCTCATCTCCATTTCAAAGCCAAAGAGCCAGCGCTTGTCCGAGGACGTCTCCATGGTCATGTGGCCAGCATGACGAGACGTCAAAGGCGCACGGAGCGCTGTTACCTTCCCAGCGTAGTGGTTCCTATTTTTCTACTTGCCTTTTTACGTGCTTTCGAACTGCTAGGTTGGCAGAAGCTGGGACGAGTAACAGGCGCTCACTCTGCTACGCGGGCACTCGGGATTCGACCTGCCAAACTGCCGACCTTCTGATCGACATGCTCAGCGTCCTAACCCACTGAGCCACCGCGTCCCTATAGGATTCTACTGTGCAGCGAACTGCAATTTCTATTCTCAGTGGCCAGTCAGGACCGAAAGCCCTCTTGGTCTCCCTGTTAAGAAAAATCAGTGAATAGATGAATGCAAAATGTGCTCTTTCGGTGAAAGCAGGCCATGAGATTTTGATTCGTGGACATTTGGACCCTGGATCCTCATAAACCTCCTGGCTCCAGATGGATCCCAGGCCTGAATAACTAAAAAGGTCAGGTCACGGTTCCTTCCCTTTTCTGTATTTGCCACATCCTCAGTTGCCAAAAGCAGATGGTGTGTGCAAGATGTACCGTTTGGAGCGCTAAAAGCTGGAATATGTGCATGACACCAGATGCTAAGCATGGAGAAGACGTTTTAACATCGTTTCAATGCAAAACTGATACGTTTTTTTTTCCCTCCCGCATTTCAATCCAAAGCTCGGACATCCTTAAAAATGGCTTTCACCGCATTTTGTAATGCAGTTTGCCAGATATTTATTTATTTATTTATTTTTGGAAAAAGAATCTCTACAGAAAAATACACTATTCGTGATTTTTTTTTAAAAAAAAAAAGAAGCAGCAGCTATTAGTAGCCAGAACTAAAGAATTGCAAAAAACATGTAGAAAAAATAGTTTGTTTCTTTTTAAAGAAGAATCCAATAGGCTAATTGAAAAATAAGGAACTAGGGAAAACTAGATATGAGGCTATCTGGAAAATGCAAAATGCAAAGGACAAATTGATCATCTGTAATAAAAGCAAATTTCCAATTTGCTAGGAGATTCAGCACTGTTGTGAATCAGAAATGACAGCTTTCAAGTCTTGACCTGAAATAATTATGGGTAATACATTGATAAACGTATATACCAATGGGTTTTGTGTGTGTTTGTGTGTGTCTATGTGTGTTTGTGTGTGTCTGTGTGTGTGTGTGTGGTATAGGCAATATAAAACCAGAAGCAGGCTGGCTTAACTAAGAAACCTCTGCTTCACTGGGTGCTAAACAAGCATCTGAAAGACTCTGAAAATGGATCACTACTAAGGTTTGGACAAAGGATCAGCAAAGGTTGCTAAAACAATGAATGAAAGGAAGGAAGTCATAGCGGTTAAAAGCTCTTATCTATACCCACCTCCTTTTAACATCTCATTGGCTCCATTGGGAGACATGAATCCCCTCAAGATAAAGGCCGATGCCAGGAGTAGAATCTACATATCTGAGCGTGATCTTCCTTTCCGGATTTCACATGCATCTCAGGATCAAAAGGAAGGACACATTAAAACCCACAGGTACCACAAACCGCACCCTGAGCCGACACCAACAACCGGTCCCCCTATAAAACCAAATCTCTGGACCCCATTTTCTCTGCAGCTGCCCCCAAAACAAATCTCTTTGTTCTTGGGAATAAAATGAATCCCCTTTCTTATAAAATGCCTGGATTTCATTTTTTTTATTTGCTCTTGCGCCACCCCAGTTCTTGGTCGCCCCAAAATTATGCAACATGAAATAATAATAATCTGAATAAATATTAGCTACTGGGCTGGAGTGGGAAAGAAAGAAAGAAAGAAAGAAAGAAAGAAAGAAAGAAAGAAAGAAAGAAAGAAAGAAAGAAAGAAAGAAAGAAAGAAAGAAAGAAAGAAAGAAAGGAAGGAAGGAAGGAAGGAAGGAAGGAAGGAAGGAAGGACAGACAAAGGAGATAAGGAAGGAAGGAAGGAAGGAAGGAAGGAAGGAAGGAAGGAAGGAAGGAAGGAAGGAAGGAAGGAAGGAAGGAAGGACAAGGGAGGTGTGGATGGAAGGAAGGAAAGATAGACAAGGGAGGTATGGGAGGAAGGAAGAAGAAAGGAAGGAAGGAAGGAAGGAAGGAAGGAAGGAAGGAAGGAAGGAAGGAAGGAAGGAAGGAAGGAAGGACAGACAAAGGAGATAAGGAAGGAAGGAAGGAAGGAAGGAAGGAAGGAAGGAAGGAAGGAAGGAAGGAAGGAAGGACAAGGGAGGTGTGGATGGAAGGAAGGAAAGATAGACAAGGAAGGAAGGAAGGAAGGAAGAAGAAAGGAAGGAAGGAAGGAAGGAAGGACAAGGGAGGTGTGGATGGAAGGAAGGAAAGATAGACAAGGGAGGTATGGGAGGAAGGAAGAAGAAAGGAAGGAAGGAAGGAAGGAAGGTAATTCAATATGTCCAAGTTTAAAACAGTCACTGAAAAAATTTGAAGCACTAATATCTCCCCAACCTCATGAATTCTAATGCAAGAGCTCTTGAAGATTTATCCATGCCATGAAAAAATAGCCATTTTTAATTTTCTGAAACCTAAATGGAAAAGCTCCTTCTGAGATTGAAGAGGTCCACGTGAGACATCTAGTGGTGCTGCAGCAGCCTCTGCAGCTTTGGGCGTCATCTGTGGACCTCTTGCTGAATAGCCAACAGTGAGGAACATTCTGCTGGTCTGTGTTTGCGGGGTGAGATTTTTATGACATTGTATAAGGTACGTATGGGGGTGTGTAAGAAAGAGGACGAGAGCAAACAACGCTCTGAGCTTCATTCCAGAAAAGCACTTCAGAGGAAGCTCATTTGCTTGAAGGAATCTCACACGTTCTGCTTTATTTTACTCCTTTCCATTTATACAATCTGTATTCTTACGTTAGATAGGATTGTGTCGGGTTATTGTGTACGATATCATTACATAACGTTTCATGTGTGTAGAAATAAACCAGCCGCTTTAACCAACTGCGGAACATTCCAGTATGTGGAGTTGGAATTAAGAGTAAAGGATAAAGATGTGGGTTGGACTAGAAGACCTCCAAGCTCCCTTCCAACTCTTCTGTGACTCTGTTATTCTGTTCTTGAGATGGGGACAGAGAGAGAGAGACAGAGATGTGAAGATAGAGATAAAGAAAGAGACCAATATACAATACAGTACAGTATGTCTCTCCCTCTCTTTCTCCTACTTTCTCCATCTCAGTGTTGTATACTACCTTGTTTGATTTCAGGGACTTGGGACCAAATAAATTGGACAGGTTGGTAAGCTGATACTCATTGTCTTAAAGTCCATTGAAGTTGCTTACCTAGAAAGAAAATCCTCCGAAAAGAGGATAGACAGTAAGAACACAAATGTTTTTCTACATATTTCTGAAACTCAAGGGTTCAAAAATCTGCCTTTGCTATTTTATTTATTAACGCTTCCTTAATATAATGTCTGGCTCTTAGAGAAGGATTCATTAGCAACTTCTCAGAATATTCTAACTTTTCTGTTGTCATCTATTGGGACCTAAAGCCTATAAAAGTTTCTTGATAAAGCTGGGCAAGTTGCAAAAGTAAGACTGGTGCGAATAAACCACTGATATTTATTTATTGGCAGATATAAAATATTTACCCAGCATCTGCCTACAAAGATGCAAACAGAAAGAGCACGCTCGTGCAACCAAGCATGCCTGGGAAGCTTTAAGTTTCAACAGCAAAGCTTTTATTCCAAAAATAGCAGTAGCTGAACAAAACTTAATATTCGTGTTTACATCTGCAAAGGAAAACTGTAACATCTGGACCCGCAGCTGCAAAAACAAAATTGCAGCCACTAAAGCGGTTGGCTACTGAATTTACATTCCAAGGTTCACAATCCTAAATATTTCATTTCAGTACATCCAATGGAGGGTGTTGTGTAGAGTTAACCACACTCACTTCAACAGCCTCTATATGCCAAAGAATTTCACCTTTTTAGCAGAACAATCATGGAAAGTTGGCAAGTCTGTCAAAAAGAAAGATTGGGGGGGGGGGTTACAATAACTGACTTCCAGTATTTGAGGGGCTGTAGTAGAGAAGAGGGGATTGACAGTCTCCAAAGTACCTGAGGGAAGTTTAGAATGTGATGTGATGGGATGGGATGGGATGGGATGGGATGGGATGGGATGGGATGGGATGGGATGGGATGGGATGGGATGGGATGGGATAGAATAGAATAGAATAGAATAGAATAGAATAGAATAGAATAGAATAGAATAGAATAGAATAGAATAGAATAGAATAGAATAGAATAGAATAGAATAGAATAGAATAGAATAGGAAGGGACATTGGAGGTCTTCTAATCCAACCGCATGCTCAGGCAGGAAACCTATACCATTTCAGACAAGTGACTCTCCAGTCTCTTCTGAAAAGCATCCAGTGAGGGAGCACCCACACCTTCTGGTGGCAAGCTGTTCCACTGACTAATTGTTCTAACTCTCAGGAAATTTAGTCAGAAATTTAGTTTATTTAGTTCTAGGTTGCTTCTCTCCTTGTTAAGTTAATGGGTGGAAGATCATTAAAGAGAGATCCAACCTAGAAATAAGGAGAAATTTCCTATCAGTGAGAACAATTAACCAGTGGAACAGCTTGCCTCCAGAAGTTGTGGGAGTCAAGCTATTCTCCAAAGCACCTGAAGGCAGGGCAAGAAGCAACAGATGGAAAATAATCAAGGAGAGAAGCAACCTAGAACTAAGGAGAAACTTCCTGACAGTTAGAACAACTAACCAGTGGAACAACCTGCCTCCAGAAGTGGTGAATGCTCCAACACTGGAAGTTTTTAAGAAGAGACTGGACAGCCATTTGTCTGGAATGGTATAGGGTTTCCTGCCTGAGCAGGGGGTTGGACTATATGACCTCCAAGGTCCCTTCCAACTTTTATTATTATTATTATAAAACTTTTATTCATAAAACATGAAACTCAGTCAACTGAACACTCAAATTGACTGTCACTAATGGTTGACGAAGAGCCTTGGTGAAGCAGTGGGCTAATGCCTCCTTAAGTAACACCAGCTGCCTGCAATTAGTGCAGGTTCGCATCCCACCAGGCTCAAGGTTGACTCAGCCTTCCACCCTTCCGAGGTAGGTAAAATGAGGACCCAGATTGTTGGGGGCAATTAAGCTGACTTTGTAATAATGCCGCTTGGGGTGTGTGTGAAAGCCCTAACCAGCAGGCATATACCTAGAATGAAGGCTACTGCTAAGCTTGTAAGCCGCCCTGAGTCTTCGGAGAAAGGCGGGATATAAATGGAATTAAAATAAAAAGATGTTCCAAATCGTGCAGTTTTTTGTAACTTTGCTGGAATTTTTAAATTATTATTATTATTATTATTATTATTATTATTATTATTATTATTATTATTATTATTTATTATTATTATTATTTTAACAACATAATAGCACCAGCATCCATTATCTTAGCCATCTCTCCACAATAAAAAGAAAGGAAAGCATTGCATTACAATCTCTTGAATCCCCTGCTGTACATCGCTGTTTATCTTTAATAGCAGAGTTCTGTTTTTTATCCTTTAGGACATTTTTTTTTAAAAAAAGAGCAACAGATTTAACCATAATCCGCCTTCTTAAAACACCTTCCCCAGAAGCACATTTAAATTTAGCACAAGGAAGCCTGAATCAGTTCAGTGGCACGCAGGCTTTAAACGTCTTTCTCCAATGTTTTTGTTTGCAAATTTTTTTTCCTCCCTTGCTCCTGCCTCATATTCACAAGATTCAAAAAAGGAAAGGGCATCCACTGAGGGAAATGCAAGCTTTATTTAACCCTCGTATTGGGAAGCTGGGGAGGCAGAACACAAGAAAGGATACTGAGGCACCTGTGCAGCCCATGGACCAAGATGCCTGTCTGTTTTCCTCTGCACTAAATGAAATCTGCTTCTGCTGCACAGAACGTATGGGAAATATATCATCTGCAACTCGCAGCATTAATCAAATACAGGCTGAGATTTTGAAACAATCTTTTTTTTTAAACTGATAAATTCAGACTTTCACAACCCATCTAAGAAAGAGGAAAACTGTAATCCTGCTTAAAAACCCTGATTCCTTGTCTCAAAACCCTTGCTTTCTGAAACTTAAATTAATTAAATTAAATTAAGATGAAACTTGGCCAAGCAGTCTGCAAAATGTATAGTCAGCAAAGGGATGGGAGTTTTTCAAAAGATACCCTGTGACTTCTAAAGTTCTCGTGCAAAGTGCTTTGCTCTCCTGGAGTATTAAAAATGGAAGGGGATGGATGGAAATTTGAAACAAAGAGGGAAGGACACAAATCTGGTGAGACACAACAGTCTTGGGACAGGTAGTTCTCACTTAGCGGCTGCCTCATTACTGACCGGTTATGAGAATGATAAAAAACAACTTTGCAACCAATTTGTGCATTTATGGACTTTGCAGGTGTGGGAATCAGCCCCCCACACACCCAGAGAAAGAAATATTTTTGGAAATATTTTAAAAAGGCAGGATATATTTCCCTAAAGGATTTTAAAAGCAGAAACCAATCCCACCCCCAAGTCTCTCTGTCTGCAGAGTTACAGATGTAATAATCTTGTCACAATGATTGGAGTCAGGAAACTGGGATTAGGAAGAAAGATCCCTAGAATCAACAATCCCTCACACCAAAAAAAGATCCAACAGTCATCAGCCCCAGCCCCAGGGAAGCAGGATATGACCTTTGGGACATAATAGGATTAACCCACCACCATCAGAATACCAGAAAGGCACACTCAGACTCAGGTCAAAGTTCATGCCACAGGAACAACTCCAAACAAAAGGCTCCAGAGGGTATAAAAACCCACTCCCTACATGTGCTCACTCTTCTTTTTTCTTCCAGAGCCATCTTTCTGTCTGGCTCTCCTCTTCATTAAACTGCAACCTTCTTTCTAAAGCAGTCGTCATGTTGTTTATTCCCGGCTTGGACTGAACCACGATGAAGACTTTTCCTTCAACACAGGTCTCTAAAGCAAACCAAAGCTGAAGGAAGATGGTAAGCATGGTCGTGGTTTCACTTAGCCACTGTTTCGCTTAACAGCCAAGTCGCTGGGTCCAATTGTGGCAGTTTGCATTTTATAATCTCTACCACCATCTAGTGTCAAGTTTGAGTATCTGTCTATATTGACTATATTACCTTGGTCAGCTAAAAGGCATTCACGGAAGAGACCTAAAACAAGATGGATTGACGACATCAGCAAGTATTGCGGGCCCAACTAGCAAAAGAAAGCTCAGGACCGTATTGTTGGGAAATATGCAGAAGACACCTTCATCCTGTAGTGGATTGTTGTTGTTAGTTGTGAAGTCGTGTCCGACCCATCGCGACCCCATGGACAATGTTCCTCCAGGCCTTCCTGTCCTCTACCATCTTCTGGAGTCCATTACGGCTCACGCCTACTGCTTCAGTGACTCCCTCCAGCCACCTCATTCTCTGTCGTCTCCTTCTTCTCTTGCCCTCCACCTTTCCCAGCATTAGGCTCTTCTCCAGTGAGTCCTTCCTTCTCATTAGGTGGCCAAAGTATTTGAGTTTCAGCTTCAGGGTCTGGCCTTCTAAAGAGCAGTCAGGGTTGATCTCCTCTAGGACTGACCGGTTTGAGCAGTGGATAGACAATGGCTAAAATCATGATGAGGATGACAATCAATTATGCATTTACAAGAAGGGATACAAAGGTAAGAGAAGAAAGACGAAGACCTATATAAACTTATAAATTATATGTTATTATATTATGCGAATTATAAAGATGAGGGGGACAAACTACAAGGATGAGAGGGAGTCAGCCTATTCTCCAAAGCACCTGAAGGCAGGACAAGAAACAACGGATGGAAACTAATCAAGGAGAAAAGCAACCTAGAACTAAGGAGAAATTTGCTGATAGTGAGAACTATTAGCCAGTGGAACAGCCTGCCTCCAGAAGCTGTGGATGCTTCAACATTGGAGTTTTTAAGAAGAGGTTGGACAACCGTTTGTCTGAAATGGTATAGGGTCTCCTGCCTGAGCAAGGGGTTGGGTTAGACTAGAAGACCTCCAAAGTCCCTTCCAACTCTGTTATTCTGTTCTGTTATTCCCTCCCTTCCAATCACTAATCTCCCCTCTTCTTGTTCATTTTCCTTTTGCATAAGTCAACCAGAGCGTGAGGTTCTTTCTTTGTTTTAATAGATTTTCCCCAAGAAACATTCAAAGGAGGGGCCTCTCTCTTTTTTTTTCTTTTTTTAAATTCAGGTAAAACTGACAAGAGTTCAGCCATTTCCTTATCTCTTCATTGACCAGTGAAAGTTAGAAGCCCCCTCACATCTTGAAAAGTTAGACATCCTTGGTAAAACTTCCCTTTCCCAATTTATCACTGTTGCCAGTGAAAACAACAGCTGCAAAGGATGGAAGAAGGATGAACAGTGCAATTTATTTTCAGGGCTCGATAACATGCAGTTGAGCTGTTTAGAGGGATAAGATTTTTAGTATCCCATGTCACAAAAATACCCTTAATCTCTTCTAATCGGTTGATCCAGAAGGGATAAACATGAAAAGCAAGGCAGTTAAGCTGATGGGAGGGGGAGAAGAAAGAAAGAAAAAAGGAAGACAGAGAGAGAGAGAGAGAGAGAGAGAGAGAGAGAGGGAGGGAGGGAGGGAGGGAGGGAGGGAGGGAGGGAAAGAGGGAGGGAGGGAGGGAGAGAGAGAGAGAGAGAAAGAAAGAAAGAAAGAAAGAAAGAAAGAAAGAAAGAAAGAAAGAAAGAAAGAAAGAAAGAAAGAAAGAAAGAAAGAAAGAAAGACCATGAAGAGATGGGGACATCTTTTTCTAGAAGCTGGAAAGGAAAAAATATCCAGTTTGTCCAATCTTTTGATGAGGGAAGAGGAAATGGCCTCTTTCTTTAAAAAATAAAATATACTCTGTGTGTGTGTGTGTGTGTGTGTGTTATTTGAGGGGTGCCCCATATATGCACTACGGGTTCCCTAAGAACAGCAATCAATAAGTATCAAAGTTCAAAGCTATCAAAACGCAAGCGAGAAAGACTCATTTAGGGAAAGACACAATTTTTCCCACTGGAGCAGAGTTCCAATTAAACCAGAAGAGGACAAACTTGGGGTGGTCAAGGGCTGCAGTTAAAAGCTTCTGAAAGCATCAATGACCTGAGAGCATATACAGCTGAATCTCTTGCCTGGATAAAGCCAGGATTTCTATAGAGAAGAATTGCAAAGAGTTCTCAGTTGGTCATATTCAATAAATATTGTATTAAAATAACATACTGTGCTAAAATTGAGAAGATGGAGCAACAGATTGTCTATAAGACCAGACTTAATCATGTGGTGAGTCAGGCTTTGGCGGTCTCTGAGTTTGGTTGTTTTCATCCAAACATTTTGTTACCTGACTAGGTAACATCTTCAATGCTAGAAGAAAGTGAGGTTTCCTCTCTGTTGATATACATTTTCTCCTCGGTAATTCCTTAATTAGGCTGTTGTTTACTGCTCAGTTGTTTATCTGGGTTGACAGTTCTTTCATTATGGTATTGTTTTCTTCTGGAGCATTTGTCTGGTGTTAATCCTTGCTTATCTGAGCATCAATTCTTTAAGATGTGTGGGCATGCTGGCTGGGGAATTCTGGGAGTAGAAGTACACATATCTTCAGGTTGCTGAGGTTAAGAAACACTGGTCTAATAATAAAGAAACCGAATTCAGAAGTTCAGGATTAGTTAGAGCAATTAAGGTGCCTCCAAAAGTTGTGAATGCTCCAACACTGGAAGTTTTTAAGAAGAGAATTGTCTGAAATGGGTTGGGGTTTCCTGCCTGAGCAAGGGGCTGGACTAGAAGACCTCCAAGGTCCCTTTCAACTCTGTTGTTCTAAGATGGTTGAGAAGGAACTGCTATCAAGTAGCTTCCATACCCCAATGGTATATTATGGGACAGTGGAAAATGAGCAAAAGCTGACTGATGAACGCCTGATGAAAAAGACTGGACAACCATTCGTCTGAAATGGCATAGGGCAGACATGTCAAACTCGCGATGTCACGCAACGTCGCACGACGTATCGGAGCTTTTTCCCCATTGCTGGCAATGGGGTGGGTGTGGTTTCGTTGTGACCTGTCCAGCCCATGGGCCGGCAGTTTGACACCCCTGGTATACGGTTTCCTGCCTGAGCAGGGGGTTGGACTAGAAGACCTCAAAGGTACCTTCCAACTGTATTATTGCTATTGTTAAATTCACTGAAGTGACATTGGTGCTTGCTAGTATCCCTATTTACCGCCACAAGTCAGGCCATTAATGAGAAAACGGAAAATCTGGGAAAAGCCCTGGGCAGTAGCGAGAGACATCTGTCAATTTCAATTTTTCTCTATTTTTCCTTTCAGCAATCTGTCAACTTTGCAGGCTGTCAAGCTTCTCCAAAAAAAAAGCATATTAAAACATTTGCACTACTACATTTTTAATGTACTTTGCTATGCAATTCTTGGAGCAGGCACATATTTCTCTAAAATACCCGAATTTTGCAAACTATTTTGCTTAATGCAATGTTTTGTTCAGTCTTTTATTGAGAATATCCTTTCTGATATGGACTCCCTTATACAAAGGTCCCCAACCTTTTGGGCACCAGGGACCGGTTCCGTGGAGAGAGGTTTTTCTTAATGGTCTTCTTTGAACTCTTTCCAGAATCTCAACATCTCAAAATATGATTTATAATAAATATAATTAAGGGACGCAGTGGCTCAGTGGGTTAGGACGCTGAGCTTGTCGATCAGAAGGTCGGCAGTTTGGCGGGTCAAATCCCGAGTGCCGCGTAGCAGAGTGAGCGCCTGTTACTCGTCCCAGCTTCTGCCAACCTAGCAGTTCGAAAGCACGTAAAAAATGCAAGTAGAAAAATAGGGACCACGACGGTGGGAAGGTAACAGCGTTCCGTGCACCTTTGGCATCTAGTCATGCCGGCCACATGACCACGGAGACGTCCTCGGACAAGCGCTGGCTCTTCAGCTTTGAAACGGAGATGAGCACCAGCCCTTAGAGTCGGAAACGACTAGCACGCATGTGCAGGGGAAACTTTACCTTTTTAAAATATAATTATTTGTAATAAATGTCAAAAGTGCAAGGATGAACCTCATGCTAATCAGGTGAAGAGCATCCATGTTTAAAAAGTTGGCCAATAGTGATGTTGTTAACTGACAATTTGGCAGGAAAAAGATGGCAGCCACAGCCAGGCCATCAAGGCCCCGCCCCTTTTTTGCATTCATATTTAAAAGGGGAGGGACTTCAATCACATGGTTGTGGCTGCCATGATGACTATTTTTAACCCTTCCTCTACTGCTCCCCTCCTACCAGTGGACACCCAATTGAAATCTGTGACCAACCTCAGAATTTCAGGGGCTCACATCCCATTTAAAAATAGGAGATTTACCTGAGGTTTTTTTAAAAAAAATCACTTAAATTTAATTAAGTAAAAATCACTGAATTAATTAACTGGGTGGGGTACAGACTCTACAGAGGTGTGAAGGAAGGAACATCTAGCTCGCCCTCCCCATCCAGCTGAAGGTCAAATATATTCCTTTTGCACACATTCCTTTGAGGTTAAATTTAGCAATCAAACACACGACTTAGCATGCAGGTGTCTCCTATCTTAAAAATACTTCCAAGTCAAGCCCCATTGTGATCAGACTCAGAGACAGCCGTTGTTTCTACAGTGATCTGCCAAAAATCTTTAATTAAAAAAAACCCGGTGTATAGGTTGATTGGCCCTGGAGACCAGAAATTAACATAACTAATCCTACTTTTAATCCACATTTGCAGATGCTTTGAATTTTAAAAGAAAAATGCTTCTCTATTTAGCTGGAATATTCAAGTGGCTGACATGTCACAGATTTTTTTTTTTCCGTGTGTACATGCGCCAGAAATAGTTGCAGGCACACAAAAAAAAAACCACCAACAGTTCCGGGCTCAACCAATCTAAACTCGTATCAATTTTAAACTCTACCAGTTATGAATGTACAGCTGTTCCCTAAAATATACCTGCAACATCCCTCTTGTGTGTAGTTTCATAGCAAGAGGCTAGATTGGTACAATTCATGGTGCTTTGCTGAACAAAATGACACCTTTTTCTGTCCAAGAAGACAGCCAGGGGGGAAAAAATCACCTCTTTTTCCAGAAGACTTTGCTCCGTCCTTACACTAACCCTCACTGTTCTGTATTTTTCCCCTTGGCTTTCCCTCTTCTCTGAATAACTCCTGATTCTTCTGAACAGGTCACTACTGCATCTTCGTTGATGAAAGGGGCCAGGATAATGACTACATAGACCAGGGGTCTTCAAACTTGGCCCTTTTATGACTTGTGGACTTCAACTCCAGTCCCCCAATCATCTTTGTTGCTCAAGATGTTGTAGCAAATCCAGCAGCATGCACAGCAGGGGTCTTCAAACCTGGCCCTTTTATGACTTGTGGACTTTAACTTCCAGAATTTCTCAGCCAGGCCCGCAGGCTGAGGAATTCTAGGAGTTGAAGTCCACAAGTCATAAAAGGGCCAAGTACGAAGACCCTGATGCACAGAATTGAATGTAACGACTGCTAAAATCCCTTCCAACACTAGGAGTCTATGAAGCTGGCAGAAAAGCCAGCCTGTAATAATTAGAGGGATAGTTTTGGGATCATGAGAAGTGATGGTGCCGCTTTATACTGTACTGCGCTGGTAAGACCACACTGGGAATACTGTGTCCAGTAATTCTGGTCACTATGATAGGAAGAAGATGTTGAGACTCTAGAAAGAGTGCAGAGAAGAGCAGTAAAGTTGATTAGGGATCTGGAGGCTAAAGCACACGATGAATGGCTAAGGGAGCTAGGCAGGTCTAGCCTAATGAAGAGAAGGACTAGGGATCCTACAATGGATGGAAGCTTATCAAAGAGAAATCGAACCTAGAATGAATGAGAAATTTCCCAACAGTGAGAACAATTACTCAACAGAACAGCTTACCCCAAGAGGCTGTGGATGCTCCATCACTGGAGGTTTTTTAAAAAAGAGATTGCACAACCATTTGTCCTGAATGGTATAGGGCCGTGGTGGCGAACCTATGGCACATGTGCCACAGGTGGCACGCAGAGCCCTCTCTGTGGGCACATGTGCCGTTGCCCCAGTCCTAGGCCTTCAGCTGGGTTTTATAAAACCTTTTCTCTTTAGGCTTCCGCCATGTGCCAAAAAAAAAGTTTCAATCAATCAATCAATTTCAACTTCTCGCGGGGAAAAAAAATCTCGCAAAGTTGGAATTGATTGAATTTTTAGTCCCACCCAGTCTGCCATTACCACCGCAGCCACACCCACCCAATTGGCAATGCCCATCCGGCACTCGACGATACACAAGTGTGTGTTGGGTTGCAGTTTGGGCACTCGGTCTCTAAAAGGTTCGCCATCACTGGTATAGGGTTTCCCTGCTTGAGCAGGGGTTTGAACTAGAAGACCTCCAAGGTCCCTTCCAGCACTGTATTCTAGTCCATTCTGAAGTTGGCATTCACCTATTGCTCATTCTTGTCCTGGAGGAATGTAATGATGGATGTGGGTGGCTGGGTCCTCCAAATTGAAGAAAAAAGCTGGACAGCAAAAATATCTTGTCAACTAAGAGACGGGCACATCTCTTGGCAGTCAAGATAGGGCCATTAAGAAAGAAAAAAGGAGAATTGTCTTTCTTGTCCTGTTGTAATGTCGCCTTTGTCGGCCATTTTGTTTTGTTTTTTTTAAGCTCCAGAGATTCATTCACAAGGTGTTTGATTGTGCATTTCCCAGCAGCCTCTTTAGCACAAGTGGCTTTCAGAGCGAACTGCTGGAAATGCAGAGAGAGAGAGAGAGAGAGAGAGAGAGAGAGAGAGAGAGAGAGAGAGAGAGAGAGAGAGATATGCGGGGGGGGAACTGATTGTGATAAAAATAATTGCCTTCACAGCCCATGCAAATGTCATCTGTTTCGCTCAGTGAAGCATGACTCACACCGTCTTCGCTTACCAGCAAAATAAAATAATGATAATAAAAGATTAAAAAATGGTCCTGTACGTATTCTCTTCCCCTGTTGCACTTTTAATTAACTTAAATCTTCCTGGGAGATGGTCTGACAGAAGCGTCTGGAAAGTCTGACAGAAGCGTCTGGAAAGGGAGCAGCTGAGGACATTTAAACCTCTCTCGCCAGTCCCTGTTATGGTGGAAGGGCGGGAATCCAACATGCACTGCCCGGAGCTAAGTGATAAACGTAGGAAAAAAATAAAATAATCTTTCCCCTCCGAATCAGGAGAGAATCAAGTTCTCTCCTTATCAGCTAAATGAAGCTTCTTCTCAAACTTCCTTCAGAGCAACTTATCACAGGAGCCAGCTTGACAAACAGCAGAGATCAATCAAACATCAGAAATGGTGACAGAGCAAATACAGGGATTCTTTTCACCCGGAATCAAAAGTTGTCAAATCTGGGGTGCATAAACTGGGGCAACCAATAGGAGGGCGGGGGTGGGGGGTGGGTAACCAAACATGACACAAAATCTAAACCTTTGCTCCCATCTAGTGGTGAATTTTTGCAATATATGTATGTCGTCTGAAAGTCCTTTCCTTTCCTTTCCTTTCAATTTTTTTTCCTTTTCCCTTCCTTTCCTTTCCTTTCCTTTCCTTTCCTTTCCTTTCTCTCTCTTCATCTTCTCTCTTTTCCCCTTCCATTCCCTTCCTTCCCCCCCCCCTCTTCTTGAATTGTGCAATGTTAGTCCCAGTGCATTTTTTTTGTAAAAGAAAAAGGTGCCGGAACTCACACGTGTCATACAACCCGCCTTGCCGACCCTACAAGGTTCCATCCAAAAAAGGTGCCGGAACTCCGTTCTGAACGTTCTATGAGAAAAAAAGCCCTGGTTATTCCAAATTTTGATCGTATGACTGCTCAGATCAGTGGTGAGATTCAAATAGGCGAACCACCGGTTCTCGTATGTGTGGATGCCACTTCCGGAAGTCCATTCTGGGCCTCGGCAACAAACAATTAGCTACCGGTTCTGCCGAAGTGGTGCGAACCGTCTGAATCCCACCACTGGCTCAGATGCTGTGACAGTTGCAACTATGAGGACCAGTCATAAGTCACCTTTTGCAGTGCCACTGTATCTCTGAAGAGTCGTTAAACATGTCGTCTGAAATCAAGGATTACCTGTAAATCAATTCTTAAAAGGCAACATTTTGCATTTAAACCAATTCAATTTATTTGGGCCAAAGACCAGCAGAGAAGAAAACCATCAACTAACTGTTTAGATATGAAATATAATCTAAAAGGGCAGAACAGAAGATTTTCCCTACAGTTACCAATATAAATTGTGCCCCTAAAGCTACAAAATAGAATGTGATTTTTTTTAAAAAAAAAATAAAACCACACCAACAACACAAACCTCGTCTGTCAATGGGATTTGTTATTTTTAAAAGAAATAAAGGAGGGAAATCAACAGATAACGCAGTTTTTAATTTCCAGTTCTATGAGATCAGCATGTCCAATGATTGCTATTTTTGGTTCTTCTTTTACAACCAGTCACAGCCAGTCTGGCAAAATAAATCCATCGGCAGTGTATCTCCACATAGGCTGTGAAATAATAGCATTAGCCAGATAATCTGTGAGTTGACACAAAAGAATTATCTAACATAAAAGAAGCAATCTGCCGTTTCCACAGAAGTACCTTATTTCTAGCTTTATGGGAGCACAAAAGCCACAGTTGCTGCTAAAGAATATCTTAAAGCAAAAACTTGTCTTGCTGTGGAGGAAAGAGGGCAAGCATGAAGAGATAACAACTCTCTTTCCAGAAAAGGACCTGTGTATTGCGTGTTTTCTTTTAAATCAGGGGAGTCCAACCTTGGGAACATTAAGACTTGAGGACTGCAACTCCCAGAATAGTCCAGTTGCCACAGTTGAGTACCCCTGATTTAAATATTACAAGGACAATATTTGTCATTTTCTATTTAACAGTTTCTATTTAACATTTTCTATTCCTTAAAAAGGTAAAGGTAAAGGTTCCCCCGCACATCTGTGCTAGTCGTTTACAACTCTAGGGGCCGGTGCTCATCTCCGTTTCAAAGCCGAAGAGCCAGCGCTTGTCCAAGGACGTCTCCGTGGTCACGTGGCCGGCATGACTAGACGCCAAAGGCGCACGGAACGCTGTTACCTTCCCACCGGAGTGGTCCCAATTTTTCTACTTGCATTTTTACGTGCTTTCGAACTGCTAGGTTGGCAGAAGCTGGGACGAGTAACAGGCGCTCACTCTGTTACGCAGCACTCAGGATTCGACCCGCCAAACTGCCGACCTTCTGATCGACAAGCTCAGCGGCCTAACCTACTGAGCCACCGCGTCCCTTTTCTATTCCTTAGTCCCGCTCTATTAAAACCTATAGGCAAACAGATTTACCTGACTTAAGAACCATTCAGAAAAAAAGCCTTCATTTGCTACTGATACTTCTTGACTACCAAGTGTCTAGATTTCCCCCCTCCCCAAAATGTCAACAGTAATAATCCACTGTTCTGGTGTTTTACATTCTGGTACACATTTTATATGGTGTTTTATGCATTCATGCTGCATTGTTATGCCATACGAAATAATAATAATCTGAATAAATATTAGCTACTGAATAAATATTAGTGGGAAAGAAAGAAAGAAAGAAAGAAAGAAAGAAAGAAAGAAAGAAAGAAAGAAAGAAAGAAAGAAAGGAAGGAAGGAAGGAAGGAAGGAAGGAAGGAAGGAAGGAAGGAAGGAAGGAAGGAAGGAAGGAAGGAAGGAAGGAGAGAGGGAAAGAAAGGTGGGAGGGAAGAAGGAAGAAAAGAATGAAAGAGAGAGAGAGAGAAAGAAAGGAGAGAGGGAAAGAAAGGAGGGAGGGAAGAAGGAAGGAAGGAAGGAAAGAAGGAGAGAGGGAAAGAAAGAAGGGAAGAAGGAAGGAAAAGAAAGAGAGAAAGAAAAAAGGAAGGAAGGAAGGAAGGAAGGAAGGAAGGAAGGAAGGAAAGGAAGGAAAGGATTCCTGGTTTGGCAGAGGGTTAGACTAACCAAACTCCAAGGTCTCTTGAAGACCTGATTCTATCATTCTAGATTCTCTTCTATTGGCGCCACGGATATTGTTAAAGCTAAAAGTGGCACTGGAGAAGAAACTCACTTGTTTGCCTTGGAGGTGTGGTGATTTGTAACTTGTTATGCATTCAGCAATCAGGGCTCCTTCCCAACATAACCAAATGCTTTTCTACCATTTTTTGGAAGGAGGTCCTAACCTAAACACCTGCTAAATATTATGAACCATCTTTTCACCAGATGCAAAGAATTGGAGGCCAGGTCTCTGCCCACAAAGGCTTAACATCTAGAAACAGAAGATAGATGCATCAGACAGGGGGTGATGGAGCCAGGGCTGGAAAAAAAAAGAATAGACAAAATTTTGAGCTGTGGTGCACTCTGGGTCTGTCTCCTGAACCAGAATGAACTCGTATCATCAGTGTGAATAAAAATCTGCACATGTAAAAAGCAAGGAATTATCGCAACCAGAAGCTTACATTGCAATAAGAGGAAATTGCAGATGGGGAAAAAAAACAGATTGTGACAATCCCTCGTGGTCCTCTGGCAGAGAAGACAACCAGGAGGTGCTGAGAAGCTTGATAGAACCAAAAGGGGGAATCAAAATTTGCCTCGACATTTTATTTCTCTTAGAGGTTGTACAATTTGCTTTATGCAGAAGAAGCTCAAATTGAAAGCTACAGTTTTGGAAACTTTAGGTATGCGTGCTGGGGGAATCTAGGCCAGATTGCTATAAATTAAGTCCCCAGCCATCCTTCCCCCCCAAAAAAGTCACAATGACATTTGTTCTTGCCCAGGCATTTAGACCCTTTAATGTAGCGTACTCCTGAGAAGCAGTTTGCCGTTGCTTTGACCCACTGACGACGTGCATTCGGCAAGCATCCTTTTTCTCCTTGAAAAGAACAGAAGGAAAAAATGTGGCAATTAGGGGGATGGTCCATGCTGACTGCCAATAATGAGAGTCTTGCACTTCTGGAAGACCCCAGTTCAGAAGCCACACTTAAAGTGAGTAGGAAAAAAAATACCTTGCTATGACAAGAAAGTTTAAAAAAAAACATGAGAAGTTGGCCACAATTGTGTGAAAAGGGCAGAGTTTCAATCATGTTGTTGTGGTCACCCTCATGTAGATGAAGGAGTGGTAAAAGCTGTGGGTGGAGTCAAAAGATAAATTAGCCTAGCATCCCTACATAGTCACAAGCAAACTAGGGAAGGAAGGAAGGAAGGATACTGTTGTTTTTTTAAAAAAAACCAATGCTAAAGGTCTTGAAAGACTTCCAAGGATGGCACCCAAATGCCATTGCGGGTCAAATATTAAATACTCAAAAAAGGATGACTTCAATTTGTATTGAGATTGAATGAGATCAGGAAGAACCATCCCATGGTTTGAGTGGGTCTGTATTTTTTCCCCACTCTTATTATGCAAAGACACACAATATAGAGGCTTGTAGTTACAACAGTACATTGATTTCCCTTGACGAGCTGTCCTCTGGCGCATCTCAGCCACCAAAGCCCACATGTATAATTTCCAAATCAAATCCTGAAATTAAATGTCACATCTGGCTAAATAAATGTGCCAAATAAAACAATCAAGGAATTGTGGATGCCCACCAATAGAAAAAAAACAACCTGGGAAAAGCTCAACATCAGCATTCACAGAAGAGACTTGGAAGAAGCAGGATACAAAGAGTATTGAACTTCTGAATGGCGTTGCAGAAAAACTCCTGAGGCTACCTTGGACAGTCAGGAACACAAACAAATGGATCACAATTTCACTAAATACCATGGCGACAAATAAGTGCTTCAATGTAATCAACAAATGGATCATTGAATAAATCAGTCTAGAGTTCTTATTTGAGGCACAAATGACCGTACATTTAACATTTTATATGTAGACCTCTCTCCCTCTCTCTGGAGATGTTTATAATACTGGGAAAGGAAGGAAGGAAGGAAGGAAGGAAGGAAGGAAGGAAGGAAGGAAGGAAGGAAGGAAGGAAGGAAGGAAGGAAGGAAGGAAGGAAGACCACCAGCAGACAGTTGGGTTGACTCAATTACAGTCTCAATGGATGCATTATTCCATCACTTGAGGTTTTTAAGAAGAGATTGGGCAACCTTTTGTCTGGAACTGTAAAATGTCTTAGCCCCAAGATCTAACCATCTCTTTCTCAATTGAGGACTTTGTGGAGGCACTTCCCAGAAACGTGGGACAGACTAGAGAAAAGTTGGCCTATGCCAACATGATGAGAACTTCAACCAGCTTGTTGACATGGTGTAACTGATATGTATTTCAATAGAGAACTGCTCTGTGGGTTTATTCAGAATAGCTGTGGGATCTGTAGCCAAAGGAACTGATAAGGAATTCAAATAACCTTCTGGCTGTGGGAAAAATGTAACCAGAGTCCACATGAATGCTTTCATCTTAGGCATGTGACAATGAAGTAATGGCTACAGATCAATGACTTTGACCTAGGAAAGATATCTCTAGATCAGACATGTCAAACACAAGGCCCGGGGGCCGGATCCGGCCCGCAAAGTGGTTTCATGTGGCCCACGAAGCCATCCTGGAAACAGTGAGGGAACGGCTCCCACTGCCTTGGCCCTGGCCCAGAGACCCTCCTTCTGCCAGAGACCCTCAGATATGTCCCACTCCTGCCCAGGCACCCATAGGCACCCTTGATGCAAACGATGTAGAGCTGGCCATGCCCACCCAGTAGGCCTTACGCACTCCAGCCATGCCCACCCTGGCCATACCCACCCGGCCCCTTGAGGGCAACCACAATGCTGATGTGGCCCTCAATGAAATTGAGTTTGACACCCCTGCTCTAGATCAAAGGGACATCAGTTTATGACACTCGTCTATCTCCTCAGAACCATCAGATTTCAAACAAGGATTCCATAAATCATCAAACTGCTCTGACTGTCTCTGAAGAGACCAGAAGACACAGACTCTGTGCTTGAGATAGTTTTACGTTTTATTACATCACAAAAACTTCCAAGGGTTTCTTAGACAATGGCTGAAAACTTGGAGACTGTCTCAGTAAGCAAACTGGTTAACTGGGTGAAGAAGGGCGAAGTAACCAAAAAAAGAGTAAGGCTGGCTAAGTGACCCGGAGGCTAGTTCACACAATACATTGGTCTAGATTGTGGTTGAGTAGCACAAAATTCTAGATCAGGAATTGTTTTCACAAAGAGGGTAAAGCAACCAGGCCATCACCAAATGTCAGTAAATGATTCATTGGTTTGGGTATTGCATCTTCATGGAAGCTGGCCTGGATTTAGGATGCAGCCACTGGCAGAATTCAAATATGTGAACAACCAGTTCTCTGCATGGATGCTGCTTCCGGAAGTCTATTCTGGGCCTGGGCAACAAAAAATTAGCTACCGGTTCTGCTGAAGTGGTGCGAACTGTCTAAATCCCACCGCTGGATGTCTATGCAATTTCCGAGTGGATTTTATTCAATGTACATGTGTGTCAGAGAGTGAGAAAGTTTTGGGAAGGAAATTAAATGAATAAATTACACACAGGAAATGTGGAATGAATGATAGCGTGAGCTGTGTGTGTGTGTGTGTGTGTGTGAGGAACAAACATAATAAAGAACAAGTTCAAACGCTGTTTGCCTTTGGCTCTTATTTTTTATTGATTAAAATAAATATTATTTATTTTTAAATTTATAATGTTTTTCATTTATTAAATGTACATGCCATCCATCTCACTGTTACACCGCTACAGCCACTCCGATCTGCCTTCTTTTAAAGTAGTGTTTTTCAAACTTCGCAATGCTAAGGCGTGTGGGCTTCAACTCCCAGAATTCAGATGCTGGCTGGGGAATTCTGGGAGTTGAAGTCCACCTGTTTTAAAGTCGCCAAGATTGAAAAGCATGGCTTTGAAAAGATAACTTGCAGTTTTGAGGGCCAAGGACACACATCCTTATTTGAATTTGAATGAGCACTCGATTAAGGCCACCAGGGGCCAATAATTGTGCCCCTCAGCCCTCCCATTGCTGAGTTGACTACATTAAGACTCTGTAAGTGCTGAAAGCTGAACACAAGGGTGAGAGCCAGGGGGAAATAAAACTCTGGCTACGTGCAAAAAACATCCTCTCTCTCTTTCCCAGAGAGACATTATTCCTATTTAAACCTTTTACTCCAATATTGCTAGCGGTAATGAAGTTGTCTGAGTCATTTTCAGGAGAAAAATAAAACGCTGCTTCAATCTCCCTTTCAACAAAAAGAATGTCAATGTTTTGACATTTTACAAAAAAGAAAAAGAAAAAAAGGAGGAAAAATAAATTTAAAATGCGCCGGCATTGGAAAACTTCCAAAGCCATATCATGCATTGGTCAGGTAGGCAAAAAAATAAAATGAAATTGATTACTTACCTACTGAAGTTATAAATTCCCTCCCTTTTTTTTTCCTGTGTAAGACACGAGATGACAGATGGGGAAGAATTAAGAATCTGAAATGGTTCTGGAACAAAACAGGGCAGAGCGTCCTAACCTGGTTCTCGGAGAGAGAGGATCTCCAGGGAAGAAAAGGGCAAACTATAAGTCTTTCGTGTGTCAGAGATCAGAGCAAGGCCAATAGACTTCATAAAGTCTCTTTATGGGGTGCTTGGCATCCATGAACACCAACTAGCAAACAGAAGACATGACGAAAACTTCTTAATTTCACGACGCATGGAAAGACTCAGTCATGGTTTCAACTGGGAAAACGAGCATCCTAAATCAAGCCAAGTTCAAAAACGCCAAAGAAAATTCCTGGAAGCTTGGCATTCAGAAAACAATTGGCCATCAACAGGCACAGAGAGATAAACAACCTCTACATGCCACTTAGAAGGGACAATCAAAAAGCAAGAAAAGGAAGCCACCTCCCTATTAGCAATCAATACCCATATGAGCAGATTAACACTAGACCAACCTCCAAGAAGTAAACAATACCCCAATAGAAGAATTATCAGTAAACAACAGCCCAATTGAGAACAACCCCAATAGAAGAATTATCAGTAAACAACAGCCCAATTGAGAACATTCCCACCAAGCTAGTACGCAAACAGAGAGCAAACCCCACTCCCTATTAGCACTGATGATGTTACCTGGTTTGGTAATGAAACGTCTGCCAGAAAACCACCCAGCTCACAGAGCACCAAGGATTCCCCAGTCTCTTTAATGCTACTCTGGGACAAAGACAGAACCTTGCAATTCCCATCCTCATTTAAAGTGGATTGGGCCAGGGTGGAGTCTATGGGAAGGAGTTGCAAAACTCATTCCCAAATTTCTCCTCCCCTGGATATTTATGCAATTAGCTACCAGCGGGTTCACCTTCTCTCTCTGGTTAATGTTGGTGTTTCCAACCTTTCCTTTCCTCGTCTTCCTTCAATCTCTCCCACAAGAGGACCCCTTCTGCCACACTCTGCAATAAAGGAAGCTCGGGACAGCTGCTCTTTTTCCATAGGAGAAATTTGGAAGAAGTTGCCAAGCACACTGACAACATGGATGGGCTGAGAGGGAAGGAACCCTTCCCCCTGCCCAAAAAAAATCAGCTTCCATGGTTGAATGTAGACTTGAATCTGGGTCTCTCCAGCCCCAGTCCAACATTTTAACCCCTATGCAATGTCTACTGTTACCTAGTGTGCAAAAGTAGAATGGAATGGAATGGAATAGGATAGGATAGGATAGGATAGGATAGGATAGGATAGGATAGGATAGGATAGGATAGGATAGGATAGGATAGGATAGGATAGGATAGAATAGAATAGAATAGAATAGAATAGAATAGAATAGAATAGAATAGAATAGAATGGAATGGAATGGAACGGAACGAAATAGAAATAGAAAAAGAGATAGAAATATAGAAATATAGAAATAGAAATAGAAATATAGAAATAGAAATAGAAATAGAGCTGGAAGGGACCTTGGAGGTCTTCTAGTCCAGCCCCTGCTTAAGCAGGAGACCTTATACCATCTCAGACAAGTGACTGTCCAGCCTCTTCTTAAAAGCCTCCAGTGATGGAGCGCCCATGATTTCTGGAGGCAAGCTGTTCCACTGGTTGATTGTCCTCACTGTTAGGAAGTTTCTCCTTAATTCCAGGTTGCTTCTCTCTTTGATCAGTTTCCAACCATTGTTTCTTGTCCTGCCCTCTGATGCTTTGGTGAACAACCTGGCCCCCTCTCCCCCTCCAGCCTCTCAGATACTGGAACGCTGCTATCATGTCTTCCCTATTTCTTTTCTTTAGACTAGCCAAACCCAAGTCCTGCAGCCGTTCTTCAGACATTTTTTTCTCCAGGCCTTTGATCATCTTAGTTACTCTTCTCTGAACTTTTTCGAAACTCTCAACATCTTTGTTCTGATATGGTGACCAAAACTGGCTGCAGTATTCCAGATGTGGTCTCACTAAGGTTTTATAAAGCCCCAAGGAAGCAGGATATGACCCTTGGGACATAATAGGATTAGCACACCACCATCGGAGTACCAAAAAGGCACACCCAGACTCAGGTCAGAATACGTGACACAGGAAATACAAAGCCTGAAACAGGAAACAACTCCAAACAAAAGGCTCCAGAGGGTATAAAAACCCACTCCCTACATGTGCTGAGCCCTTTTTTCTGCTAGAGCCATCTTTCTGTCTGGCTCTCCTCTTCAATAAACTGTAACCTTCTTCCTAAAGTAGTCACCATGTTGTTTATCCCCGGCTTGGACTGAACCATGCTGAAGACTTTTCCTTCAACACTCCCCTAGTGCTTCCTCTCTCCTTTCTATCTGTAGAATCCAGGCATGCATTTATTAATTTTTGGACCAAACGAAGAAGTCGGCAAACATGGATAATAAATATAAGCAGTTATTAGATCTTGACACTTTTACAGCTGCATGTTGAAAAAGTGAGTTCAGTTTGGATAGTAAATATTCCAGGGGAAGCCCTGCCCTCTGCTGGCTAGAGAAGGCAGTTCATTTTAGCTACTGATTAAACCAAGTTAACTCCCTTGGTTTATTTCTAGAAGAAGCAAAAAAAATCCCAGATCATCCATAGCTCTGTAAGATCATGCTAAACTGAACAAATCATATGCAAACGTTTGAAATTTCCAGAGCTTTTCATAGTACAAAATGGTACCAAAAATCTAACAGAAACTGGCCAACAAGGCCAGATTATTAAAGTGGAATTAAGAAGAAAGAGGCAAGAATTAATTGTATTGAGGATACATGTAGGACTTGCGTGCATGAAACATTTAACTGGATAAAGAGGGGCAGAATATTATGGGAGCTTCTGTAATAGGCAAGAGGAATAACCTGAAGGAACAGGAGGAAAAGTCACTACTAAGAGAATACAAGTAGCCCTAAATGTATGACAATTGAGCCCAACTTTTCTGTTGCTAAGCGAGACAGCTGTTAAAGTGAGTTCCCCTTCATGTTATGACCTTTCTTGTCACAGCTGAATCACAGTGAATCGCTGCAGTTGTTAAGTTGGCTGTTAAATGAATTCTGCTTCCCCGTTGACTTTTGTCAAGTCACAAGACGTGACCCTGAGACATTGCAACCATGATAAATATCAACCAGTTGACCAGTGTCCCAATTTTGATCACATGACCAGGGGGATGCTGCAACTGTTGGGTGAAAAACGGTCATGTCATTTTTTTCTGTACTTAACCTCAGTCACTAAACGAATGGGTGTTAAGGACGACCCGTATCGCCATTTGGAATAGGAGAGTGTTGAGTTGGTAATAGTAGTGATGGAGGTGTAAGGGTCAAGTATTAGGACACCTTCCTTGGGTAATCCCAAAAGAAAAGAATAAAGTGATGTGCTGGATGTGTGGTCGATCTGGCTGCTACATGTTACCCGACTGATTGCCAGGGTTGATCCAGTTGATCTTGTTGACTAAGTGGGTGCCCCATTCCTCCCTCACTGCTTCATGTGTGTCCTTCCCAAAGCTGACTGTACAGTGGAAGAGGATAGAAGTGTACTGATCTTCAATCAAGGGTACACAATAGGACAGGGGTCCTCAACTTTGGCAACTTTAAGACTTGTGGATGTCAACTCCCAGAATTTCCCCAGAAGACATGCTGACTGGGGAATTCTGGGAGTTGAAGTCCACAAGTCTTAAAGTTGCCAAGGTTGGGGACCGCTGCAATAGGACTAGGGATGACATGATAAGCAGTCTTCCAATATTTGAGCGGCTCCTACGAAGACAAGGGGGTCAAACTATTTTTCCAAAGAACCAGAAGGCAAGACAAGAAACAATGGTTGGAAACCAACCATGGAGAGAAGCAACCTAGAACTAAGGAGAAATTCCCTAACGGTGACAGCAATCAATCAATGGTATAGCTTGCTTTCATAAGATGTGGGTGCTCCATCACTGAAGGCTTTCCAAAAGAGACTGGACAAGTATTGGTCTGAAATGGCAGGGGATTGGACTAGAAGACCTTGGAGGTCCTTTCCAACTCTTATTGTTCTATGTTCTAGGCTAGTTTCACTCTCCTGCTAGAACCTCCCACTAAGGTCCACTTGTAAGAAAATGAGCTGGAGAAAAATGCTGTGGTCAGCCATAATGTGCTAAAATGGCCACCGTTTTATTTGTCATGACTGATCATTGGGAAGTTCGTGAGCCTAGCAGGGCACCAACAAGGGGGGATGTGGGACGTGGTTAGCCGTAAGCTAGACAGAGAAGCTCAAAATTCTTCCAAGAAGGCACCAGTCACAAAAATGTACAGAAAACTGCTTAAGAGCCTGCTAGGTGCTCAGAATGAGCCCTTGGTTCAAGGAATTTACCTTGGCAATTTCTAGGTAAACGGTATGCTCCTAGTCAGGGCGGGCACGTGTATATAATACTTTCAAATTACTCCCTGCCATTACTTTTTGTAGGGAAGGAGACATACTTCCTCTTCCTTGGTGATGCATAAGTCAGTTACACAACCAGGTGTCAAGTGTGAATCCAAAGAGATTTCAGCCAATGAAAAACTGTAATCTCCTCTCAAAGGGCTCCTAAAATATGGGAGGGTATAACACAAGCTTGACACATCCAAGAAGAAAGTGAGAACTTTGCACAACAATTATGGGTGTTGGACAGGCGTTGTGAGGTCTTCAAGCTTTCCCCACTTTACGTAGCCCCACTGATGTCTGGAACTACGGAGATTTGTTACGCTAAACCAGGAAGATCTTTTAGCTGGATTGAGGTTCTGCTCAAGTCCTTGAGTCTAATCGAAGAACTTCATGTCTGCCAATTTCACTGAACCAGCCCCCTATTTGGCCAACCCAGGGGGCGTCCACCAGCCAATCAGTTGATTATCTCATCTGCTGTCCAATTTTAGTTGTCTATCACAGATGAGGAATGCGGTGGCTCAGTGGGTTAGGACACTGAGCTTGTCGATCAGAAGGTCGGCAGTTTGGCGGGTCGAATCCCGAGTGCTGCGTAACAGAGTGAGCACCTGTTACTTGTCCCAGCTTCTGCCAACCTAGCAGTTCGAAAGCACGTAAAAAAAATTCAAGTAGAAAAATAGGGACCACTACGGTGGGAAGGTAACAGCGTTCCGTGCGCCTTTGGCATCTAGTCATGCCGGCCACGTGACCACGGAGATGTCCTCGGACAAGCGCTGGCTCTTCGGCTTTGAAACGGAGATGAGCACCAGCCCCTAGAGTCGGAAACGACTAGCACACATGTGCGGGGGAACCTTTACCTTTACCTTATCACAGATGAATCTTCTACACCCAGACCCTCCATGTTCACACTAGGCCCAAACACAAGAAAGCCATAATAACTCAAGTGACATTCTCTTGTACACTCCATACCACAGGCTTATTCCACGAAAAATCAAAACACACTGGCATTATCTATAGCACTTCATAAATTTTATTAAGTTATTAAAATATGACAAATGTGAAAAAATCTACTCATTCATACACAAAAGAAACAATTTATAAAAACAAGGGGCCTTGGCAGACAGTGTTCTGTACAAAATACTATTAGACCAAAAAGCAAATTCATTGTTCTGCCTCTGAAACTCTTGAGTGTCTCAACGCACTCAACACAAACCAGCTTAATAGCAAGAATTCCCCATTTGCACTTATTGCTTCTTACACAGTGACCTTAAAACTTTGCTGCAGCAGTAACACTTTAAGTGGACTCAACTCCCATTCAGCATATGCACATTTATATACATTCATACATATACAGAGATGTGTATGTGTATATATACACATACACACACATTATACACACACACACACACAGAGAGAGAGAGAGAGAGAGAGAGAGAGAGAGAGAGAGAGAGAGAGAGAGAGAGAGAGAGAGAGAGATACTGTATATATCTATAAACACAGAGACATATATACATTTATTCACACACACATACAAATGCTGGAGTATATATATAATCTTACTATATTTGGTCCTTAGAAAGTATTTGGGTTTTCAAAAAGCCAAACATCTGTATGGATTAAAAACTGTTTATAAGCACTTATGATTTGAGAGACATTACCTTGAGTCTGGGTGAGGGAATGCAACCTTCATACACTCTTGGTAACCAATAAAACCATGATCCAAAGAAATACATTCTAGGGCTACTAACCAAAATCTTTACCCAGTGAAAATGTGAATCTGAGCACTTAATTCCACAACCTATAAAGAGCCACCGCGTAGCTTCTTCAGGCTGACGCTTGGTCCAGAAAAGCAAGTTTTACAAAACTAATTTGCTACTTGAGATTTGTGGCCGTGACTCGTGGACAAATTAAGACACTGGGCAAGCTGGAATCTACTGAGGGTTGCGAGCCACCGTAATTCACAATATTAAATGGTAAGGCTAAACACTTTTTTTTTTACTGATCCTGGATTGCTGCATGCATAAACTGTGGGTTGTCTGAGCAAGATTGACCACAAATGGCCCAAGGATGAATTTTTCAGAGGATGACACTGCAAAGGCACCACATAGACAAGACGACAAGGGGTTTCCTGAAAGAACAACAAAAACCCCACAGCCACCACCACTTATAGAAGCACCAACAAAATAGCTAAGGAAGTTCTGCCTAATCTATATTTGACAGCTAGCAGAGGATGCAAATATTGACACAAAATTGTCAACTTACCTGGTGGGGTAGAAGATGAAAGCCTAAATCAGGGAGGGTCCAACCTTGGCAGTTTTTAAGACCTGTGGACTTCAACTTCCAGAATTCTGGGGAATTCTGGGAGTTACAAGTCCACAGGTCTTAAAGTTGCCAAGGTGGACAGCCCTGGCCTAAATGGATCAAGGATCGGAGGGAAACATTCTAATGGCACTGTTAAATTGGAATGAGACATGCCCAGAACTGTTGCTTGGGCAATGGCCTAGGAACAACCCATTCCTCTATGGGCATGTGTGCAATCATTGGATTAATATTAGGACTTAGTCTCAATTGAGATAAGCAGTGGGCCTATGTACATTTGGGGAGGGGGAGTTGCTTAAATTTCCCCCTTCCTGCACCAGGCATCTTGTAAATAGTGCTAGATAGCCAAACACTGAAGGAATTTCACATTCTTGTTCCAAGGATGGAGCTTCATGCCCATTCTCTACACCAACAAGCTCAGCCGAGTTTGCTATCAAGGCCAAATGAAGGATCTGCCCACAAAAGCAGCTTAGAAAAGTGCATTTCAGCCTCAGGGCTTCACCTGCCACTTAATGCTATCTTGAGGCTTTAAAGGCAGGCCCGATACGATGCAACAATTCCTATGAAACATTTCACCCTCTAATCAAGTCCAGGGAAGGTGGCTTTTCAGGTTGCATCAGCACAGAGATCCCGAAGAACTAGAAATTATGACCATATTAAGAGAGAGAAAATTCCTGACGACGTTGAGGCATGGCTCACAGCGTTCTCACGGAAGAAAACGGTGGAAACTTTCAGAAGTCTCCTTGGTTTGCCATGATTGTCAACGAAGTACAGGTATGATTGATCAAAGAAGCCAACACCAATTTGATGCTAAAATGCTTTTCTCAACTTGGCTTGGAGGATGGATTACACCCTGATCCGTGTGCAGGCAACCAATTTGGGTGTCTGTCCAAAAATGCAATGAACTGAACTGCCCTATATTTTACAATCTAGAAAAAAAAGGAAGATGATGAAAGTCACCCAACTAGCTTTCATCTAAGATGGCGGCGCCTGGAATGGCTGCGGCTGCATTGGCTCTTGAAGGCAAATAGTTTTGGGAGGGATAGTAAGGGTTATAGGCCACATGATCAGGAAATTTTAATGTGTTTGAGCAACATGGTGGAACTAAGGTAACACGACATACGACCGACAATCTCTGCTGGCATGGCGAGTTTCTAGTTGTTTTGGAACTGTTGGTGAGACCGTTAAAAGTCGTTGGTGCTGTTTGAATTTGTTCTACCAGCAGCAAGATCTGACTGCTGGCCTAGTGATGAATTGTATTGCAAATCAGGGCTGTTTCCAGAGGAGGCAGAGGAGAGGACCTGGAGCTTATGGGGCGAAGGAACTGGATGAGGCTGTCGGCAGGCCCAGAGGAAGAGAGAGAGGCTTTAGCAGGAGTTGGTGGAGGTGGCAGCGTGCTCCAGGGGCGAAAAGAAGCAAGGCCTCTTAAAGGAAAAGGTGGAAGTCAGGACCAGAAAAAGGAAAGAAGGCAAGGTTGTCGGAATACAAGCGAATTTGAGGGCTAATCCACACGGAGCCCCATTTCCATCTGTCCTGTGTGCCATCGTTCACCCCCTAGAGACTAAAATGGACAATGTGAAATTTGAGCGGGCCCCGAACAAGGAGTATATATCGGAGGTGGTGACCCTTTGAGAGCTGTATGCAACGAAATTTCATTTTGATGTATGCCGATTGGTGTACATTCAAAGTGACAATAAAGTTATCATCATTTCATCATTTCAAAAGACATAAACGTATTACATATTAGTGAGGGAGAAGATGGAGAGATGTTTTGTGTAGGTTCCATGGGTTTGCTTTCTCAGGCCTACAGACCAAGGTCTTAGAATCAGGAATAATACATTTGCTCAAGGAGTTTACCACTGGTGTTCCACATTCTGGTCAGAGAAGGCCTGGTTTGAAATCACAACGTTGAAACTTACAGATTTGTCCGATATTCCAGCTGGGAGGTTTGGCACAGATCTCAAGTTTTTGCATTCAAAGCATTCTATGAAACCACTGGTTGGAAAAGGTCGATTTTGTCATTCGAACGTTCGCAACTACATTCAACAGACAGGACAATAGGACAACGCAAGCCGAAACCAGCACAGGGCTGCATTCCTGTAAAGCAGGGATGTCCAACTTTGGCAACTTGAAAACTTGTGGATTTCAAGTCCCAGAATTCCCTAACCAGCATGGCTGACTGGAGAATTCTGGAAGTTGAAGTCCATAGGTCTTAAAATTGCCGAAGTCTAACACACCCATGCTGTAAAGAGACTTGAGCTATTTTATTGCTGGATTGCTATCGATCAGATGACTCGTTGGGTGGCTACAAATACCAAATGGCAGCCTTTGAATCATTAGTCTTCTCCAGTCCCAGGTAATTTTAGGTATTGTTTCTTCAAAGGCCTTCTCACAATTTATGTGTGCTTGCTGCAGATCTGAGTGATGCCCTTCTGTTTTCTTTAGCTTTATGCAAGAAGATATAATCAAAGGACTAGGGTAGAGAATTGACACCACCAGGAGAAAAAAGTAGATGTCCATACTGTATTGAGGGTACATCTGGATTTGGGGAGAGATATTACTGAAACTCACAATGGCAATATGTGTAAGAGCAAAAATAGTGGGATTAGTATCTCACTTCAAAAACCAACGGGTTGTTAGAGAATCACTCCAAGGTCTCAAGTGAAAGGCATCTGGCTAAAATAGTTCCTATCTTAATACTGGCCTTTGACCATATCGAAGACATCAAGTACTAATGTCACAGCTACTGTTAAATGATCTGGATCACCAGCTTAAAATATAATGTGAAAATCATTGATAGCAAATTTTATTATTATCCTTTAGCCTTCATCTTGTCAAGTAGGAACCAAATTAATAGGCTCATCTTACTTTAAAAAATCTTGTTAAGGACTTCCAGCTCCTGCATTGTCTTCAAGAACAATTCACATCTGGGCTGTTGAGGCCAATCTAAGGTTAAACCCATGCCTGTTTAGATCAACACCCTTTGCAGGGGCTTCACAATTCCCAGGTTCATATTGGCAACAACAACCCAGCATTGGTGACCTCTTGGCGAGAACATCTTAAGGTCTTCTCCTTTACCTTCTTGCTCGATAAACATACAGAGGAATACCGTCTACGTCGCCTTCACACAGATGGGCACTGAGACACGGCACTAGCGCATTTTGTCAGGCCTGTTGTGAATGTTACTCTAGAAAACAAGTAACCATTAGCTGACCAAAAATAGTGCTAATTTCCAACAAGATTCAATAAGCCCAAAAGAAGAAGGAAGAAGAAGAAGCTTTAAAAACAGAGGTCCAAAACATCCTTTTGTGCTTTCCCGTTGGAAAAAAAAAGCATTTAAATGTCTTGGAGGAAAAGGTGGAACTTCTACTGTGTCATGAGCCAAAAAGAACTTTTTTAACATAGGATATGGTTAAGTTATTATAAAGCATCTCAATATGTTCACATCCTGGAAGCTCATAAAGGATGACCTTTTGTTCCTGCTGACCTACCCACTTCTGGCACTGTAAGGCACTTTCTACGTTTACTGTTCCGTCTCCGTTCCCATAAAAGATTTTTGGCTCCTTATCTGGTAAGCTGTCATAAAAAAATGAAACCGGAGTATTGACTCCGGTGCCGTAAAGACAGTGTGTGCGTACGCCTGGGGGTGTCATGCTGTAAATCAAAGCTTCGGTAGCTTTTCTCATGAGCCAACCATCCTCGAAACCAATGTCCACGTAGAACTTCTGGAAATCCCGAATCGTATAGTTTGCCGACGGTGTGCTGACAAAGATCTTCTCTGGAGACCAAGTGTAATTGTAAGGAAGCAACCAGCTGGTGGAAACAGCCGACCTTTGCTGGTCCCTGATCTTAAAGGAGCTGATCACCGGGATCCGATTGTTGTCACCTGTGACATTAAAGCAGGACTTGTTAGGAATTCAGTTGATCATAAACTCGTAACTCAGGTTTAAGTCCCCCCCCCCGCAAAAGAGTACAACTTGGAACTTAGATAAGGACCCCCTTCCTCAACAAATAATGTGGAGAGCCTCAGTTCAAAAGTTTGATATAAAAGCTTGAAGTACATTAAGAAAAAAGCTGCTGTCCCCTTCAAAAACAATCATGTACCGTATTTATCGGCGTATAACACGCACTTTTTCTTCCTGAAAATAGGGGGCAAATGATGTGTGCGTGTTATACGCCGATATAACGTTAATGACCCATTATCCGAAGCAGCAGTTTTTTTCCTGAAATTTCCTTTTTAAAATGAGGTGTGTGTTATACGCCGGTGCGTGTTATACACCGATAAATACGGTAATTGTGCCACTTCCCGTGAGCGTTTTCTTTCAGAGAGAGGAAAGTGATTATACCAGATTAATTTTTAAGTGGTTGCTTTAACAGTATCTTATCGAGACCACTCCCATTAACAATGACAGGCCAAGCCACTAGTATATAACATGAGAAGAAACCCCACCCCGTTCTACCACTGATGAGGTCACCTAGTTTGGTAATGAAATGTCTGCAAAACAATCAAGAACAACAAGTGCAATCTACTGAGAACTTTGACAGCCAAATCCTGACTGCAACTAAAAAAAACCTACAATCCCAAAAGCGACAGAAGCGGGAGAAAGCAATGCTAAGACGGAGGGTGCTAAAGATCAACAAGTACAGCATACTGAAAACCTAGACAGCCAAACAACAGTCACAACATTGGACATGACTTTTTACTTAAACCAGATGAAACCTGAGGAAGAAGAAGACCAGACTGAACTGAAGATAAATATACCAAACCAAACACGGAGATTTGAACTACTAGGGGAACAATTTACTGATTATAAATGGGCCAGTTCCTTTGGAAAATTGGTAACTAGATGGGTCTCCCTTGATTCAAGTAACATGTACAGGAATGAAGGGAGATCTACTTGAGGATTTAAAGCCACTGGTATGGAAGCAAGCTTGGCACAAAAAGAAAGCCAGAGTTAGATTTAAAAAATGGGATTGTTTGATTCATGATAGAAGAGCCTAACGCAGGGGTAGGCAACCTCAGCTCTTTTATGACTCATGGACTTCAACTCCCAGCATTCCTGAGCCAGCATAGCTGGCTCAGGAATTCTGGGAGTTGAAGTCCATGAGTCATAAAAGAGCCGAGGTTGCCTACCCTTGGCCTAACGTCTCAATTAATGGGCTAAAGGGAGATTTTAATAAGTATCAGTTGGCTTAATATTTAGGACTGAAGATTTATAAGGGAAATGAAAATTAGTTATTAGAACATAGTTTTGAATTATAATACAGAAGATGGACTGAGACAGTAAAGGATATTTTATTAGTAAGTGATGAGGTCCTAGGATGAGAAATAGAACAGGTTTGTGAAATAAAATAAGAATGTATTTAAGTAAGTAACATGTGTATTTTAGATGTGACAATTGTTATGTAGTGAAATAAAGGAAATTTGGGTTACCCGAAATCTAAATACTATGGATATTAAAGGTTGAATTGGAATACTGTAATTGAAAATTGAAATTAGGTAAAATTTAAAAACAGGACATGGATATGCACAAGTAAAACTATATTGATAAAATGTTTTAATCGAACGTGCTATAACTATAAATGTATTAGCTTGAATGTGTTATAATAAATGTTAAGGGAAATAGAGAGGGATTTTTTGATGATGCAACCTGAGACATGTACAAAAAGATTTTGTTATTGAAATACTGATTACACAATCACCACGCTGCTTTCTAAATATTTGGATGTAAAACTGGAAAACCAGTAAAACTTGTTTTAAAAAAGAAAAGTAAAGAAAAGAAAGCGAGAAAGAGACTGGTCCAAATTCATCCAGCTGGCTTTCATGACTAAGGAGGGGCTAGAACTCACTGTCTCTTGGCGATTGGCCCAAAGTCACCCAACTACTTTCATGCCTCAGATGGGACCTAACCATCTCCTGGTGATTGGCCCAAAGTCACCCAGCCAGAATTTTTAAGGTGGGACTCAATCTCCTAGTGCCGTGGTGGTGAACCTGTGGCACGCATGCCACAGGTGGCACGCAGAGCCCTCTCTGTGGGGCACGCACGCAACTGCCCCAGTCCTAGGCCTTCAGCTGGGTTTTATAAAACCTTTTCACTTTAGGCCTCTGCCGCCGTGTGCAAAAAAAAAAGGGTTCAATCAATCAATTTCAACTTCTTGCGGGGAAAAAAAAGATCTCGCAAAGTTGGAATTGATTGATTGAACTTTTTAGTCCCACCCAGCCTGCCGTTACCACCGCAGCCACAGCCACCCAATGGGCCACGCCCACCCAATGGGCCATGCCAACCCAGCACCTGATGATACAAAAGTGGGTTTTGGCTTGCAGTTTGGGCACTCAGTCTCTAAAAGGTTCGCCATCCCTGTCCTAGTGATTAGCCTAAAGACCCTCAACTTGTTTTCATGCGTAAAGTGGGACTAGAACTCACTCTCCCGATTTCTGATGCCTTCACCACTAGACCAAACTGACTTGTTCCCCACATCCTCTGAGGATCCAACTGTGCAACACAGCCCCCACAGCTCCACCTACCTGATGCCAGCACTCGGAAAGCTTTAGGTACTCCTCCCCACGGAGCTCCCAGGGACACAAAATCCCTGACGTATTTGTCTTTCCATTCCTGGGGCTGATGGCTGAGAAAGTACAGAGAATACATGTTCCCCATGCTGTGGGCAATTAAGACCACCGGCTCGCCATACGCTTCATACATGATCTCGATCAGCTTCTGGAGAGCCTCAAAATAGTCTCCATTCTCATCTGCAAGGATTAAGACACAGAGGTTACCCCATGGAAAGAAGGAAGTCATTACCTTCATTCAGTTTCAAAGCCTTTGTTGACCTGTCAACTGATTATCAACTTTTGAATTGGCTATTGCACAAGGGAGTAAGTAGCCTGCTAGGGAAAGAATGCAAGAATTTTTAATAGAGTAGTGATTTGTTTTCAAGGTGGCTTTATACGCTAACAAAAAAGGTCTGCCCAAGGAAATGTAAGAAATGACCAATAATCAATCAATCACAAACATTTCCAGTGATTGTGCTCGAGTTCTGAATTGGTTATTTGCTAACAAAGTAATTCATGGCCTTCAAGATAGGCTGACATAGGAGATAAAGATTTGTCCCATGTTTGGGGCCTAGCAAGGTAATCTAAGAGTTAACAAGCATTTGTCATATATATATATATATATATATATATATATATATATATATATATATATATATATATATATATATATATATATATACACACACACACACACACACACACACACACACACACATATATATATATATATATATATATATGTATATATATATATATGTATGTATGTATGTATATGTATAGATATAGACACATACATACATACATATACACATACACATATACATATATATATATTACACAATGACTTTATGAAGGATATGCACACTAGCACCTACATTTCAGGGAAGCCCTAAAGTTAATCTTGATTTCAACAATATTTATAAAACTATGAAGACATACTTGTATTTCATCTTCTGATATAATTGTAGAATAAGGACAAAGTCTGCGTAAGACTTCAGAGTTTGCTTATTTTTCTGACACCCCTTCAGTGAATCACACAGAAGTGAAACCTGACATTTCCGATAAAAATTAAATTTGAAAATTAATGCCCTTTTTTTAGAACTGCAAAGTTTTTATTCTTTACATGACCGCCCTTAACTAATTTAGCCTTATAGCCCAACAGTCTGAGCTCAGCGTGAATGTCTATTTTAAAAAGGATCATATTTGTATATCTTGCAGGTGATTTGTTTAGTTTTGTATTTAAAAATCCCTTTGTTCTTGCTCCTTGGGTGATATTTTAAAGCAGGAATTATATATATATATATATATATATATATATATATATATATATATATATATATATATATATATATATATATATATATATATATATATATATATATTAAGAGCACTGCACATTCTTTTCATTGTTTCTATTATTCCACTGTGGTTGTTTAAAATTGTAACAATGTACAGCAAAAAAACTGACAAAGATATTTTTTGTCAGCGTACTCAGTTTTCTAAAAGTTTCGGCCTGAAGTTCATAATTCCAAGTAAAAAACTCGTGTAGCAAGTTAAATGTTTTCTGCGCTTGGGTTAAAAAAGGTTGGTCTTTCAAATAGGGAGAAACCAACTTTTTATCATCCGGCATAAACGAACAAAACAAAAAAAGTTGGTTCAAACACAAATAATACACCTGCAATCTGCTTATGTGTGATCAGGTAAAATAGTTTTAGAGGGACATATTTCTCCCCCCCCCACGGTTGGGGTAATTTAATCATGTTGCTTTTTTTCCCCCAGCTGTGTTTATCAATCAGTCGCTAGAGCTCTTGGCTTTCTTGCAGCATCCAATCAACGGAGCCACAAGACTGATTGGCAAACAGCCTTGCAACAGTCAGTTGCATCATTGGGTAAACACTTCAAGTCACTAAGCAGGTTTATGTTTGCATGCAATTCTTAGGATCTCAAATTCCTAAGGCTGTTTTTAAGGCTGAGCAGCAGTGTGAACTGGCCAGAAACACCTGGATACCTGGATCACTTGGAAGGACTTGGGTAGCCTCACATTAAAAGGCAGATGTTTTGGGGAGCTGTAGCTCATTTCATTAGATCCATCGCATGGAATGAGCTAAAGCAGGGGTCCCCAACATGTGGGCCGCAGCCTGGTAGTGGGCCACCACGGGACAGGCTGGCCAGAGTCCGTGTGTGTGCATGCACAGCCCCTCACTTGTGCCAGTGCCATGGCCGCAGGGTGCAAAAACAGGACGCTGCGCCACAGGGCACAAAAATGGGCTGCCACTGCACCTCAGGGCGTGAAAACGGGATGCTGCTACTGCTGCCATACCTTGGGGCACGGAAACAAGCCACTGCTGTGCTGTATGGTGCAAAAACAGATGCTGCCACGCTGTGGGCCACAGAAATAGGTGCCGCACCCACAGGGTACAAAAATGGGTACCGCCGTGTCACGGTGCAAAAAAACGGGCCGCTGCTGCGCTGCAAGGTGCAAAAACAGCCACTGTACCACGTAAGAACGGGGTAGGGTTAGTATCATGTGGGCGTTAGCCCTGCCCTGTTTGCGGTGCACGCATGCATGTAAAATGCTTCCCCCTCCCTTTGCCTCCAGTCCAGCAACCGACAAAGCTTGGTGACCTCTGAGCTAAATCAAGGAAGTCCTTGATTTATAACCATAACGGAGCCCAAAATTCCCATCGTAAGTCATGACGGTTGTAAGTCAAGAGACCCACACGACCCACCCACTTTTACGATATGTTTCATGGTGGTGGTGGTGGTCAAGCAAATGCAGTGGTTGTAAAGAGAGTGGCATAGTCATTAAGCCAACCTCATGTCCATAATGGGATTTTTTAATTTTATTTTATTTGCTGAAAACAGGAAGTAATCTCTATTAGTTTCTGGCCAAAAAAAAAACCCACCCAACAACCCACACATCATAAATTGCAGTTGCACATCTGTAGGACACTGCAAGAAGCCATAAAAGTGGGCTGGGTGACAAGGGCCCCAAATGTGGTCACATGACCACAAAAGGCCCGGTGGTCCGAACTTCAAATTTGCTTCCTAAGTACCTTTTCCAGGGTTGGTCATAACATCAAACATTATTCACTAAGTGACTGATTGTTAAACAAGGATTATCTGCCATTCACCAAAAGCACATGCCTTTTAATAAATTGCTTCAGTTGGAAAAGGTGTCACGGGTTGTCCTCAACTTACAATTTGTTTAGTGACCGTTCAAAGTTACAACATCACTGGAAAAAAAATGAGTTATGACAGTTTTTCACACTTATGACCACTGCAGCATCCCCGTGACCATGTGATCAAAATTCAGACAGGCTTGGCAACTGACTCATATTTACGACGGTTGCAATATCCCGGGGTCGTGTGAATCATCTTTTGTGACCTCCTGACAAAGGCAATGGGGAAGCCAGATTCACTTAACAACCGTGTTACTAACGTTAACTGCAGTTTATTCATTTAGCAACAATGCCAGGTCATAGAATGGGGCAAAAGTCACTTAACAAATGTCTCACTTAGCAAACAGAAATTTTGGGCCCGATTGTGGTCATAAGATGGGGACTACTGTATTCTAGTCCTGCTTGATTTTTTTGGCTACTGTACATTAACCAGGACATTTTCCTCCTCTTCCTGAAGAAGCTGGAAAGCTTCCATGCGGCATATGAAACGTTCCAATTTCTTATGAAATCTAACCCTCACGATCCTGTTTTGCAAAGATATGAAAAGGAAGCAACGCTTTCTCAAGAATGAAAGTTACACACACACACACACACACACACACAGGGGAAGGGAAGTTGTTGAGATTTTTTTTAAAAAAAATTAGCTCTTTAGTGGTTGAAAATAAAACCTGGCAGACGAGGCAACAAAATTAAAATCTCAAATGCGGCTGCAGAGCCTGCCAAATGCCGAAGAACACAACTAGCAAAAATAGCATCAAAATCACATGCCATCTTCAACAATGGGCTGCGACTGGTTTGAGAGAGAGACAAATTGCATAAGCTGCCAAAAAGGGGCAGGAGGAGAGATGAACAACGTAGCAGAAGAGGACCTAGGTCAACGGTCGAAAGCAAAATTTCTTAGAAAGTGGGAAAATCTGATTTATAGTGTTCAAAGGGTTTAGGTATACCACACATTAAATAGAGAGAGATGGAACTTTAGTTACACTGCTATGATTTTTGGGGGGTATAACCTGAGGACACCTTGTCACTGTGTATAATAACAGAATGACAGAGTTAAAAGGGGCCTTGGGGGTCTTCTAGCCCAACTTCCTCCTTATACCATTTCGGATAAAGGCTGTCCTATCTCTTCTTGAAAATCTACGGTGAGGGGGCACCCAACATTTCTGGAGACAAGGCATTCCACTGGTTAATTGTTCTCACTGTCAAGAAATTTCTCCTTAGTTCTAGGTTGCTTCTCTCCTTGATTAGTTTCCATCCGTTGTTTCTTGTCCTGCCTTCAGGCGCTTTGGGGAACAAGTCAACCCCCTCTATTTTGTGGCAGCCCCTCAGATACTGCTATCATGCCACTTCTGGCCCTTCTTTTCATTAGACATACCCAATTCCTGCAACTGTTCCTCCATATGTTTTAGCCTCCAGTCCGCTAATCTTCTTGTAACTGCTATCCTCGTAATCTTGTAATCACATCTTATATCTCACACATCTTATAATCACTGTCCCTTTTCTCCCCATTGATGCATTTGAAAATTTAAAGCCAAAAGAATGGGATTTATTCATTGAGGAAATGTCTGCCGGGGGAGACACAACCACATCAAAAAAAGGAGAGTTATAAGTATTAACAACATTCCGATTCTACGTCCTCCTATCTACACAGGCTACATGCTACTCTCCTTGCACAGATGTTCTCAATTTTATTTCTATCTTGATCTCTGTACTTATTATATGTTTTGCTGTTAGCCGCCCTGAGTCCTTCGGGAGATAGGGCGGGATATAAATCCCATCAATAAATAAATAAATAAATGTGACCATTTTTTTTGGGGGGGGGGAATATGAGACATTTCTCAGCCAAGTAAAAGGCTGCCCATCATCTTGGTTTTTAATTGGAATTTTAAAATTCCATTTTAATTGTTTTTTGCACTTTTAAACTGTTATTTATTCAGAGAATTTATATAGCCGCCTACTCGCTCACAGTGACTCTCGCTGGCATACAATACAAACAATAAAAACACAGTATGGGGGGAGGGGAAACAATAAAAAAAAAATCCCCCCCCATCGATAACACATGGTCAAGTAATCCACCTGACTCCCACTCTGGGTTTTCCAAGCCCGCTGGCAAAATAAAGTCTTGAAGGGATGATATTCCAAGCTCATAAATTTCCCAGGCTCACTGTCTTAGTGAGATAGGTAGCACAGAAATTCAGTAAATAAATAACATCCGTAACCTTAATTTTCTGAGTAAACTTACCTAAGGCTACTTGAGGTCAAGAAGCAACCTGGGGGGGAGGGGGGGACAATTATTCCAGAAGATGGCCTTTTGCTTGATAGCATGGTAGCTTTCTTATTAGATAACCTTTAATAATCTTATCATCAAAAGATTTAAGAGCCCAAATCCTTATAATTAGCAGTGGGCTAATGCCTCCTTAAGTAACACCAGCTGCCTGCAATTAGTGCAGGTTCGCATCCCACCAGGCTCAAGGTGGACTCAGCCTTCCATCCTTCCCAGGTAGGTAAAATGAGGACCCAGATTGTTGGGGGCAATTAAGCTGACTTTGTAATAATGCCGCTTGGGGGTGTGTGTGAAAGCCCTAATAAGCAGGCATATACATAGAATGAAGGCTATTGCTAAGCACATTGGTTTGTGCTTAAATTGTAAGCCGCCCTGAGTCTTCGGAGAAGGGCGGGATATAAATGGGATTAAAATAAATAATAATAATAATAATGTAAGTCATACTTGGTGCCTTCCGCCAATCATAAGGAGCGCCTCTAATACTTTCATCTCGCTGATAGCCCAGATCTACTAGCTTTTGCACCAGCATGTAGAAGTACGTGCCTGCAGAAAAAAAAAGAACCTGGGAGTCAGCAACAGTTCCAATTAACAATCTTCCCTTTGCACAGAGAGAGCTTAAACCAGAGATTCTTCTCCAGCCCAATTCTCATACGTTGCTTTTCCAAGGGGGCATTGACTTAATGAGCTATTATGTGTAGAAGCACATTCCTCCTCACTTGGAAGCTTTTCTTTTTTTATTATGAATTTAAATTGACAAAATGAACTTTAAAAATTCATTCTTTTTAATTTTTAAAAAAATACTTTTTCAAAAAAAAAAACCCAACTTCTGCACACACCAGGTGGCCTTATCTGTAAGTTTAACGTTACGTTAGTTGTTGAAATGGGGTGGGGGGTTGAGGTGGGGAGGTGGGCATGATGGCTCAGTGGCTAAGGTGCTGGGCTTGTCAGCTGGAAAGCCAGCAGCCCAGGTTTGAGACCTGAGCACCATATGATGGGGCGAGCTCCTGTTCCTTGCTCCAGCTCCTGCCCACTTAGCAATTCAAAAGCATGCAGCTGCAAGTAGATAAACAGGTACCACTTTGGAGGGAAGCTAACAGAGTTCTATAGACCTTTGGCATATACGATCAGACCTACAGATGTGCTCTTTTGTTCCTCCTCTTATTGATCAGTCACACACAAAAAAGCTAACAGCGGACAAAATTGTGCTCTGAGAAATGGCTATTCAGGCTTCGGCTACCTAATACTGCCCCATACCCTGATGAAAACAGATTACCTACCAACACTTCTTTTACTAGGATCAAGGAACTCCAAGGCAAAAGTCTTTCCAAATCCAGGGACTTTGATATCGACTCCATCTGGGGGAGCAGTAGAGCCACTAGTTCGATTGTACACTAGCCTGGGGAGAAAAATCAGCATTAATTCAAACAGGAACAGAATCCTACCTGATTGCGTATTTTTGCCTATTTTCATCCTCTGTGCCAATCTTTCTGGAAGCTGATTAGCTGGTAGCAGTCAGCGTGGACTTTATGGACCTACAGTTCTGCCTCTAAGTCAACAACAAGGTGCTGGTTTCCGTTCTAACTCAGAATGCATTGAACTTTGTTGAAAAGAATGTAGCAAACTCATAATTTTTGTAATGTTGTCATTTCAGCTTTGTTCTGAGCTGAAAGTAAATAATTTAAAATTAACTATATTCTATGTAATACTTTGCGTATCGTAGCTATCAGATAAACAAAATGTACATTTTTAAATGGGATTTTCTGAACTCATTTCTTCAGGATCAGCTTTCAGGATCAGACCGTACCATTGTAGGGCAAAACCATGTCTAGGGAGTGATTGGCTTCCTTTAATAATTTATTGGTAAGCGGAATGCGCCATAAACATAGCCTGCCTTTTGCTACATTCCACTTAAGAGTTGGGACAGTGTCAGTCACCTTCGGATAGAGTAGTTTAACGAAGTCCCTCTAGAAGACTTAATATAGCCTAAGAAATGTATCCACTTAGCATTGCAAGCCCTAAAAGTCAAGTTTAATTGTTACAAAAGGATCCTAAGAAGTAAACTGTTAATTCATCATTCCCAATCAAAGGTGCTGGGCTACAGCTCTCAGAATTTGTAATCCCCATAGTCAATAGGCTCTAGAGGTAAGAATTCTAGGAATTATTATTCCGACACATCTACAGTAGTGGCCAAAACTGTGGAAATCTTTTGGGGAAAGCATACAGTAGAAATGCCACCTTTGCTTAAGTTTCCACCAATTTGTCTTCTAATTTCTTTATAACTGTAGCCTTGTTCACTTAATCATACTATTTTACATCGCTTTCTGGGCGACCAGTCAACTCTTTGCACCATGACTTTAATTTTACAAGCTCACTAAATGAAAGAACACAAAAACCCCCAACCAACCTGATAGCCATCACATAACACACTGACAAATGTCCTCCTCTGAGCTTCAATACATGACATCAATAACTGAATCCTGCTGTGATCTGATCGGCTCATTGCCAAAACGACACCTGATTGGCTCTCTAAACACTCATGCTCATTGGCTACAATCAGATGAAGGAAAGCTACCTGACATCAACCTAAGCAAGTTGTGCTTCCTTTTTCTGGTTATTTGGCTATAGCTTTTCACAGAATACAGATAGTTGAACAAACTTTGTTGCATTCCATTCTTGATTAAATTATCTTTCCATTGATATATAATTTTAGGGTACTATTCCCAAAAAAAAGTGGTGTTATTAGCCATCAAACCTCAAAAATACACTTTTCCAAAAAGATTTCCACAGTTTTGGCCACTACTGTACTTAAGCAAACTAACTAGGTTAAACTTAATTGCCGGGTCGTTTTTTTTCCTAGCCAGTCACGTTCTCCACTCCTTTATAATCTCGGTCAATAGAAGCACGGATGACGTATCTCCTGAAATCTCACCATTTTGTTTCTTTCTCCTGCAATTGATGTAATTAATGGCTGTAACTTAAGTCATTTTGACCAATAAATGCACAAATGCCTTGTCAACGAGAGATTTATTAACTTGCTTCTACTTTCCAGTTGGGGGGGGGGAGGAAGACTGCATCATCTATACTGTTTGTTCTTTTGAAATATTACACATTCCTGTGACAAGCAAGTTGATCATTAACTCACAGAAAACATGCAAAGAAGAATGAACGATCAGATGCTTAAAAGCCACAGTGCAAGATGGATAACTGGGAAAACTCAAAGCGACTTGACCACTGACAAGATAAATTGTCTATCCGTGTGATGTCACAAAATTTAAACCTTAAGCCTTCTCTGTCCTAGTGCCTGCCTTTTGGACTGCCATTCTCCCAGCAGATTCATAAGCCCCCCCCCCCACTCATCCTGGCCCTATTTAAGCAAGCCCTAAAATTTGGCTCCATCTCCAGGCTCTGAATTGGGGGTGATGGGTCCCTTAGTATGGTCTTCTCCATCTCCAGGCCTTGAATTATTGTAGGTAACAGAAGCCTTGGTATGGTTTTCTGGTCAATGACGGCTTTTTCTAGACTTTGGGTGATTTAACTAGGTTATAATATTGCAATATTGCTGTCTGGGGTTCTTGAGTTTGGTTGTTTTCTTGCAGATGTTTCACTGCCAAACTAGGTAAACATCATCAGTGCTACAATATTGCTGTACGTGGTATAAACCCCGGCTTCTTCAAACTTGGCCCTTTTAGGACTTGTGGACTTCAACTCCCAGAATTCCTCAGCCAGGCACGCTAAGGGGTTGAAGTCCACAAGTCATAAAAGGGCCAAGTTTGAAGAGCCCTGGTATAAACCCACCCCACGCCAGACTTGTAATAAATCAGGGCAGCCTATAAATTCCATCAGTCAAATCCACTCAACTTTTACAGAGCATTTTTCTCTTAATTCACGATTCTTCATTTCTAGCCAGTCTTTTGCCCCTGCCCCCTCCCAGCACACACATCCCAGTATCTGACTGAATTATACAAACCACAGTCAAGCCCACCTGATATTATCTATCCAGCAGTCAATGATAACTGGAAGCAACAATTCTAAATTCAGCCACAATGTAAAATAACTGTCTGTCTTCTTAGAGCAGAGATAGTGCACCACGGCTGGTTTGTCCAACTTGGCTTCTAGCTGGTTTCCCAAATCTCCTGGCACTGTAATTATACAAGACAGGGAGACTGACATGAAATTCTGTAAATTTATCCAAGCCTTTTTCTCTCAAAAGATGGTCTTAGATGCTTGGGAACACGTTGGATTTTATTTTCCTACCAAACATGAAGCTCTTTTTTTTTTTTTTTTGCTCTCAGTGGGCACCACAGAATTGCTGAAAGTTACTGAGCAGGCTTCTCAGTAAGCAAATGGAGTGAGGTAGATTCCCAGCAATTACAGCTAGTCCTTGACTTACAGCAGTTTAGTGACCGTTCAAAGTTACAACAGCACTGCAAAAAGGGAACTATGACCATGGTCATATGATCAAAATTTAGACACTTGGCAACTGATTCACATTTAAGGCCGTTGCGGGTCCCAGGGTCAAGCAAAGTCAATGGGGACAATTGTTAAGTGACTTTGCTCCTTACCAGCAAAGTCCCCTAACAACCGTGGTAGTCACTTTATAATTGCAACAATTTACTTAACCACCGTGGCAGGAAAGCTTGTAAAATGAGGCAATGTTCACTTAGCAACAAAAACGTTAGGCTCAATTGCAGTCATAAGCCGAGGACAAGTGTATCCCCAGAGCAGTGTTTCTCAACCTTGACCTGGACTTTGAGAAGCCTGGACTTCAACTCCCAGAATTCCCCAGCGAGATTTAGAATCTTAGCTTAGCATTACTTCCAAGCAAAGAGCCTGATCAGCACTAATCTCCCATGTTTATTTCGTAAGCGTGTCTGTGGATTTTATTTGGATGAAAGGATTTCATAGGCAAAGTGGATAATTTTTTAATTTTTTTTAATTTTAATTCCATTTATATCCCGCCCTTCTCCGAAGACTCATGCTTTATCTGAGCTAAAGAGATCACATCCTCTGCCAGCAAAATAGTTCTGTTAGGATTTTAACAAATATATAATGGAGTTTCTAAATAGTGCATATCCTTCATACAATGAAAGTCTTTACTTAGTGAGCAATGGCCTTGCACAATTCCCCAAAAAGGCTTAATTGCAGTAATTTCCTAAACACGTATTTGGTAGCCCTTTGCAGGCAATTATCTCCCTTGGCAAAACATGAAAATTATAATCTATCTATCAATCTATTTGTCAATTCGTCTCTCCATCAATCTATTTATCGATGTCAGTCTATCTGTCACTATCTGTCTGTCTGTCTATCTATCCATCTGATTTATATGGCTGTCCACTCTCAGTGATTCTCAGTGACTTACAAAGAATAAAAAACCAATATAAAAGAAAAAACAAAATACCCAACCCCCCACCCCCCTGGGGACAACACACAATCAAATGAGCCACTTAATTTTCAGGATTTCTTTTTTAAAAAAACAAACAATCTTGTATCACACCCATGAAAACCTGGTTTTGTAGGTATGAGGAAACTTCATTTGTATTGGATTTTGCTGTAAGACTGAATGAAACAGAAAATCATTTGCACATTATTAAAGAACATAAGCCAAACTTCTTGAAATAGCAATTATTGCTAAGCACATTGATTTGTGCTTTAAATTGTAAGCCACCCTGAGTCTTCGGAGAAGGGCGGGATATAAATGGGATTTAAAAAAAATTATTCTAAATATACTGTAAATCACATTGTAGAGTTAGAAATAAAACAAAAGTAAACACACACACACACACACACACACACACAAATACCACCCCAAAAAAGCAACTCTCAGGAAAATCCTGTGTGGCATGACTGCTCTTTGAAAATGAGAAAATTATATATACTCAAAGTGTACAACACATTTAGATTGTAGATGCTGACAGTTTTTTCATATGAAGTTGGCTGTTCCGACTGTATAAACATACTAGGAGGGTTTCAAACTTCAAAACACATCCAGTAAGGTTTGTTTCAAATGTGAACATTTTTTTTAATTACAGGTAGTCCTCAACTTCAGATTACAACTGAGACCAACATTTCCTTTTGTTAAGCAAGGAATTTGTAAATTTGGGGATATGTACCAGGATACAATTCTGGGAATCAGGTTTCAGATAACAGAACAGAGTAACAGAGTTGGAAGGGACCTTGGAGGTCATCTAGTCCAACCCCCTGCTCTGGCATGGAAACCCCATAACACTTCAGATAAATGATTGTCCAATTTCTTCTTAAAAACTTCCAGTGTTGGAGCACCCACAGCTTCTGTAGGCAAGTCGTTCCACTGATTAATTGTTCTGTCAGGAAATTTCTCCTTAGTTCTAGGTTGCCTCCCTCGTTGATTAGTTTCCATCCATTGTTTTTTGACTTGCCTTTTGGTCCTTTGGAGAATAGCTTGGCTCCCTCTTCTTTGTGGCAGCCTGAGATATTGGAAGACTGCTGTCATGTCACCCCTGGTCCTTCTCTTCATTAAACTAAACATACCCAATTCCTGCAACTGTTCTTCCTATGTTTGAGCTTCCAGTCCCCTTGTCATCTTTGTTGTTGTTCTCTGCGCTTTTTCTAGTGTCACAATATCTTTTTTGGTTCACGATGAAACTTTGAGCTGAAGCCCAAAGTAGAAGCACATACTTCGCACATGCTAAATTCAGTTTTGGACATCCAGGCAAGAGAGAGGAAGCAACTCAGCCTGAAACCCCAGAAAAGCCTAGTCAACATGGAGAATATTAGCAAGATGTACAGGTTGCAGCCACTGAAAAAGTGACTGATAACTTAGCTTGGGCACTTATTTATTTTTATTTATTTTTATTACATTTATATCCCGCCCTTCTCCGAAGACTCAGGGCGGCTTACAAGCTTAGCAGTAGCCTTCATTCTATGTATATGCCTGCTTGTTAGGGCTTTCACACACACACCCAAGCAGCATTATTACAAAGTCAGCTTAATTGCCCCCAACAATCTGGGTCCTCATTTTACCTACCTCGGAAGGATGGAAGGCTGAGTCAACCTTGAGCCTGGTGGGATGCGAACCTGCAATAATTGCAGGCAGCTGGTGTTACTTAAGGAGGCATTAGCCCGCTGCTCCACCAAGGCTCTTAAGGCCGTTGCAGCATCCCCAGGGTCATGTGATCAGAATTTGGGTGCTTAGCAATTTGGAATTTATTTATGGGGTTTGTAGTGTTCCTGGGTCATGCGATCCCCCTTTATGACCTTCCCAGCAGGCTTCCAACAAGCAATGTCAATGGAGGCGATCACATGACCCCAGGATACTGAAATCATACTGAATATATGGCAAGTTGCCAAGTGCCCAAATTCTGATCACATGGCTGCAGGGATGCTGCAACGGTCCTGAGTGAAGTTGGCCGTAAGCCACTTTTTTTTCAATGCCACTGTGACTTCAAATGGTCACTAAATGGGTGATGGTAAGTCAAGTTCTACCTGTACGGCAATCATATTGCAGGTGCTATGTAGTTGTCTTTAAAACTGTCTCTGTCAGTATGTACAAATCACAGTGCTTCCCCTGAATAGGTTTCATCTGCAGTAATATCTAGCACTTGCTCAGGTGAATTCAGATTTACCCTAATCATACCTTATTAATAAAGCAGAAATTAATTGTACGTGGAAACAGGAAAAAAAGACTTGGATGTTGCAACCCTATTTTCAAGGAGAGTATAAACATCATTATTTTGAAACAATATAAGGTAGCAAAATTTGCAACAATATACAAAAAGGAAAAAAAAACACAAATAGACAAAATATACTCAAAAAAGAGGTCGTTTTGTAACTTTTCAGTAAGAGGCAATTTTGCATTTGTATTTGTAACTGTTGCAAAGAAAACCAGAAGCTACTTCTTCCTATTTCTTGCTGCACTTCTGGAGTTTTTCTTTTTCTTTCTTTTTCTTTTCACTTTATATTCGTTGGTGTTAGTCTTTACCTTTGATGAGTTTTTTTTTTAAAAAAAAAGTGTGGGGGGGGTGTACAAAAAAAGTAGAAAATGGGCAGCAAGTCAACTATTTGCTTCTCTCTGCCACAGAAACATTCCAAATGGGAAATTATCATCTATTATATTTATGGCATCCAGAAAGTGATTAGAAGGCAAACATTTCTGCCAAGGAGAATACAATATAATAGCAATAGCATTAGGCTTACATACGGCCCCGTAGTGCTTTAGAGCCCTCTCTAAGCGGTTTACGGAAGAAGCGCATTGCCCCCAACAATCTGGGTCCTCATTTTACCAACCTCAGAAGGATGGAAGGCTAAATCAGTCTTGAGCTGTTTAGGATCGAACTGCTGATAGTTGGCAGTCATCCTGCAATATTGCATTCTAGCTACTGTGCATCATGGATGGATGGATGGATGGATGGATGGATGGATGGAAATAAGGGCAATAGCAATAGCACTTAGGCCAGGGGTCTTCAAACTTGTCCCTTTTATGACTTCTGGACTTCAATTCCCAGAATTCCTCAGCCAGGCATGCTGGCTGAGGAATTCTGGGAGCTGAAGTCCACAAGTCTTAAAGTTGTCAAGGTTGCAGACCCCTGGTCTAGTGGTTAAGACACCAGGCTAGAAAACGGTAGACGGTGAGTTCTACTCCCGCCTTAGGCATAAAAGCCAGCTGGGTCACTTTGGGCCAATCATCAGGAGACAGTGAGTTCTAGTTTCTAGTTCCACCTTAGCCATAAAAGCTGGCTGGGTGACTTCTCTCCCTGCCCAGCCCACCTCACAGGGTTGTTGTTGTGGAGAAAATGGGAGGAGGGAGTTATTTGTAAAAGTAGTAAAGTTATTTGAGTTATTTGTAAAAGTAGTAAAGGCAAGATACAAATCAATAAAATAACCCAAACCAGTGGATTATCATTAACAAGTGGTAACCTACGGGTTTGGGGTTGTTATTTTTGCATGCCAATTTTCCTTACCAGGATGTGTTCTCTAATGAAAGCAAGAAAACAAATGATTTGCAATTGTTCATTTGACCAAACAGCCTACTTGGTACTACAGACAGTTCTTGACTTATCACCATAATTGGGACCAGAATTTCTGTGGTGGTTAAGTCAATTGCATCCAATTTTGCAACCTTTTTTGTCGTGGTCTTTAAGGTGTTAAGAGAATTATGAGTTGTTAAATGCATCCAGTTTTTCCCCTCGGCAACTGGCCATTATTGTAAATACTTGCAAGCTGGCAAGTGCCCAAATTCTGATCACGTGACCGTGGGGTTGCTGCAAGAGTCATAAATGTGAGGACTAGTTGTAAGCCACATTTTTCAATGCTGTTGTACTACCTGCACAGAACATCCAATCCTCCATTTGCATGTACTAAGAATATTATTCTGGGAGCAAGCAAAGTAGCTGTGAATTATCTCTTAAAGAGTTTCAGGCATTTTATTTACAGATATTCGGACAAGCCGTTCTATAACTAATGAAAACTATTTTCAGGAAGGCTGGAATTAAAAATGAGACAAGATAAGAGCTTTGATTTGATGCTGGTTTCGGAAGATCCTTTAAAGGGAACTGAAATATTAATGGGAAAACCAAAAGAATTTAATGCATTAGCAGTTTTCAAAAGATCTTAACCAAAAATATAAAGATATAAGACCAAACAAAATTGATGGATAAAACAGGTTTTAAGATCAAGAAGATAAAAATATTTGTTGTTAATATGACCAACATGAACTGTATGTTATTTCAAAATAATAATATTAAGGTATGGAATGAAGTTATAAGGTAAATGACCTTCGCTCATTCCGCCGGGACCTGAAGACTTGGCTCTTTGAGCTTTCTGGCCTGGACTGAGAGTATTAATTGGGGTTTTAATTGGATTTTAATTGGGGTTTTATATTTATTCAAGGTTTAAATGTAATCATTTTAACTGTTCTTAATTTTTGTAATTGTTGTATTGTTATTTCAAAAACCTTGTGAACCGCCCTGAGTCCTACGGGAGAAGGGCGGTGTATATAAGTCTAATAAAGATAAAGATAAAACCTTCAGTCTGGTTTAGCCAATTAGAAACATGATATAATTAGCAATTTTAGACAACTATTATCCGAAGCTGATTAAGAATCTAAGCTTCTGGATACCTTTTCAAAGTTTAGACCGTCTTTGTTTTCTGATTTTTGCCTTTCCCCTCTCTTTAAATGTATTCTCCACTGGAACACTTGAATGAGGTTTACTTATGCAACAAGTCAGTTCTTCCAAGAATTCTGGAACATTACATTCACAGAACTACGTGGATCAACATACGGTTACTCAGCAGATTATTATTAGAAGTCAGTGACAATCAGGTGACATTCAGAAAAATGCATCAACAAGAGGGGGGAAAAAACTAATGGTAGTAAGAAAATATAGTCCCCAAACTGGTGACTGAATAACATGCATGTGGGAATACAATGGCATTAAAGCCACCTAAAATGATGTTCTTGACAATTAATTCATGCTCCCTTCTCTGATTCTCATCCCCAGTACTAGTAGTCCTTGACTTACGACAGTTCATTTACTGACCGTTCAGTTACAATGACACTGAAAAAAAGGGACTTAGGACCCTTTTTCCCACTTACAACCTTTGTAGCAAATCCCAGGATCATGTGATCAAAATTCAGACACTTGGCAACTGACTCATACTTATGACCATTGCTGTGTCTCAAGGTCATGTGATCCCCTTTTGCCATCTTTTGACAAGCAAACTCAATGGGGATCCCAGATTCACTTAACAACCGTGTTACTGACTTGTCAACTGTGGTGATTCACGTAACAACTGTGGCAAGAAAGGTCACACAATGGGGCAAAATTCACTTAACAGCAGAAATTTTGGGCTCAGTTGTGGTCGTAAGTCGAGAACTTCCTGTAATTCCTTTTTCTCTTTTAAGGGTTAAGAAAGCAGAACAAGACGAGGAAGTGGTCTTCAGAGTAAAAGAAAAGACAATAAACAAGGATAAACAAAGCAAAAATAATGGGGAAGCTTCTCTCTCGAGAAGCCTCCACCTGCACGCCCAGCCACGTTCACACCATGCCACAACACCCTCCACTATGGCACCCACCCGTGAGCCCACCTGCAGCCACATTGCAGCATGTGCGCTCACACATCCCTGAGCCACCCGTTATGGACCTGCAACTTCCAGCTGCCTTCTCCACTGACTTTGTTGGAAGCTGGCAGGGCATCACAAGAAATGGTCAGGTCCTCGCTTAACGGCAGTGGAAACTGTCAGGATTGTTGTCACTAAGTAATACAGTCATGTGATGCTTTGCGATATCTTTGTGCAGTGACAAGTTTCGGGCCTCAATTGCCGTTGCAACCAGAGGACTTCTTAATTAAGGAAAGCAGGCAGAGTTTCCAGGATCTCTCTCCTCCTGTTAAAAATACAGGTAAGTCCTCAATTTATAACCACAACGGGGCCCAAAATTTATGTCGCTAAGTGAGAAATTTGCCAAGTGAGTTTTGTCCCATGTTACGAGATTTCTCGCCACATTTGTTAAGTGAATTGCTGCAGTTGTTAAGTCAGGGACACCGTTGATCCGTGAAACCAGCTTCCCCAGGGACTTTGCTTGTCAGAAGGTCACAAAAGGAGATCACATGACCCCAGGACACTGCCGTCATAAATACGAACCAGTTGCCAAGCGTCTGAATTTTGACCATGTGACCATGGAGAGGCTGCAATGGTCCTAAGTGTGAAAAACAGTCATAGGTCACTTTTTTCAGTGTTGTAACTTTGAATCATCACTAAATGAACTTCTTGCGAGGCAGGACTACCTGTAAAGCAATTAGTTTAAATAACAATAAAATGACTTAAAAACAATCAAAGGATTGTTTTCAGTACTTACTTAAGCTTCAGACCAAACTCCAGACTTGGAAATCTCCTGTTCCACACTTGCACTCAGAACATATTTGCATACACACTAATCCAGGGGTCTTCAAACTTGGCCCTTTTATCACTTGTGGACTTCAACTCCCAGAATTCCTCAGCCAGGCATGCAAGCTGAGAAATTCTGGGAGTTGAAGTCTACAAGTCATAAAAGGGCCAGGTTTGAAGACCCCTGCACTAATCCCTTCTCTGGAGACACAGCTACGAAGTATTTTCTACCCCAAAATTCTAGAGATAAGAAACTAATACTGCCCTGTAAATCTTATTTGTAAAAGTTATGTGGATTCTTACAGAAGTCGGTTAAAAAAAATCTTACTCATAACAGAATGCTTAGTTACTGAATTAAGAATCCTATCCCGAACATCTGCCTATCACATGATGGATATAATCTTATTTTCATCATTTTCAGTTTCAGATTAAATGTCAAAACTTTTTTTTCCCATGAAGACAAAACAATAAGGATGAATCACTGGAGAAAAGGCATCTATTTTTTCCCCCATGAATTCAACAGGTCACAATTTAAATTTAATCCTTTTTATAGCTAGTTTCTGAAAAGAGAAAACCACCCTTGTCTGTAAAATACATTGTAATTAGCCAAAAAACTTATTTTTTTCCGTTCATCTCTATACAACAAAGCCTACCAAGTGAAAGGGGGCTATTTCTATGTAGGGCAGGGGTCTTCAAACCTGGCCCTTTTATGACTTGTGGACTTCAACCCCCAGAATTCTGGGAGTTGAAGTCCACAAGTCATAAAAGGGCCAGGTTTGAAGACCCCTGATGTAGGGTCATAGACTGAAATCAACCAAAATTACAAATTTCTGCAAGGAAAAATTGGTGTGATAGGAATTTGCCCAGACAGAGCATGTGCTCTTATAAATCCGTATTTCTCTTAGAAACATTAGACTCTGGATATAGACAGTAAAGAGAAGTCAGTGAGTTTAGTGAAGTTAAAGACAGCCTTTAAACATGCCCCAGAATTTACACTGATTACCCAAATACCGCAGAGACAGATTCCTGTTTTGCATTGATTAAAGTCTTGCATCCATATAATGATTATAGCCATTTACGTAACATTAGCAAACGTACAGATGTCTGCCCTAGTTTCAAAGTTAAACAGACCTTTTTTTTTTGCTTTTGCCTTTAAGGACAAAGGCAAAATTAGTATTTTAAAAGACCAGGGTCCCTAAACCCATTTTTAATACTAGGATTAGTCCCGACTGCAGGCTTTGCCAAGCAAGAAGGGATCTCATTTTAGTTCCCCTAAAGAATCCATTTATAGATATTGGAAAGAGAGAAGATACTCTCATGAAGAAATAAATGACCAGTAAAAGCTTCAAGGTGTTTGGTACGGGTAAGTAACCCGGGATGGTTCCCTTCCCACCTTCAACCCCATCTTTCAGCCCAATTGCATACAGAAAACCTGAGCTTCTTGGCTTCTGGTCCCCCATCCCCATCCCACCAAAAAAAAAAAAGTTCAAGCCAAGAACCACCAAGAGAGCTGCAAAAAATTAAACTTAACCAAATTTTAAAAATACGTGCACTCTTTTATGGCATCGACCACGGAATTTCCTTTTAAATAAATAAATTTCCTTTGGAAAAGGCTTTGGCTCCCTCTTCATTTAGGCAGAAACCACAACTCCAAAAAAAAAAAGCCCATCATCCTCTCAATTACTCCACAACCCCAAATTATGCAAATCGGCCCCAGGTCAGTCAGTAGGCAGGAGAAAACAAGAGAGACAAACCCAGATCCTTCACATACCCAGCCTACTTCGAGGCGAGCCAGAGTTATGCCCTCGCAGAGAGCCCCGAAAACTTTGCAAGAGCCGGCCGCCATCAGAGCGCTTTTCCCACGACTCCCTTCCCCTTCCCCGCGTGCAGCTTTGGCCCCGAGTCGAGGAGGTCCCGTTTGAACCATGCACACGTACACCTGTGTGTGTGTGTGTGTCACGTCGGAAGCCCACTTTGCAAGCCCGCCCCCAGCAGGCGCATCTACGCCAGGTCCTACCCGACACGCGTTCGCCCATCCCACGACCCGCAAGCCCCCCCCTCTCCGCTGACCCAGAGGCTTGCAAAAAAAAAAAGAACGACCCCCCAAATTGGGATGGGAAGAGAAGCGTGTTGGGGGGTGGGGGTTTCTCCTGAAGCTACTCGAGGGCTTCGGGGAGCGGGGCTACGACAGCGGGCGCCCCCCACCCCTTACCCAGCACGACGGGGGGGCCCGGGGGGCGAGTCCTGCCCCGGGGAGGTCCCGGAGTCACGGCAGGCGGCTGGGAGCAAAGCAGGAGCAGCGCCAGGAGGGCCAGCGGGGTGGCCGGGAGGAGCCGCGAGGCGGAGAGTAGCGGCGGCGGCAGCATCAGCCGCCCCATCGCCTCAGTTAGGACTCGCCCCGCCGGCGAGCGCAGCAGTAACGGAAGAGAAGCGACGGAGCTCCGCCCGCCTCGCGCTCCCGAGCCGAAATGAGGCGGAGCGCGCCGAGCGCAGGCGGGTCGCGCCTAAAAAAAAAAAAGGAGAGCCTCCGACCAATCCGTGGCTCGCCGGCTTTCACCCAGCCAATGAGGAGGAGCGGGGGCGTTCCGGAGGAAGCCTCGCGCGCCTCACCTCCTCCTGGAAGCCAGCCAAGTTGGGCGAGTCGAGAGCGGATATATCGATGAAAAAAAAAAACCTCTCTCCCCCCCCCTCCCCTCGCAGGGAGGAGGGCGCAACTGGGTTTCTTTCTTTCGCCTCCGGTGTTATCGCCGAGGCACAATCGATCGCCGATCGAGTCGATGCCATTTGGCTGGGACGTCTGCAGAGGAGCGAGGGAGTTAGGATTCCTGCTTTTATTTTGTTTGGGGGTTGTTGTTTTTTTGGTAAGCGTCCTTAGTGCATTTTTTTTTAGTTCACGTTAGTTTAATTCAGTGTCGGCTAAGGAATTATGGGAGTTGGAGTCCACCCTTCTTCAAAACAGCCAAGATTGCAAAACACCTGTTTTAACTGTTTTGCACGCCTTGTTTTCATGCTGCCACGTGCTGGCTTGTTAACCTGTTGTGTCCCGGTTTGGTACTTGCCCCCCCCCCCCGCGCCCTCTCTCTCTCTCTTACTGTCTCTTTCTCTCTGTCTGTCTGTCTGTCTGTCTGTCTGTCTGTCTCTCTCTCTCTCTCTCTCTCTCTCGGACTGTCTCTCTGTGTGTCTCTCTCTGACTCTCTCTCTTACTGTCTCTTTCTGTCTGTCTGTCTGTCTGTCTGTCTGTCTGTCTCTCTCTCTCTCTCTCTCTCTCTCTCTCTCGGACTGTCTCTCTGTGTCTCTCTCTCTGACTCTCTTACTGTCTCTGTCTGTCTGTCTGTCTGTCTCTCTCTCTCTCTCTCTCTCTCTCGGACTGTCTCTCTGTGTCTCTCTCTCTGACTCTCTTACTGTCTCTTTCTCTCTGTCTCTGTCTCTGTCTCTCTCTGTGTCTCTCTCTCTCTCTCTCTCTCTCTCTGACTGTCTCTCTGTGTCTCTCTCTCTGACTCTCTCTCTTACTGTCTCTTTCTCTCTGTCTGTCTGTCTGTCTGTCTCTCTCTCTCTCTCTCTCTCTCTCTCGGACTGTCTCTCTGTGTGTCTCTCTCTGACTCTCTCTCTTACTGTCTCTGTCTCTGTCTCTGTCTCTCTGTCTCTCTCTCTGTCTCTCTCTCTGTCTCTCTCTCTCTCTCTCTCTCTCTCTCTCTCTCTCTCTCTCTCTCTCTCTCTCTCTCTCTCTCCCGTAAGAATTCAAAGATTCTCAGGATGGTGACCCTGCTTGCGAGCCAATGGATAAAAGCTCTGAACTTTTTCAGGTGCTTTGCTCCAGACTTTTTAAAAAAGCATCAAAAGTAACGAGGGAAGAACTTAATATTTTATTGTAAAACTTTTCAGTTAAAAAAAAGTAACGAGGGAAAAAAAGTTTTCGTCGCACTTTTCAACAGCTGCTTCTGTTGTGTAATGTAATCGTTTCTCGTAAAATCGTAGCCGCAAATGAGCAGAGCGGTCAGCTAAGCCCAAAGCTCTTGCTCAAGGGTCTTCAAACTTGGCCCTTTTATGACTTGCGGACTTCAACTCCCAGAATTCCTCAGCCAGGTTTGCTGGCTGAGGAATTCTGGGAGTTGAAGTCCGCAAGTCGTAAAAGGGCCAAGTTTGAAGACCCCTGCTCTTGCTTGATGCAAGCTCAGCTCGAGTTCCGCCGCAGAAAAGAGGCAGAGGAATCAGCTACCCAAAAATTAAATGCTCTGCACCACGTGACTTGCTTTAAAGGTAGTCTCGGAGATAAAGAAGCGTGGGAATTTCCCCCCAAGATCTGGAAAGCAAAAACAGCTCAGCTAAAATTCAGAACCGCGATACCAATAATTGGAACCCTTCAAACGCGGGGAGCTAATTTTTAAGATCTCCGGATCCCTTCATCAAACTGCTCTCAAATTGGATCGTTATTTTTGGGGTGTGGGGAGGGGGGGGGAAAGAGAGATTGGTATTCACCCCCCAGCTTTCTATTCTCTAATATCCAGCCTTCTCTGGACTGGTAGTCAATTGAAACTCAGGATACAGCATGCATTTTTGTAATAAATAAATAAAGCTCTATACAGGTAGTCCTCAAATTTATGGCCGCATCTGGGACCAAAATTTCCATTGGTAAGCAAGGTGGCTGCTAAGTGAATTGCACCTGATTTTACTTTTTTTTTCTTTTCTTTTCATGGTGGTTAAGCCAACTCAGCTTGCCTTACAACTGGAGTGCAGTAGCTCATGAGGTTAGGATGCTGGGCTGAAGATTGTGAGGCTCACGTCGAGCTCCCAGCAAATGCTACACTTCCTGCCAACTCAGCAGCGTAAAAGTGGGCAGCTGTGAGCAGATAAATGGCTACCACTTTGATGGGCAACTTTTAATGGGGGTCATGAAAAGAGCTCCCAACTGAGCATCCCCTCATGTCACTGTTCAATCCTTTCAACTCGGAAGCACTTCCCTGCTCCCAAATCAAATATAATAATAGCAGCTGTTGATTATGCTTGTTGGGAAAGGGCTGGGAAGGTCAGAAATAGTTACCAGAAGATCCCCAGGGTGCTGCAACAGTCGTAAACACATGCTGGTTGCCTAGAGCCAGAATTTTGAACACACAACTATTGGGATGTGAGGACTGGTTATAAGTTACTTTTCTCGGTGCACTGTAATTTTTAGCAGTCACTAAACAAATGATTTTAAGCCAAAGGGTACCTGTGCATATTGCTCTGCTTTCATCCATACTGTTTTAAAGATATTGTCCATGTAAATCTTCAAAACTTTATTCCCATTAAAAATTGGAAGTGTCCATTATTTTGTTTTATCCTCCTCTTTCCTCTTTCTCCCCTCTCCACCCTACTGGTCTTGAAAATTTGCTGCCTATGCCGGACGTTTTCAGTTAGTCTCTGAATTTTGAAATTCTTGCTCAGGGTCTAAGAATGCATTTTAAACTGCATGCAACACTGCAAGTTCATTCTTCCCCTGTCACTGTCATTAAGCAACTAAAGGAAGACTTCCTGATAAATCCATCAAATTCACTCCTTTGAGTTGAGGAAGAGTTCTAAGTATGTGGTTGGACTCAGAGCTCAACTATGCTGCAGGAGCCACATGACACAACTCCGTTTCAATTAAATTGATTGCCATGTGGTTAACTCATTGAAAGATAGGTTTAATGCCAAGTTTAAATTGACTCAACACAACTGTTCGAGAGACAAGTTTTTTTCCCTCCAGCCTAGCATCCTCAAGTTGGGATGAATGACAATCAGTCATCCAAAAGATGCTTTTTCCAAAAGTCAACTGGACTTTCTTGGTTTTCTTTCCTTCGAAAACATTTCACATCCAAGAAGCTACTTCAGCTCTGACTGGTGGGGAATGAAAGGATTTCATAAACCTGTATGATTGAGAATCTCCACTGACATACAAGCAGTCATCATTTCCAAGGCGTAGGATCAAGGTAGCCAAAGTCTATCGGCCAGCCTAATAAAGGATGATAGGAGTTGTAATCCAATACATGTGAAGGATTTGCAAAAGGCGATTCCTTACCCTGATATCTGATGTACTCCTAAATTTATGAGTACATTCAGTTGCCTTCATGTGCCCTGAGTAAATGTGCTGTAGAAATATCTAAAATGATCCTTGTCTCTTGCATAATTTTCCATCCTTGGAACAAGTTTGCACAAAAAAGATGCTTGGGCTGTTTTTCGGGTCCACTAAATGATGCAATGGGGTGGCTCCAGGTGATTCACAGCTGCCAAATGATTCTATTTCCACTTGTAGTAACTGGGAAACCTCTAAAATACCGTCCTGTCTTCCAGATAGTTGGATTTAGCCCTTTTCTTTTGTCAAGGGCACGGTGGTCTCCACCCATCCTTGAATTACTGTATACATTGCTTTAAAAGCACAGCTAAGGAAAACAAAAATAAGGTGGCTGTCCTGAGGCTTTTTTCATTCTGCTGAGTTGAACTGCTATCCATCCATTTTTAAATCAGCAGAAAATTATTCTGGCCTGACCTTTGCTTTCCCCTAGTCTTTGTTTCCAGTCACTCAGCCTTCTTCCAAGATAAGAGGGGACAAAGCTAACAGAACATCCATATCTTGAGGATGGCATAACTCAATTGTTGAAATACAAAGAGCCCCTAGATTGTAGCAAAGAGATTAAAAAGTCACTAATTTTTTGCTGGTCTTTGCATCTGGATTTCGCAGCACTGATATCTGAGTCTTGCTGTTGGATGTGGTTGGAATATGGAAGACTAAACAAGTTAAGGATGACTCATAGATGGCGGGCCTACTTGTATCCTGGTTTGGTACAAGTCAAAAAGGACCTATGATTGCATTTGCACAATATAGTACCCTCCTTCCATCAATTTCTTCGGGTTTATAAATGATGGATTATGGTTTAGTTTTACCCCCACCTGTCTTCGTTTGGCTTAACAAAGGGCTTAAAACATATTGTGTGAAAAGTGTCAGACAGCGGAAGCAGAGAGGGATATTTACATCCAGCTGGTCATCAGAATCTAATCAGCCTTAGTCACTCTGGAAAAGCAGGGCCAACATTTCAACATGAAACTTCCTAGAAATCCAGGAATCTAGACTAGTTTGGTACTTTTCTTATATTTAATAGTAAAGATGTGACACTTCTGATTTCTCATTAATAGATAATGTCATGGGCACCTGTAGCATTCTCATCTTCTACAGTAAAGGTTCCCCCGCACGTGCGTGCTAATCGTTTCCGACTCTAGGGGCCGGTGCTCATCTCAGTTTCAAAGCCGAAGAGCCAGCGCTTGTCCGAGGACGTCTCCGTGGTCATGTGGCCGGCATGACTAGACACCAAAGGCGGACGGAACGCTGTTACCTTCCCACCAGAGTGGTCGCTATTTTTCTACTTGTATTTTTACGTGCTTTCGAACTGCTAGGTTGGCAGAAGCTGGGACAGGTAACAGGCGCTCACTCTGTTACGCGGAACTCAGGATTCGACCCGCCAAACTGCCGACCTTCTGATCGACAAGCTCAGCGTCTTAACCCACTGAGCTACCGTGTCCCTATTCTTCTATAGTAGGCATTAGGAAATTTCCAGTTTAGGAAGAAAAATGAAATTCTGTTGACAGGAATAATTAGGCAAATTGGGAGGAGTTCGGCTCTTTTACTCAATCAACTTTTCCACTGCTGTTTTAATTTAAACAGGATCTCAGGGTCTCTTGCTCAATGCAACCGCTGCATCTGCTAATCTTTTTTCTCCAGACAAACAGTGGCTTCTTGTCAGCTCCCTAAGATAATGTTTTGGATAATGTCTCCAGAACATCTTGATCTCCTCCAGATTAGGTTGTAAAATAGTGCTAGGGAGATTGCTTTGTTTGGAGAGCCTGAGTATTGAAAGAGTTTATTGTACAATTGGTTCCTATCAAAACGAAGTCCTTCTCTGACTTTGGGCCAATCACCAGGAGACGGTGAGTTCTAGTGCCGCCTTAGCCATGAAAGCCAGCTGGGTGATTTGAGCAAATCACTAGGAGACAGTAAGTTCTAGTCCTGTCTGAGCCACAAAGGCTGGCTGGTGGATTTTGAGCCAGTGACTCTGTCTCAAGCTCACAGTGATGTTATTGTGGGGAAACTAAGAGGAGGAAGGAGTATTAGGTATGTTCACCACCTGTTCGTAAAAAAACAACAACACAAAAAGTTATAGAAAACATAGTTTCCAACTTTCTTTCATACAGTTTCAGACTCATCAACCTTGGATCTAAAATTCAACAATGCTCATTATTTCTACAAACATAGACACTTCCAATTTTCAAACTGCAAAACTAATGTGTAGCATTTCTTCCAGTTTCTAGCAAAAAAAAAATCCAAAAGTGATTTCCCCGTAGAAGCTAACTTAGACAAAGTCTTTCCTTTAATCAAAATAATTAATTTTTTGCCATCTCAGCCAGTCCCATTAACTTTACCATCCATTTTTCCAATCTGTAAGTCTTTCTAGCTCTGTACATACAAAAGTCTCTCAGCGCGATATTCACTGCATTTGCTTCTTAGTTTTTCTCCTTAAACAAGGAATTGTTGAATCACTGAGTCGAAGTTGCTGACTAGCTCAAACACTTTGCAAAGCAATGCAGAGCTAACGTTGGGAAAAGCAGAGGAAGGGGGAAGGAAGGAAGAAGGAAACCATTAACAGGAAGGTGAGGGTCAAGAACTAAAGATTATGCGGGACTGAGATAGAGGGAAGCATGAGAAACAAAGTTAAAATATGTCAGCCCTCTGAGGTTGACCACATCAGCAAAGTCCACAAGTCATAAAAGAGCCAAGGTTGCCTACCCCTGGTCTAGTCTAATGAAGAGAAGGATGAGGGGTGACATGATAGCAGTCTTCCAATATCTCAGGGGCTGCCACAAAGAAGAGGGAGTCAAGCTATTCTCCAAAGCACCTGAAAGCAGGACAAGAAGCAATGGATGGAAACTAACCAAGGAGAGAAGCAACCTAGAACATTGAGAACTTTCAGTGGAGTGGTTTGCTTTCAGAGGTTCTAAGTGTTCCATCACTGAAGGTTTTCAAGAAGAGACTGGACAGTCATCTGTCTGGAATGGTATAGTCCAGGGGTAGGCAACCTTGGCTACCTTGCTATACTGGCTCAGGAATTCTGGGAGTTGAAGTCCACGAGTCATGAAAGAGCCAAGGTTGCCTACCCCTGGTATAGACTCTCCTGCTTGGGGAGGGTGTTGGACTAGAAGACCTCCAAGGTCCCTTCCAGCCCTATGATTCCATGAACTTCTGCTGCTTCTCTCTCTCTCTCTCTCTCTCTCTCTCTCTCTCTCTCTCTCTCTCTCTCTCTCTCTCTCTCTCTCTCTCTCTCTCTCTCTCTCTCTTTGCTGAAAGCAAAATCTGGGAGTGATTAGAGTCTTAAAGTACCACAAATGAGGCCTTCAACCAATTCACTGGCTGTGTTGATGTGTAAGGAAAACTAGGACAACAGGTAATTTAGGCCCAGCATGTTCTCTCATTTCCAGTCTTCTCCTCAGGCACAGATGTTTTGGGGATGGGTAACTGCATGATCCTTGTAGCTGCGAGCTGAAGGGATTTGACCCAGATAAGGGCGAGCCCATGTCAGCAAAAAAGAGCCAGAGTTTAGCAATAGTTGTTAGTCTGTGCAAACAAGGAAAGTGGCCTCATTTTGTCCTGGCCTTGGAGTGTGTAGCAACCGCAGAACCCCCTCTTTCTGGTGATAAGAAGACATCTAGTTCAGAGAGAAAGAGTAGAGTCAGTAAAAAGCGGAGAATGTATTTAGCTCAGGGTTGAACTGTGAAGCCTTTGGTACTCTCTGAGGGAGGGGCTACAACCAAGCTTGGAGGGCACCAAGGACTGCACAAAGAGAAGTTTGTGTTACGTTGGTCAACAAAGAAATCTTCCTGAGCACCTGTCTTGGCCTGACTATGTTTCCCATCAATAATATAGCCATCAGGGATTATAGGGTTAGGGTTCAACAAGCCTAGCTTGGGGAGTCTAAGTTCATGTACATGGAATCTGGTGCCTGACTCAACAGCAGCAGGGATCTGTGAGAGGGATCTAAGTTTTCCTAGTGGATCACCACTTAAGCATGAGCCAGCCGTGTGCTGCAGCTGCCATACAAAGCCAATGCAGTCCTGGGCTGTGTCAACAGAGGGAGAGTATCAAGATCACGTGAAGTGTTAGTACCGCTCTCTATTGCACTGGTAAGACCACACTTCCAATTATGGTCACAATGATACAAAAGAGATGTTGAGACTCTATAAAGAATGCAGAGAAGAGCAGAGAAAAACCATTTGCAACCAGCCTGCCTTCCATTGAGGACTTATACACTGCACAGGCCAGAAAGAGGGCTGAGAAAATATCTACAGACCCCTCACATCCTGGACACAAACTGTTTCAACTATTCCCTTCAGGATGCCAAAACAACCAGACACAAAGATGGTTTCCCCAACCCCCCACCCCATGCCATCACTCTGCTAAACACTTAATTCGCACAGCACCGTCTCATTTCTCATCTTTTCTCATCTTCTCTGGCATCCTCTCCTATCGTTTCTTACGGTTTATCAATTGTTGTAACTTATGATTAATGGTTGTAACTGTGATTGATGATCTATGACAGGGGTTCCCAACCGGGGGGTGCGAGTCGACATTCCAGGGGGTGCAAAAAGTTGGCTTTTCAAAATTATAGTGTATATGCATAATTAGTTGCCGTTATTTTGAATTTTTGTAAGGGCTGCGAGAATATATCAGACACGTTCTAGGGGTATGGGGTATAGAAAAGGTTGGGAGCTGCTGATCTATGACCTACTACTTGCTGTTTATATGTACTCTGTGAGCTTATGCACCAGAGACAAATTCCTTGTGTGCCCAAGCACATTTGGCCAATCAAAAATTCATACAAGATATGAATCCAAAAGTCTCTCTCAGTCATGATGCTTTGTGCCTCTCTTCCACCATGTCTATCAGTAAAATTTCTTTTGTGGGGGAAAAAATATAGACTGAGCAATGGGGATGACAGCAAAACAGAGAATGATTGCTTCACCACAGGTGCCTCCAGCACACACACGCATACAAAACACACAAAACACACACCCCTCAGGGATTTGAAATAATAATCAGGAGTTTTGAACTGTGCCTGTTTTACTTCCGTAGATTAAATTATAAATTTTAAAGTTCAACCACATTCCCAGCAGGACTAAATGGAATTAATGGAGCCATATCTGTCTATTTAAAAATGAAAGAAAAAAATGCTCATTTCTTTCAGCAATAGGGATGAAAGGAGAAAGTTAAGAGGAAAAGAATTATTCACCACATTCCAAGGTTTGGGGTACTTTCCCATCTCCAGTCTGGTATCACTGTTCTTTCACAGATACGACTTAATACAACAGATAAAAATAGCTGCTGTCTAACTAACCCTGATAATGTGATAGTCTGGTTACTGGGGAAAAGTGAGTTATATGCCCATGACTCATTTTTCAGCACTTAAGAAATCCTATTTAATCTTCATACAGGTTACGTAAGATAGAAAAAGGCAATTGTCGAGCGCCCGGGAGACCAGGAGATTCAGGCAAATTCAAATGAGTATAAAGATTTATTACAAGCTTAAGCTCTCTACAAGAATCTGGTCGACTAACAGTCAAGCGAAATGAGCGGGGAATAAGAAAGACATTCAAGGTGGGCTGGACTTAGATCTCCTGTGAATGCGCAGGGACTCATGACTTATGATGCGTTTGACACTTCCCCCCCCCCACCTCGGGCTCAGACTGATCATCCACAGCAATACTCTTTTACTCTCCTCTGAACTGGAGTGGTTGTTGTGATTCTACAGTGTGTAGACTCATCCTGTCTCATTGGTTGTGCTCATTTTTGACTCATTAAAAAAATGTTTTGTCTACCAAAGCCAGTTCTGCCAGAGACATCCACAGAAGAAAAACAAACTGCCACTGAACACGGGATATTCATTTTTACTCAGAATATTTCATTTCATGTACTTATTGACCTACTTCTACTTCCTCCAACTATGAGCTGTGTGTCAGGCCTGGTGTCACAGCTGGGGAGTTTTTTTTTCCTGAAAGGAGAAAGAAACATTTGTTTGTTCCTTGTGAATCTTTGAAGTTTTCCTAGATGGAGGATGGTCTTCACGAATGGTCTTCATGGATGGTCTTCATAGATGGTCAGGTTCTTGGTACCTAAGCAACAAGGATCAGAAAACTAAGGGGCTCTCTGTTGCATTGACTTCAGCTCCAGTTCCATTCCAGTTCCTTAGCATGACACACAAACGAATTAGTTGAGGATGACGGTATAATGGAAATTTTAAGATTTATCCCAGGAAAGTCCAACCTTGACAACTTTATGTCTTGTGGGCTTCAACTTGGTGGAGCAGTGGGCTAATGCCTCCTTAAGTAACACCAGCTGCCTGCAATTAGTGCAGGTTCGCGTCCCACCAGGCTCAAGGTTGACTCAGCCTTCCATCCTTCCGAGGTAGGTAAAATGAGGACCCAGATTGTTGGGGGCAATTAAGCTGACTTTGTAATAATGCCGCTTGGGGTGTGTGTGAAAGCCCTAACAAGCAGGCATACACATAGAATGAAGGCTACTGCTAAGCTTGTAAGCCGCCCTGAGTCTTCGGAGAAGGGCGGGATATAAATGGGATAAAAAAAAACAAAAACTCCCCAGCTAGCATGTATGGAGGGGGAATTATGAGAGTTGAAATCCATAAGTCTTAAATTTGCCAAGGTTGGACACCCCTGATTTATTCAATCTGAAGAGAATCCAGGCTATCTAGTTCATTTCTTGATTGTTTATGGTCCATCAAGATGACATTGAATCTTAGGAACCACATAAATAGTTCTTCTCCAGGATAATGTGTCCTGAACCGTGCTCTTCAGGTCTCCGAATAGGGTAGCCATCATCTGAAATCAAGTCTCTCCACCTTGCTGCTGGTTGTCTTCTTCTTTTTCCTTCTTCGTTTCATGGACTTCTCAAAGGGGCTGCACCTTTGCATCATAATATGTTCCCCAAAATATAATATTGTGATCCTGGTCATAAGTGAGAACTCTGGTTTAATTTGTCCTAGGATTCCTTTGTTTGTTGTCTTGGTTATCTGTGATATTCTCAGTTTGTTTCTTAGATGGCTTTAAAAGGGTTCAAGTTGAGTTATGAGAGAAAACAGAGAGATAATTTTGCCAGGAGGGACAAATGAAGCCTTCACAAGGGCTAGAATAGCGGTTGTTCCAAAAAAGAATATTGTCTTCATACCTTGCTTATAAGTTTCTCAAAAGCAACTGCTGTAGTTTGTGGGTATGTATCATGTGTCTGGGGTTTTTTTGTTCGTTTGTTTTTTGCAATTCAGTAGAAAAGGATGAAGGAAGATACCAAAATGACGCAAGAGTAGACTTAGAGGACGGTTGTGGACAACACGGAGATGATGCAAAGGTGTGTAATTGGAAACAGCAGTTACAGTACTTCCACATATCCAGTCATCAAGCTCAGAAAGGCAAGAATGTGAAAAAAATAAAGAATGAAATGAAATAATAAAAGAAAAGAAAAGAATAAAAGAAAAGAAAAGAAAGCAAAATAAAATAAAATAAAATAAATCGAAGCATTTTTAGAATAGACAAAAGTTTATTTTAGGAAGGAAGAAATATTCTTCAAAATTGCCCAGCAGATTTCAATCCCATATTATTATTATCAGGGCTTTTTTCCTCATAGAACGCTCAGAACGGAGTTCCGGCACCTTTTTTGGGATGGAACCTTGTAGGGTAGGCAAGGCAGGTTGTATGACATGTGTGAGTTCCGGCACCTTTTTCTTTTACAAAAAAAGCACTGATTATTATTATTATTATTGCTCCTTAGGTGATCCTAATCTACACCTTGGCAAGCTTGTTCCAACCCAGTCTTGTATGCTGATGTCCCAAACTCGACTTGCTAGCTGATATATAGATTTATCTGATAATAATAATAAAAAAACAAAGCAATCAGATGCTAGACAGGATGGGCCAACTCTCTCGAACAGCAAAATTCCAGACCAAAAGAAAATGTCTTTTTCTGAACTATTGGCAGACATTTCTTTCTCCCTCTCTTTTTCCTGCATTTCTGCCTTCCTTTCTCCCTTCCAGATGAGAGAGACTTGCAGAGCCAAGGGGAGGAGTCAAACAAGACATCAGTTTAGAGTTGTCTAAACTCTATGTTGTCACAAAAGAACAAAGTCCAGCCTCCCACCCCTTGAATGCCACTGAACCTTATCTAGTTTCACCCAGATGTACACTGTCAGTCTGAGAAGATTCCTTTGCATAGGCTTGAGCAATAAAATACTAATTGAACTTTTGAGATGTGGGTCTGGTTTTTTGTGCCTAACACCTTCTTTCCTTTCTTCCTCTCCCTTGCTCCCTCCCTTGGTTGCTCCTTCATTCCTTCTCCCTCCCTCCCTCCCTCCCTTTCTCCCTTTTCTTTCTTTCTTTCTTTCTTTCTTTCTTTCTTTCTTTCTTTCTTTCTTTCTTTCTTTCTTTCTTTCTTCTTTCTTTCTTTCTCTTTCTTTTTCTTTCTTTCTTTCTTTCTTTCTCATTATAAACCTTGATACATTGCATTATTTCAATACAGGACGGAGATATTTGTACAATATTAATGTAAGATGATTGACATTCTATTCTTTAGATAACTTAGAGGGTTGAAAATGGAGAAGAGCTTTCGATCAATGCAGTATTAGTTACAATATAGGATGTCAATATTATAAGCATAAAATCGTTTAACTTTTTCATTCAGAGTTGAGTATGCCATTAAAAAGAAAAAGAACTGCTGAGAATTCCATTAAAGTATGTGTTGTATGCCAAAGGTTTTTCTTGACAACTTCCCTGTGTCTGTATACTGAAAACAAAGAGGACTTGTGTTATGACTTTGGGAGTCTATGTAAGAACAAGGCAAGATGCCAAGGCTGTCACAGCCACCTAGTTTAGCAATAACGATGTTAATGGAAGCCATCATGGACTAAAGTAGCCAGAATATGATGGCTTTATATTCATTTCACTTGCACAAAAGAGTGAATTGATGGACTGAATGGACTTACGGTAGTCTTTGTATGTGTCATGCAAATTTAGTTGCTTTCTTCTTCATATGTTTATATAACTCAGTGATTCGCACTTTAAGATGTGTGGGTTTCATGAACAATATCAGTGAGTTCTGGGATCCATTTTGCAGGGGTAGCATTGTATTATTAGTTTGTGGACATTCTGGAGAGTTCTTGAATGACTCCCCATATGTAGACAATCTCAACTTTCCTGAATAGCAATGCCAAGATAATGGTATAGTTAACCACCTATCTATTGCAATTTTCCCCAAATTAGTGATGCATAGACAGCAGTTTCCAGGGTTTTTTAAGGCTGGTATAGGGGTTGGCCAGACAGTTCCATTTTCTGTATTATGATATTAATAAAATTATTATTAAAAGATTGTGCACCATTCACTACCTACTGCACAGTGCCAAATCTAGACCAAGGCAAGTTTACAAGTGTTAAAATTCCCTCTCTTACATATTTAACAGTGTCTTGATGGGTAAACTACTCCATTATTAAAGGAAAAAGGGTTGGTATCTTTGAGCCATGGTGACCCAGTGGTTGGAATGCAGTATTGCAGTCTAATTTTGCTAACTGCCAGCAGTTCGATCCTGACCAGCTCAAGACTGACTCAGCCTTCCATCCTTCCGAGGTCGGTCAAATGAGGACCCAGATTGTTGGGAGCAAATATGCTGACTCTGTAAACCGCTTAGAGAGGGCTGTAAAGCAGTGCGAAGCGGTTTATAAATCTAAGTGCTGTTGATATTGCCCTTCCTTCTATCCATCCATCCATCCATCCATCCATGAATGATGCACAGTGGTTAGAATGTAGCATTGCAGGCTAATTCTGCCAACTGCCAGGAGTTCGATCCTCACCAGTTGAGGTTTGACTCAGAATTTCCACACTTCCAGGTTCAGTAAAATGAGGGTCCAGATTGTTGGGGGCAAATATGCTGACTGTGTAAACCACTTAAAGTGTGTAGCTGTATATAAGTCTACGTGCTTTTGTTATTGATATTGCTTAACATTAATTTGCAGGTGTGAAAAGCTTTGCTAGCAAATGTCCTACTCATGAAGCCTCTGAAATTTCCCCCACCTGATTCAGGATTCTGGCTGTTGGTAAAGTGATTTTCCCATCTGGGCGCACAGCCCACAGGCATGTTTCTAAATATGCAGATGAAGTAAGTCATGTGTAAATGAGACTGTGAAAATGCCCTTTCTCCAAGCCTCTAGAAAAGATTTCCCAAGGCAGCGGTATATGTCTTGCCAGACAAAGGTGTGTTTTGTGATGGCGTAATACAGTTGTGCAATTGCAGTACTAAGTACTGTACTTCAGAAAATTGGCTCCCTCCATTGGCAACAAATGCTGAGTACAGGGCACGGAGAAATAACTGGGAGGACCACGGTAAGTGTAGGTGTGAGTGTGTGTGCACATTTTGCAATTTAAAAACCAGCCATAAAAGCCAAGCAACATTTAGAAAAACCAGAAATCTAATTCACAAGCTTAGTCTATTTAAATGAAAGTCCTACAATATTGCAAAGTGTGCATACCGGTATTCCCCTCACGAGCATAAACAAGACTAGCTTTAAAAAAAGACAAACCTAACTGTTTAAATGATTTTAACATGTTAAAATTGTGTTTGGTTTAATTTTGTAAGGTACAATAACTGGCTGTGCCCTAACCTACAAATCAAATTAAAATCTACTTAATCCCCTTGAGGGTCCTTGGGGCTATCCGAGCTTGCTTGTTGTCTTGCAGACGTTTCATTCCCCAATCATTCATTCCCCATCAGTGCTAGTTGATGATGTTACCTAGTTGGGTAATGAAACGTCTGCAAGAAAAAAAGCAAACTCAGAGAGCCAAGGACCACACAGTCTCCTCTCCTCCTCCTCCTCCTCCTCCTCCTCCTCCTCCTCCTCCTCCTCCCCCAATCATTCATTCCCCATCAGTGCTAGCTGATGATGTTACCTAGTTGGGTAATGAAACATCTGCAAGAAAAAAAGCAAGCTCAGAGAGTCCCATTGTTTACCCATCAGTGCTAGCTGCTGATGTTACCTAGTTGGGTAATGAAACGTCTGCAAGAAAACAAGCAAACTCAGAGACCCAAGGACCACACAGTCTCCTCTCCTCCTCCTCCTCCTCCACCTCCTCCTCCTCCTCCTCCTCCTCCTCCTCCTCCTCCTCCTCCTCCTCCTCCTCCTCCTCCCCCAATCATTCATTCCCCATCAGTGCTAGTTGATGATGTTACCTAGTTGGGTAATGAAACATCTGCAAGAAAACAAGCAAACTCAGAGACCCAAGGACCACACAGTCTCCTCTCCTCCTCCTCCTCCTCCTCCTCCTCCTCCTCCTCCTCCTCCTCCTCCCCCAATCATTCATTCCCCATCAGTGCTAGTTGATGATGTTACCTAGTTGGGTAATGAAACATCTGCAAGAAAAAAAGCAAGCTCAGAGAGTCCCAAGGACCCCACAGTCATCGTCGTCGTCATCCTCCTCCTCCTCCTCCTCCTCCTCCTCCTCCTCCTCCTCCTCCTCCTCCTCCTCCTCCTCCTCCTCCTCCCCCAATCATTCATTCCCCATCAGTGCTAGCTGATGATGTTACCTAGTTGGGTAATGAAACATCTGCAAGAAAACAAGCAAACTCAGAGACCCAAGGACCACACAGTCTCCTCTCCTCCTCCTCCTCCTCCTCCTCCTCCTCCTCCTCCTCCTCCTCCCCCAATCATTCATTCCCCATCAGTGCTAGCTGATGATGTTACCTAGTTGGGTAATGTAACATCTGCAAGAAAAAAAGCAAGCTCAGAGAGCCAAGGACCACACAGTCCTCCTCTTCCTCTTCCTCCTCCTCCTCCTCCTCCTCCTCCTCCTCCTCCTCCTTCTCCTCCTCACCCAATCATTCATTCCCCATCAGTGCTAGCTGATGATGTTACCTAGTTGGGTAATGAAACATCTGCAAGAAAACAAGCAAACTCAGAGAGCCAAGGACCACACAGTCCTCCTCTTCCTCTTCTTCCTCTTCTTCCTCTTCCTCCTCCTCCTCCTCCCCCAATCATTCATTCTCCATCAGTGCTAGCTGATGATGTTACCTAGTTGGGTAATGAAACATCTGCAAGAAAAAAAGCAAGCTCAGAGAGTCCCAAGGACCCCACAGTCATCGTCGTCGTCATCCTCCTCCTCCTCCTCCTCCTCCTCCTCCTCCTCCTCCTCCTCCAATCATTGTTAACCCATCAGTGCTAGCTGCTGATGTTACCTAGTTGGGTAATGAAACATCTGCAAGAAAACAAGCAAACTCAGAGAGCCAAGGACCACACAGTCCTCCTCTTCCTCTTCTTCCTCTTCTTCCTCTTCCTCCTCGTCCTCCTCCTCCTCCTCCTCCTCCCCCAATCATTCATTCCCCATCAGTGCTAGCTGATGATGTTACCTAGTTGGGTAATGAAACATCTGCAAGAAAAAAAGCAAGCTCAGAGAGTTCCAAGGACCCCACAGTCGCCGTCGTCCTCCTCCTCCTCCTCCTCCTCCTCCTCCTCCTCCTCCTCCTCCAATCATTGTTTACCCATCAATGCTAGCTGCTGATGTTACCTAGTTGGGTAATGTAACATCTGCAAGAAAAAAAGCAAGCTCAGAGAGTCCCAAGGAGCCTTCAGGTCAACCCTGAGCTACAAGATGTCAAGTTTCCGACCTATGGGCTTTTCAAGTGACTCTGAGGCATTGTTAACCTTAAAAGTCCTTTATTAGACTAATACACCGGCAAATGCTTGCTCGAAGGAAGCTGGAATCGCGGCATCTTCATGGTCACACGATCAAAATTCAGATGCTTGGCAACTGACTCACATTGATGACGGTCGCAGTGTCCCGGGGTCATAAGATCCCCTTTTGCCTCCTTCTGACAAGCAAAGTCAATGGGGACTTCACAACTTGCAGTGACTCACTTAACAAATGTGGCACAAAAGGTCCTACAATGGGGCAAAATTCACTTAACAACTGTCTCATTTAGCAACAGGAATTTTAGGCTCAACGGTGGTCGTAAGTCCAAGACTAGCTGTAATTCTACACGCTGAATTATGCCATACCCCAAATTTGAACTCTCTACAATCCTAACCCAGAACTAACCTGGATGTTCCCAGGTAAATAGCCCATCGACCCAAAACAGCATAAGGATGCTCTCGCAGGAGACCTATACTATTTCTGACAAATGCATACTATTTCTGAAAAATATTTTACTATTTCTATACCATTTCTGATAAATAGTATGCATTTGTCAGAAATAGTATAGGTCTCCTGCGAGAGCATGGAGTTGGACTAGATGAACTCTAAGGTCCCTTCCCATTCTGTTACTGTTATAGTTTTGGAGGTTTGAACTTCCCGTTGCTTCTCCAAGACTGACTTCGCAGGGAAACTAAAACTCTACTTATCTGAGTTACTAGATTAAACATAGAATAATGGCTGGAGATCTTTATACCTTTCCTGACAAGTGGCTGTCCAATTTCTTCTTGAAAACCTTCCAGCGACGGAGCATCCACAACTTCTGAGAAGGCAAGTCGTCCCTGTGACTGTTCTCGCTGACAGGAAATTTCTCGCTGACCGTGTCACTGACAGACCCTGGAGACTGCTACATAAATCCTTGCATTTTTCTTGGCAAGATTTCGCTAATTGTCTGCCATTGCCAGCTTCCCAGGTCTGAGAAAGCCAGACTAGTCCAGGATCACTCCGCTGACTTTGGGCCTAAGGCAAGACTAGAACTCGTGCACCCTCAGTCTCTGGCCTCATACGTTCACCAACTTGGCTCTCTAAATAATCTGTGGTGTTCCAGCAAGGTGGTACCTTGGTACTCAACTGCTTTGAAACTCATCGAATTTGGTACTCGACACATTTTGACGTGGAAATTTTCTCCCGGTCCTCGTTGTTTGTTTGGTACTCAACGCACAAGCTAGAACTTGTCGGTGTCGGCTGCCTTGTGACTCGCTACATTATTCCTTATGGGGTGGTGGGGGAAATGGTTGGTGCCAATTGTTTTTGATGCTCTTTGTACCTCACAGAACCAATTAACAATGAGTAACCGAGGTATCGCTGTGTTATGAAAAAGTTCTTTAGCATGACGAAGTCTGCTAGCAACACCTAATTCTTTAGATAGCAAATAAATGTCCTGAGCAAGTGAAGAGCAATAACAGTCTTTGGACAAAATGTACAGGCAAGCAAGTCCCTGGTAATAACCAACCAAGGCAGATCCTCCGATTACAATGTAGAGGTCAACTCAGTGTAAACATCAACTCAGAGAAGAGCTGTTGTGAAAAGGAAGATGAAAGGAATTGCAAACAGAAACAGCCAGGACCATCGTGTCTTTAAGAAAAGCTTTGCTTTTAGCAAAAGGGTGCACCGTGAAGAAGCAGAAAAATCAGAAGCTTGAGCAAATTTAAACAAGGGCGGTTTTTCTGTGGATAGCAGGCAAACCTACATAGAGTTTTATTTTTAACCGAAAACAATTTATGGAAGGAGTGGAATCAGAATCAAATATAACAATAAATAACAATAACAATAATAATAGACTTGGAAGAGACCTTGGAGGTCTTCTAGTCCAGCCTGTGTTCAGGCAGGAAACTCTAGACCCGTGGTGGCGAACCTATGGCACGCGTGCCACTGGTGGCACGCAGAGCCCTCTCTGTGGGCACACGCGCCGTTGCCCCAGTCCTAGGCCTTCAGATGGGTTTTATAAAACCTTTTTGCTTTAGGCCTCCGCCGCCATGTGCAAAAAAAAAAAAGTTCAATCAGTCAATCAATTCCAACTTCTTGCAGGAAAAAAAAAGATCTCTCAAAGTTGGAATTGATTGATTGAACTTTTTAGTCCCACCCAGTCTGCTGTTACCACCACAGCCACGCCCACCCAATGTGCCACGCCCATCCAATTGGCCACATCCAGCCAATGGGCCACGCCCACCCGACACCCGAGGATACATAAGTGGGTTTTGGATTGCAGTTTGGGCACTCGGTCTCTAAAAGGTTCGCCATCACTGCACTAGACCATTTCAGACAAATCATTGTCCAGTCTCTTCTTAAAAACTTCCAGTGTTTTTTTTTGTATATATATATATATATATATATATATATATATATATATATATATATATATGTGTGTGTGTGTGTGTGTGTGTGTGTGTGTGTGGGACGCGGTGGCTCAGTGGGTTGGGACGCTGAGCTTGTCGATCAGAAGGTCGGCAGTTTGGCGGGTCGAATCCCGAGTGCCGCGTAACAGAGTTGAGCGCCTGTTACTCGTCCCAGCTTCTGCCAACCTAGCAGTTCGAAAGCACGTAAAAATGCAAGTAGAAAAATAGGGACCACTCCGGTGGGAAGGTAACAGCGTTCCGTGCGCCTTTGGCGTCTAGTCATGCCGGCCACATGACCACGGAGACGTCCTCGGACAAGCGCTGGCTCTTCGGCTTTGAAACGGAGATGAGCACCGGCCCCTAGAGTTGGAAATTATATATATATATATATATATATATATATATATATATATATATATATATATATATATATATATATATATATATATATATATATATATATAATACACACAACATACATATACATATTACATATACACAATATAACAAACACAGAGATACATAATATAACACACACAGAGATGTCTATATATGTATGGGTGTTTATATACACAAATATAGGTAGTCCTTGACTTAAGACCATAACTGGAAAGGAAAACAGATGTTAAGTGAGTTTTGCCCCATTTTACGACCTTTCTTACTATGATTGTTAAGTGAATCACTGCGGTTGTTAAGTTAGGAAAATGGTTAATTGAATCTCATTGATTTTGCTTGTCAGAAGATGATCACATGACCCCGGGCCCTTGCAACCGTCATAAGTATGAGTCAGTTGCCAAATGTCTGACTTTTGCTCACAGGACCGTGGGGACGCTGCAACGGTCGTATGTGTGGAAAAATGGTCATAAGTCACTTTTTTCAGTGGCGCAGTAACTTTGAACGGTCCCTAAATGAACTGCTGTAAGTCGGGGACCACCTGTATAATGTAGAAATGAGGGCAGAGAATTTCCTTCCTTTTGTAATACCAGAATAGCACACAGAATCTGGGGTCCCAGTCTACTCTCCCGTCCAAATCCCGAGAGCAGTTTTTAAAACATCTCCAATCTTCCCTGTGCACTCTATATATTAACTACAAAGGCCTAATATTTTTCAGGCCGGTAATGGTGAAACCGCTGTCCGTTATTAAGTTTAACATATTTACTTTTTTAATATCATTCTTTTTTTGGTTTCCATTATTTTTTTTTCTCTTTGGTTTAACTGTGGTTTTCTGAATCCATTGTGGTGGTCACTGTAGTGGAGGGTGGGGGGAAGAGAGAGAAGTATATTTTTAATAGAATTTTTCCAAGACAGTAAAAGTGTATGAAACAAAAAAGGGGGGGGGAGAAGAAAAAAGGAATGAAAAAAAGCAAAAAAGAATAGAAAAGAGATGCATTTATGCCTTTTTCCTTTTCTGCCCTCAAGTAATTATCATCTTATTCTTCCCCCCCATCTTCTTATGCTCCTTTTAATGGCCGCGTCTGTATTTTGTATTCTGAAAAATAGCCGAAATAAATAACTACAGAAAAAGAGCTAGTTCTGAGCCAGCTCTCAACTAACCATCTCCTACGTCACACCAAAAAGGTAAGCAAAGCAGAACAGTCAGATGCCTTTCTGCATTCTTTCCAAAGTATCTACAGGATGAGTACCTGCACCTCCCTTATCTCTTGAGTACAGGTCAGCTCTGGAACTTCAGCTTCCTTGTTTGGTTATGAGCCATTTTTTTAACGTCGCCACCAGGGGGCAGCAAATATCCACACCATGAAAAGGAGACCACAAGTCCTGGATATTTGCTCAAGGTAACCTGGCTGGGCTACCTCTGCGACAGGAAGAACAGGTGTAACAGGCCACACCTGAAATGCACGGCAAATATATTGTAATATTAGCATTGCAGAATATTGCGCAACAGGCTTTTCATAACAAAACATTTCCAAAAGTTCGGACACTTCTTTGGGAAACTTGTTAGTATTTTTCACGTACTTACGTTTTAATGTCTTGTATTCAGGGAAATGGAAATGGGCTGATCACAGAACAAGACGAACCAATGGCAGGTGGAGCAAGGCAGTCGTAGAATGGATCCCACTTGATAAAAAGCGTCCATGAAAGAGACCTAAAACAAGACGGATCAACGACATCAAGAGCACTAGCAATAGCACATAGACTTAGATACCGCTTCACGGTGCTTTTCAGCCCTCTCTAAGCAGTTCACAGAGTCAGCCTATTTGCCCCCAACAATCTGGGTCCTCATATTACTGACCTCGGAAGGATGGAAGGCTGAGTCAACCTTGAGCCGGTCAGGATCGAACTCTTGACAGTCAGCGGAATTAGCCTGCATTCTAACCATCACAGATGGGTAGATGGATGGATAGAAGGAAGGGCAATAGCAAATAGCACTTAGACTTAGATACCGCTTCACAGTGCTTTTCAGCCCTCTCTAAGCGGTTTACAGAGTCAGTTCATTTGCCCCCAACCATCTGGGTCCTCATTTTACTGACCTCAGAAGGATGGAAGGATGAGTCAACCTTGAGCTGACCAGGATCAAACGTCTGGCAGCTGGCAATCAGCAGAAGCAGCCTGCCATACTGAATTCTAACCACTGCACAACCAAGTCATCAGCATGTATCGTGGGCCCAATTGGCAAAAGAAAGGACTCAAGATTGGAAACGTGCGGAAAAGGCCTTCATCCTACAGTGGATAGACAATGGCTAGAATGATGATGATGCCTCTTTCTTTACACCATCATAAGCCAGAATCACCCGATAGTGAGATGGGCGGCATATACATTTAATAAATAAATGAAATAAGTAATAAATTTTGGGGGAAGTTACTCTCTCACCATGACTTTTTCGTTCTTTTTAATGTACTTTCCAGGTACCATGCAAGCTGTTTTTTCATGTGGGAACATGGATCTTAAAAAGTTAAGCCCATGAAACAAATCATAAATAATATTCTACTACACATAAAGTAGCTCAGAAATTTCCAGACTTTTACCTAGTGTGAAAGAAAATAAAAGGTGAAAAATTATAATTCGGGATCAGGCTCGCTGGTTTTCTTCCAATACGCTCTTCCTCCTGTCCGAGGTTTTCATTGTTGAGCATTTCTGTTGAGGATTGGCAGCGGGGGTGGGGGGGGGTGTTTGGTTTTTATTCCCCCCATCTGCTGGGTGGTTGCAGCAGGTTTTGGTCACTTCAGATGACCCTGGGACACTGTGACCGTCATAAATATGAATCAGTTGCCAAGCGTCTGAATGTAAATCACAAGACCCTGGAGATGCTGCAACATTCCAGCTAATCGGTGCTTCTTCTGGGCTCAGAAGCACCAGGATCAGCGCCGAGCTCCAGCTGGATCCTGGTGCTGATCCTGGCACTTCCACTGAGCCCTGAAAGCCCTGCAGCTCCAGCCGTCTCTCGCTCAGGCTTGTGCGGTGCTGCCACCGGTTCAGCTCATTCCCCTCCTCTGCTACCACTTTTCTAGGATGGTCGCGTACCACCAGCCAGTTGCCAATGTACCACAGGTGGTACCACTGATTGAAAAGCCCTGGCTTAGATTAATTGTTGATTTTTAAGTCTGGAACTTGCATTGTTGATGATCTCCTGACTGTCACTCTCCAAAGAGTTCTGCTTCTGCTTTCAGTTTTAAAATCTAAGACACATCTCCCTTTTCTTTCATAATAATGATGTAGCTGTGTGGTTTAGCCTCTCAAAAATAGGAAAACCAAGGCTTAGCAGAAAACAGAAAGGATGTGAAACTGTGATTGAAGATCTCTACGTGCTGGCAGTGTAGAGAGAGTTGAGGCATTTTCTGTCATCTTCTACTCTGATGAAGAGGCAGGCCAGCCCTCTTGCTGCTCTAGATTTTGAGGACTCTATGCACCCTGAATAACTACTGGATAAATCCAGTCTGTGGGCTAGATCAAAATGACTCCACCTACAGAAATTGATGATCACCTGCCAATGTCAGTGGCAAAGATTTTCATCTGTCTGATCCTGAGTTTTTCCTTTGTCCTTGGAATCCCTGGAAATTCTTTGGTCATCTGGACCATTTGTGGACGAATGAAGAAGAAGCCTCCAACCGTTGTGCTCATCCTACAACTGGCTGTGGCTGATCTCCTGATTCTTGTGACCCTGCCAATCTGGATCTATTCTTTTGCCAACCAGTGGCTCTTTGGGATCGGCGCCTGCAAAGGTCTGGTGTTTGTTATTTACTGTAGCTTGTACGCCAGCGTCTTCTTCGTCATGTGTCTCAGTATTGAGCGGTTCCTGGCTGTCGTTCATCCCTTTGCTCTTCAACAATGGAAGAAGACAGTGGTCATCCACCTGGTGGTGGTCATGATCTGGTTCTTCTCCATTGTCCTTGGATCAGCTATCATCCCATTTCAGGCCATCGATGACACTGTAGGGGGCCTGCAGTGTGCCACTCGTGAGTATGCAACTGACTCTCAAGAGGTTATCCACCTCTTGTCTGAAAGCATTTTGGGCTTCGTAGTTCCCTTCGCCGTCATCTGCACCTGCTACATCTATGTGGGCAAAAGAATTGGGGTCATGGCTTGTCCATCAAAGCGACGCTCCGCCAAGTTGATTACATCCGTGGTAGTGACTTTTTGTCTGTGTTGGTTCCCCCACCACTTCTTCAACCTCGTAACAATCATCTCAGTTCTGCTGCAGGACTCAAATTCAGAGACCGCTCAAACCTTGGAGAAGATTTCAGAGGCAGGAGCGTGGATTGCGGGCGCAGTTATTTTTATTAGCAGTTGCATCAACCCGCTCCTCTACGCTTTTGCTGCTAGGAACATTCGAAGCAATGCCAGGTTTACAAAGTTGTCCAAACTCTTCGAACAAGTGGCCCCTTCGGAGAGGCAGGAGTCCAAACTGGAAACACCTTCTCCAGATGAAAAAGAGGAAAGTTTGACAAGCACAGAGATAGTCTAGTGCCAACGGCAGGAAAATTGTCCTCAGCCCATAGCAAGGACTTTTCCTAAAATTTAGATACTGTTCTTGGCTTTCGATGAGTTCTTATCAACCATCTAAATCCTATTCAGATTTTTTTTAATATGGAAAACTGCCACATTTCTCTTGTTTTTTTTCCCCTAGACCGGGTTCTATATTTGTCTGCTACTTGCGTGTAGAATTCTGTGCAGTTTTGCGCAATACACAGTTCCAAATATCTGCTAGGTTTTAGATCTGCAGAAAGGAGGGACGGAACCATGCACTCCCAAAGTGATTGGTGTCACTACTGTACAAAGCCATTTGTGAATGTAAGGTAAAGGTAAAGGTTCCCCCGCACATGCATGCTAGTCGTTTCCAACTCTAGGGGCCGGTGCTCATCTCTGTTTCAAAGCCGAAGAGCCACCGCTTGTCCGAGGATGTCTCCGTGGTCATGTGGCCGGCATGACTAGATGCCAAAGGCGCATGGAATGCTCTTACCTTCCCACTGTAGTGGTCCCAATTTTTCTACTTGCATTTTTTATGTGCTTTCGAACTGCTAGGCTGGCAGAAGCTGGGACGGGTAACAGGCACACACTCTGCTATGCAGCACTCGGGATTTCACCTGCCAAACTGCCAACCTTCTGATCGACAAGCTCAGCATCCTAACCCACTGAGCCACCGCGTCCCTGAATGTAACGTAAAGTAATTAAATGCACTCTGGCTTTGTCGCTCCACTTTCGGACTGTGACCCTGCTTAGACTAATAAAAATAAGATGGTCTTTAAAGATTCTTTTTCTGAGGAGGATCCGTTATTGACAATGTCTCTTGACAATATCCAGATAGTTTCTCCAGCCCAGTGTTTCCTACTTTTGGTTCAACTTCTCAAGTGCTGGAGAAATCAAAAAACTTTGCTCAATATTCTATGATTTGTTGATATTTTTGTATTGTATAGTAATGAAGGTAATTGGTCTTATCTGCTTTTTGTACAAAAGGTGATTATAGATTAATGAAGTTTAAGCTAATTAGATCTTCTGGCGTATAGTTTGGCATGTGTGATAAATAAAACACGAGTTTGGGGGCTGGGTCCCACAAGGTGTAACAGCATAATGTCTTTTTTCCAGGGGGAATTTTATTTGCCAGTGAACTATCTGATTAATTGTATAATTATGGGATGCGTTATAATTATTTTTCAATTTGAATTTAAACCTCCAGATTACACCCTTTCCCTTCACTCATGCAAATTACTGGACAATCTTTTATGAAAGGAGTGAAAACTATCACAACCAGGAAAACATGGACAGCTTAGTCTCATCTGATTCAAATATGGTTTACCCCCCAATGAGGCTGCTAGAGGGTGTGCTTGAATTTTAAGAAACTCCAAGGAATTTCCTAGGATCACGTCTGGGATCTTCTCAAATTGTTCTGACCTACAGAGCTTTATTGATGCCACAAAGCATCAGTGAACAGTTGAATTTCCCCTCCAGAGTTGCATAACTTTTCATCCATTAAAAAAGGTAAAGGTTCCCCCGCACATGCATGTTAGTCGTTTCCAACTCTAGGGGCCGGTGCTCATCTCTGTTTCAAAGCTGAAGAGCCAGCGCTTGTCCGAGGACGTCTCCGTGGTCATGTGGCCGGCATGACTAGACGCCAAAGGCGCACGGAACGCTGTTACTTTCTCACCGTAGCGGTCCCTATTTTTCTACTTGCATTTTTACGTACTTTTGAACTGCTAGGTTGGCAGAAGCTGGGACGAGTAACAGGCGCTCACTCTGCTACGCGGCACTCGGGATTCGACCTGCCAAACTGCTGATCTTCTGATCGAGAAGCTCAACAGAAAACTCACAGCCTGATGGATCAAACATCCCTTAGTTTGTGGTAGTGCTACCATAAATGCTTTCCCCATGGCTACTAGTTAAGGTCTCATTTTTGGAATTTCAGTAGATGCTTACCAGTTTTCTTGGGTGTTGGATTTTACTGGAAATTCTTTTTTCTCATGGTTTTATTTGGGTGGTGATTTGTTTGGATTGGATTGGTGTGTGTGTGTGTGTGTGTGTGTGTGTGTGTGTGTGTGTAGGGTCTGCTTTTGTAATTTGGTGCACTGGCATTTTTTTATTTTTGTAAACCTCTGAAGATTGTGACCATCAAGCTAAAGTTTAATAAATAAACCATTATCTCCTTTAAATTGCACTCTGCCGTATGGGTGTTATTGGGTATGGATCTTTCAGTTGTTCCGATTTAGTGATTTGTTCAAATTTTTACATCATGTTATGGCGGAAGAACAAAGCCCAGAATAAAATCAGTAACATTGTAAGGTAAAGGTAAAGGTTCCCCCGCACATGCGTGCTAGTCGTTTCCGACTCTAGGGGCCGGTGCTCACTTCCATTTCAAAGCCGAAGAGCCAGCGCTTGTCCAAGGATGTGGCCAGCATGACTGGATGCGGTGGCTCAGTGGGTTAGGACCCTGAGCCTATCAATCAGAAGGTCGGCAGTTTGGCAGGTCGAATCCCGAGTTCCGCATAGCAGAGTGAGCGCCTGTTACTCATCCCAGCTTCTGCCAACCTAGCAGTTCGAAAGCACGTAAAAATGCAAGTAGAAAAATAGGGACCACTACGGTGGGAAGGTAACAGCGTTCCGTGTGCCTTTGGCATCCAGTAACATTGTAGAAGGGCATAAAATAACTTGAAGAGATGGATTCTCACTAGTTGGCTGAACGTGAATCCCACTAGAACCAAATGTAATTCAAAAACTTTAATTTAATGTGCCTTAAACATTCCCTTTTCAACCTCTATCTTTGAACAACAGTAGGAACTTAAAGACCTCATTACTCAGAGGAATTACATTACTGAGGAGGCTCCTGGTTATCCAGGGTAGGAAACAATACCTTTCCAGATCTTTGGGAAGGTGGGAAAATAGTTTACTTTTGAGTAACAGCTTTTGCTCTTGAGCTGAGTTCATCATGCCGTCTTCCTAGTAACAATAGAGAAGTGGTTTTCCACTGTCTTCTTGGAATAGGTTTCGTTTGTTTTGATTTTTAAACTTCTTGGTATAGTCTACATCACTGAAGTTTCCAATCTTGCTTATTTTTGCCAAGGTCAGTGTAGCTGGCCCCCTTTGGAAATAATGCCCACCGAATTTTGGGAGCCAGTTTTCTTAAACCTACTTAACAGACTCAAGGATTAGAAGATTCTGCAGTTATCTCTCGGTGATAGTCGCAGAGGAAAATGTTTGCCTGTATTTAATGTTGGTGAAATATTTTCCATTGATGTTATCAGTTGGAGTCAGAGACCGTTTTGTCCCAGAAAAAAAATAGTTTGTCAAACTAAGGTCACTTAACAACTGAATAATCTTCAGAAAGAAAGAAAAAAAAAGTATTGCAAAAATATCCAGGCCACTTATTAACTTCCAGCTTGTAGAGTTAACTTCCAAACTGTACTGTACTTAAAAATGACTTCCTTATCTCTACTCTAGCAAAATAATTTCCTTTTTTAATACAACTTCCTTATATATTTGTACGCTGCAATGTATTATTTGTATTGTACAAAAAACCCAATTAATTCTGGGAGTTGAAAGCCACAAATCTTAAAGTTGCCAAGGTTGGGGACCCCTGCTATAGACCCTCATCCCTAAAACAAGTGCAAGGATGCTTCATTCCTGGCCCTAAGAATTTTCCTCTGATTTTTCTTCTCCCCCGAAAGAAATTTCGAAAGCATTTTTTTTTTACAAAGTCAAAAACATTGGATAGAACAACAAAAAAAAATTTTTTTAAGCACGGAAGTAATTACAGCACTTCACCAAATGATAACCAAATCAACAGGATTGCATATCTTGCCTACTCCTAGGGTGTGTTTCTCCTAGTTCTAGCACAAGCCTGGGAACAAAGCTATTAGCTGCCTTCCCTTCTGGACACACCCAGGTTTTTTTCTGTGCACCCTTCTGGCTCCAAGTGAACCTGTTTGCTGTTCCTGGGCCCAATCCACTGCACAATCTCTCCCAAAGAGAAGGAGTAGTTATCCAGGAGGAGAAATCTGGAGCACGTGCTTTGTTCTTCATTGCTCATGTTTCAGAATGCATATATTTATTATTTTATTGATCTATCCCATTTAGAAAGTGCCCATCTGCCTCACTTGGTGACTGGGTAGTTCTTAGTATAAGGACAAGGGCTGTGTGTAGGACAGAGATTAGCCTACCTGACCTATTCTCTTTGCTTTCCATTAAATCCCAAGATAAGATCCATACCAGGAAGAAAATGTCACTGATTAATTGTTTTCACTGTCAGGAAATTCCTCCTCAATTCTAGGTTGCCTCTCTCTTTAACAAGTTTCCATCCGTTGCTTCTTGTCCTGCCTTCAGGTGCTTTGGAGAATACCGTAAGTCCACCCCTTTTTCTCTGCGACAGCCTCTCAAGTACTGGAAGACAGTTATCATTGTCTTCCTGCTCTATCACCCCTAGTCCTTCTCTTTGATAGGCTAGGTCCCTCAACCGTTCATCCTATGTTTTAGCCTCCTTTATCATTCTTGTTGCCCACCTCTGCATGTTTTCCAGGGTCTCCATTTTTATTTTTATTTTTATCGTGGTGACCAGAACTGTATGCGGTATTCCAAGTGTAGCAACAAAAAGCAAAACTCATCCCCAGAGGAAGACGGTTTCGGGGTCCAGTTTACATCCAGCATTTTTTTTTCCTGTCCTTGAGTAAAGTCAAGTCACAGACAGATCAAATAGACTGCTGGCCAAGTCAAAGGTGTAATTTCTGAAATCCTCTCCTCTCCCACCGGCCTTCATTGGAGACTTTGCGCATGGGTGAAAAGGCACTGATCCTGATCACCAGCCGGCTGCAGCCCCAACACTAGGAGGATTGGATTCCAGTCTCCTCCACCACAGCCTATTGTGTATGGATTATTGACTAGAAGAAACTGTGAATAATGACCCTTCCGTTTTCCAGGTCATTGGACAGCTAACAAATCCTCCACGTGCTATTCAGTAGCACAAGACCCAGCTCTAAACAAGTCCTCCCCTGCCACCGAATAGGACAGGCTGCCCAATACAATAATTAGGATTTAATATCATCTGAAGCTGAGGAAGCATTATTTGAAGTGACGTCTGTTCCACTTAGCAGGCAGAGATGTGCCATTTTGCACCAAGTATGTGTTTTCTTAACAAGGGCAAGATTTGTATCGGCGAGAGAGGTGCTCTTGAGAATGCCTTTGGTGTGGTTTTTTTTAACTGAACCAGAGTGCTGTTGTAATAGTTATAACGTTGTCCAGACTACGCCGATTAAAAGCCTTGCTTAGCCACAAAGTTTTGTTAGTCTGCTTCCCAGCAAAGTCTTCCCTGCAGTTTCTGTAACGACCGAGAGAAACTCAGATTCATCACTGTGAACTCTTGAAATAAGGAATAATAATAATAATAATAATAATAATAATAATAATAATAATAATAATAATAATAATAATACACCAGATCTCGCAGACATAGAGAACCGAAGCGTACAGTTGATTGATATCGCTGTACCAGGAGATGCCAGAGTCGAAGAAAAAGAACTGGAAAAAATTACAAAATACCGCGACCCGGCCATCGAAACTGCACGATTATGGTTGAAACGCGTAACAGGGATACCCATTGTCATCGGGGCACTGGGAACTATGTCCAAAAACTTTGCAAAACACATCAAGAAACCGCAGCTTCCTGCAATAACTCCAGCAATGCTACAAAAAACTGTGCTACTCGGAACATCTTACATTTTAAGGAGATACCTGGTTGATACCTAGGATGCTGGCAGCAACCCGTGTCCACCATTAGCGCCAGTCAATTTGAGTGTTCAGTTGACTGAGTGTCATGTTTTATGAATAAAAGTTTTATAATAATAATAACAACCATAAAGAGCAAAATGAGCTCATTTGAGATAAGATGTAGATTTAGTTTCAAGAGAGCACCCGAATCTCAATGACAGGGGAACTGTGTGGCTTTCAGAGTTTAAGGATTACAATGCTCATCCATCCTGAGGGCTGGTCTCTTCTGCTGGGGCTGATGGAAGAAGTTCAACCATCCCTAGAATGCTGCGGGTTCATCGGACAGAGTTCTAAAGAGCTTTCCTTCAACTGGATGCCCTCCAGATACATGCAGGAGGTTGGACGGGTAAAAACATCCAGAAGGCAGCAGTAACTGTCTGATTGAAGCTGCTATCTTGGTTTTTCTGGCTGCCTTTCCCAATGCTCCTAGCTGGACTTAGTTCGCTATAATCCTTTGTATTCAAAACATCTGGAGGCACCATTTTGGAAAAGGCTGGTAGCCAGCAGAAGAAGGTTGCACTGGAAATGATGACAGAGTCTTCCGAGAATCCCCAAATAACCTGTACAGGAAGTCCCTGTCTTATGGCCATCATTGGGACTGGAATTTTCATCATGACTTGTAATCATTTGTTTAGCAACCATTTTAAGTAACATCAGTGTTGAGAAAAGCCTTGTCCTCCCACTTACGACTGGTCCTTACACTTATAACCATTCCCCATCCCAAAGCCATATGATCACAATTCAGGCCCTTGGCAACCGGCTCACATTTACAACTGGTTGCAGTCATGTGATCAAAATTGGCAGCCCAAGAGGTTTGCATTTACGGCCGTGGCATTCAATTAATGGCCACAGTATTTTACTCAGTGATTGTCATTAAAATGGTCATAAAATTGGGCCCAACTCTACTTATGACCGCAATGGCTTAGGATGGAAATTCCAGTCTCAATTGGAGTCATAAGTTGAGGGCTACCTACAAACAGAGTTTATCTTGGATTACAGGACAATCGCTAATAGAATGAAAGTAGATTAAAAGAGTTTTCTTCAATCTGGTGTCTTCATTCTTCCATTAAAACATTAATTTTAGAAGTATCCAACTCTGTCGTTGAGTCATATTTTCATGTTTCAAGCACGTTTGCATTCGGTGAATGCAATGAAAAACAGGCACGGTAACTCGCTTTTCCTCTTTCGCCTTGGGATGGTGGCTTAGCAGCCAAAAAGTATGAATGCATCAGCTGTACGTGATGAACAAAACCACAGCAGGAGAAAAAATAATAATAATATCTCTACGTTGGACAAAAGGAAGCTGCTTCTCCTAAAAAAAATATTAAATCCGGAGAGCCAGATGGAAATCTAGGCGGCTTTAATAGAATACTGATAGGTGTGAACCACAACGGTTTCTGAACCATTTGTATTCCAGGTGAAGAAGAGAGATAATCTTTCAATTATCTCTCTTAAGTCCTCCAAAGATGTTGGGTTACATGAATGAGAACTGAGAACAAGCATGATCAATCTTGCAAATTGCTCAGTCACTTGGTACCTCCAAGTAACTGGGCAGTCTGTAAGATGTAGGTTTGTGAGGGTGTCTTTTTTTTCAAGTTGTTCATTTCTGGCCCACAGCTCTTTCTTCTAAATCAAGCCAGGAACAATGACCTATATATGACATCGGTGTTCCAGTATTTGAGTGGCTGCCTCAAAGATGAAGGAGGCAAACTTGGTGCCTTGGTGGAGCAGTGGGCTAATGCCTCCTTAAGTAACACCAGCTGCCTGCAATTAGTGCAGGTTCGAGTCCCACCAGGCTCAAGGTTGACTCAGCCTTCCATCCTTCCGAGGTAGGTAAAATGAGGACCCAGATTGTTGGGGGCAATTAAGCTGACTTTGTAATAATGCCGCTTGGGGGGTGTATGAAAGCCCTAATAAGCAGGCATATACATAGAATGAAGGCTACTGCTAAGCTTGTAAGCCGCCCTGAGTCTTCGGAGAAGGGCGGGATATAAATGGAATTAAAATAAAATAAAATAAAAAATAAACTACCGTATTTATCGGCGTATAACACGCACTTTTTCTTCCTGAAAATAGGGGGCAAATGATGTGTGCGTGTTATACGCCGATATAATGTTATCCGAAGCTGCAGCTGAAATTTCCTTTTTAAAATGAGGTGCGTGTTATACGCCGGTACGTGTTATACGTCGATAAATACGGTATTTTCCAAAGCACCAGAAGGCACGACGAGAACCAATGGATGGAAACTAATCAAGGAGAGAAGCAACCTAGAACTAAGGAGAATTTTTCTAACGGGAGAACAATCAACCAGTTGAACGATTTGCCTTCAGAAGTTATGGGTGCCCCATCACTGGAGGCTTTCAGGAAGAGACTGGACAGCCATTTAACTGAAATGCTATAGACTCTCCTGCTCGAGCAAAGGGATGGACTAGATGACCTCCAAGGTCTCTTCCAGCTCTCTTATTCTATGTTTTGTGTTTTTATATCAGCTCCAGATGCCAGATTAAAACAGGAGGCTATTCCAAGCAATTGTCTTATTATCAGTGACCCCGCAGTGTGCTACCTTGGCATTCAGGAAAATGTTAAACCTCTTCAAAGATACGTTTAATTAAAAAGCAAGGGAAAGTAGCCTGCAGTTGAAACCCGTTTATTTTTCAAGGATGTTGTAGGGGCACACGATCTTCCCTAGATGGAGAGGAGAGGGGAGAATTGTTGCAGCCTAATGTTTTTGACGCGGTGGCTCAGTGGGTTAGGACGCTGAGCTTGTCGATCAGAAGGTCGGCAGTTTGGTGGGTCGAATCCCGAGTGCCGCGTAGCAGAGTGAGCGCCTGTTACTCGTCCCAGCTTCTGCCAACCTAGCAGTTCGAAAGCACGCAAAAAGGCAAGTAGAAAAATAGGGACCACGATGGTGGGAAGGTAACAGCGTTCCGTGCGCCTTTGGCGTCTAGTCATGCCGGCCACATGACCACGGAGACGTCCTCGGACAAGCGCTGGCTCTTCGGCTTTGAAACGGAGATGAGCACCGGCCCCTAGAGTCGGAAATGATTAGTACGCACGTGCGGGGGAACCTTTACCTTTACCTTTTTAATGTTTTTGAAATATGTCCAGAAAACAGAGAAATAAAAGCTAGATAAAATAATAGAGAGCAGTCTTACAGGGTAGAGAGTAGAGCAGGGAATAACTCACCAGCTTGCCTTCTGTTAAATGAATGTTTGGGGACTGATCCAACCTGCTACGGTTGCCATTTTGTGAATGCGTCCTTGCTGCCTGTATTCCTGATGTGGTCAACTTTGCCAGCAAGAAGTCGGCCTCTGTGGGAAAAGACCTTTGATTCAGAGAAAAAGGGTGAAGGGAGAAGTAGAAAACCGATGCGCTTTCTGCCTCCCATATTAGCTGCTTCTTATCTCAGTCTGGGAATTCTGATTTTCAAAAGTCTGCAAGCCAAGTAAAGAATCCCAGAAAAGCCTCTGACATTTTCCTAGCTTGAAAGTGACAAGGGCCCATTTCAAAAATCCTGCTAGGATTAAACAAGGAGACACCTTGATTCAGGTTGAAATCAAAGCTGCGAGGGAAAGCATGTTTTGACAAGCACATCAAATGAGGGCGATGGTGAAAGAGACCATAAATAAGCCATGCTGGGGGAGTGTGCTCCCATCCCACTTCGCCCAAGGGTTTACACACTGGTGGGAAAATCTCAGATACTGTGGTTCCCAAATTTCAGATATTTGTACATCCTCCCCCTCCCCCCGCCCCCAGAAAAGAGATTCAACCTAGAAATAAGGAGAAATGTTCTGACAGTGAGAACAATCAACCAATGGAACAGAAGTTGCCTTCAGAAGTTGTGGGAGCTTCATCACTGGAGGCTTTCAAGAAGAGACTGGGCAGCCCTCTGTCAGAAATGGTGTAGGGTCTCCTGCCTGGGTGGGGGGTTAGACTATATGACCTTCAAGGTCCCTTCCAACTCTCTTATTCTCTTATTCTCATTTTCCAAATCTAAGCAGCCACTTGTCTAGACCAACAAGCTCTGAAAAATAAAATAAGGAGGATTTAAGTTTAACATCCAAGACTAGGAAGGCAGAGGTGCATATCACTCAAACGGATTTAATCAGGAGAGAGATTGAAGAAAAAATGTCACATTTTGGTAACTGTTTTCAGTTATCAAAAAAACCTGAACTATTTTGAGTTTTGTTCTACTGGAACAGAGTACTGGCAAGCTGTAATATGTTGAAGGATATTTTTAAAAGTGGTTTAAGAGAGCTAGATTAATCTATTGGTTAAGGCACCAGGCTAGAAATTGGAAGACGGTGAGTTCTAGTTCTGCTTTGGGTGTGCAAGCACTTTGGGCCAGTCACTCTCTCTCTCAGCCCCAACCCACCTCACAGGGTTGTTGTTCTGGGGAAAATAGGAGAAGAAGGAGTATTAGGTATGTTTGACACCTTGAGTTATGAGAGAGAGAGAGAGAGAGAGAGAGAGAGAGAGAGAGAGAGAGACAGACAGACAGACAGACAGACAGACAGACAGACATAGTAGACAGATAGAGAGAGAGAGAGAGAGAGAGAAAGAGAGAGAGGGAGAGAGAGATAAAGATAGATAGATAGATAGATAGATAGATAGATAGATAGATAGATAGATAGACAGACAGACAGACAGACAGACAGACAGACAGACAGACAGACAGACAGACATAGTAGACAGATAGAGAGGGAGAGAGAGAGATGAAGATAGATCGATAGATAGATCGATCGATCGATCGATAGATAGATAGATAGATAGATAGATAGACAGACAGAGAGGGAGAGAGAGATGAAGATAGATGATAGATAGATAGATAGATAGATAGATAGATAGATAGATAGATAGATAGACAGACAGACAGACAGACAGACAGACATAGTAGACAGATAGAGAGGGAGAGAGAGATGAAGATAGATAGATAGATAGATAGATAGATAGATAGATAGATAGATAGGTAGGTAGGTAGGTAGGTAGGTAGATAGATAGATAGATAGATAGATAGATAGAGATAGATAGATAGATAGATAGATAGATAGATAGATAGATAGATAGATAGATAGATAGATAGATAGATAGATAGATAGATAGATAGATAGATATGGGATTAAAAATCTAATCTAATAACTCAAATCAGGCGGTTTGATCCCGAGTTTAAAAGAATGCAAGATGTATTGTGTGCAAACCTAATAGGGATGTTTTGCAGGGGGACAATCGAGAGCATTCTGGTAAATAGACATTTTGTAAGTGGAAAAAAGGTTTCACGAGAGCCGTACGGTGATTTCCCCAAGGTGCCCTGTTTGCAAGAGCACCCAAAACTTAGTCTCAAATATCCCAGTGTAATTAGTAGGCAACAAAGATGGAGAATATCTCACTGCAGCTGAAGAACTCTAGAACTATCTAGCTCAAGTTTTTTTTAAGGATAAAAGAGCCCATGAAGATAAAGTTGGTGCAGCGGTCAAAGTTACAGTTAGCAGCACTTGGACAGCAGCAGTGAGACAGCTCGACCAATTTAGCCTCTACAAGTGAGATTTTCTGCACCTCTGCACAAATCACGGTGCTGAGTCCTACATTTGCACCTATCCACTTAAAAGAAAATCTGCTGATTCAATCCAAAGTGACATCCTATTCTACTCCTGTTGCTAGTCATGGGTGTCTACTCACAAGCGGTCAATGGCTTGGATCATATCTCTTTCTAAGGGACATGGCGTTTTGCTTGGTTTTGACCCGACATGTGCAAGACCACACACAGAGATTTGAAAACCATGCTATGTGATCTAGCGCACTGTGCCTTTTTTTTCTCAGCAGCCATGGATTAAATAAACTGTGGTTCAGTGTACTGCTTTTCTTGGGGTTTTTGTGGTGGTCTATCATTCCAGAACTAAGCAGACCTATCCTTAGCCCAGGCAAGAACCTCAATTCAATAGACTAATAGAGTTGCCCATTTAGAAATCAGTGATTGCAAAGACAGGTTAAAAAATTTATTGGCTGTTGCTTAGTGAATCCCCTTCCTTCCTTCCTTCCTTCCTTCTCCTCATCCCCATCTCTCCCCTCCCTCCCTTTTTTCTCCTTTCTTTCTCCCTCCCTTTTCTCCTTCCTTCCTTCATCCCTTCCTTCTTTCTCCTTCCTTCTCATTTCCATTTTTTCCTTCCTTGTCATTCCCATCTCCTTCCTTTCTCCCTTCATCCCTCCCTCCCTCCCTCCCTCCCTCTCCCTTCCTCCCACAGAAGGTCAGCCTGACACTGCCACCTGCTGCTGAGGCTAATACATGTTTTATGTGCCACAATTGGCAGCACCTGCACAGAGTGCTAATTCAAAGAAACAAACTATACTTGGCTAAGCTGTGCGATATGTGAACCAAGCCAGACACTTTGGACATTTCCATGCATGTGTCTGCCTGCACAGGAAAACTGAAATGGCTTATGGGAGAGAACAAGAGGATCAGTATAAGTATCTTTTTGGAGGTGGTGCAATGCGGATCTCAGAAGCCTGGTGAGAAGTTAGTGATCCTTTGGCTTGTCTTTATGTTGAGAAGAAAGCTATGCACAGAAGCTCCTTCAAGCTTGATCAGTTGTAGCCTTTAGACAGAATAATAGAATAACAGAGTGGGAAGGGACCTTGGAGGTCTTCTAGTCTAATCCCCTGCTCAAGCTGAAGACTCTTATCATTTCCCAAACTCTCCCAAACTCTTTGGGAAATGATCATCACCAGTGGATGTGCAGAAAGTAGGAGAGGAGAAGAGATATTTTGCTGACCATCCTTTTTTTTATTAAAGATTTTTACAAAAAAAAAGATTTTACAATACATATCCCCAAAACCCACCCACCCCAAACCACCCCCCTTTCCCCCCCCACTTCCCAGAGCTAAATACAGGATTATAGTTATAATAATCATATTCTAACTAAAAATTATCCATAATATAAAATTAACCAAATTCATAATGTGCTTTAACTCCCCTTTAACATAGATACATACAAAGTACTAACACTAAAATTAATAACAATATCCCTCTAAAATCTACTCATAAGCTAAATGGAACTTTTTAGTCCCATATTTATTCTGAATATAATCTATCCATCTCCTCCAAACTGAAATATATCTTTCTTGTGAATGATCCTTCAAATAAGCAGAAATCTTAGACATTTCTGCAAGATTCGAAACTTTAAACACCCATTCTTCTATAGTAGGCAAACTATCCTTCTTCCAGTATCGTCCCACCAGTAACCGTGCTGCTGTTATCAAATTCAACATCAAATTGGTTTCTTTAACATCACAATCTACAACAATGCCCAATAAAAACAATTGCGGAGAGAACTTTATCTTTCTCTTAAAAATCTTTTGAATGTGTTTGCTGACCATCCTTTGTTCTTACATGCACACTGCCTACTGCTCACAGTTTAGGATAAGAACCACCTTAGTTTATGATAGCAAAAGTCATAGGGAGCCTGCTAGTACTCATTCCAACTAACACGTTCTATTAATAGCAAGAGCACTTAGACTTATATACCACTTCACAGTGTTTTACAGCCCTCTCTAAGCGGTTTACAGAGTCAGCCTATTGCCCCCAACCATCTGGGTCCTCATTTTACCAACCTCGGAAAGATGGAAGGCTGAGTCAACCTTGAGCTCTCAGAATCAAACGCCAGGCATTTGGCAGAATTAGCCTGCAATACTGCATTCTCACCACTGCGCCACCATGGCTCATAAAAGGCACCCATTTTTGTGAGTTCCAGCTCACCCAAACAGATACACACGCCCAGGGTAAAACCCCTCTTTAAGAAAAGAAAACCCTGAAACCCAGAGATTCCCAAGCACAGATAGGTCTTGATTATTGCGATTAATAAATCCCGCCAAACGGTCACATGATTCAAATTTGCACTATTTGAACTGATCTATGGAAAAAAGGGTAACTGGTTCCAGGTGGACAAAAATAACCAATAAACGAACTTCAGATGAGATGGAACACAAATCTAATACATAAACCCACATAAATTTCTATAGGTTTGTTAATGAAATACTGCGTAACATAAAAGAGGGTTAGACCCATAGCTAAAGGATTCTTGCTATCTCCTGCTATGCCTGTTCAAAATAAGCCATTTTTGAGCTCTCCTTTTCTCCATTTTGTACAAATGATGATCAAGATCTAAAACCCCCATGGCAACTATACATCTGCTAGCCTCACGCCAACTGAGTTTGACAAGAGTTAAATACAAACCAGGATCCATTTATAATTTGCACCAAATCAAAGGTCACACTGTTTGAATTGGCACTCATCACAATCTACCTCTAGGAGATTTGCACAGCAAAGTTGGGCTACTTCAAAGCCAATCATCTGTACAGGCACCTGTAATGCACATGACACAATGGGGAAATGTAAGCCCAGATTGATCACTTATCTTCCATCTTTCTATCAGGAGCTTAAGATGATATGCAGGAAGACCATCCTCATTTTATCTTCACAGCAGCTCTGTGAGTCACGTTGGACTAAGAAGAATGGTGCCACCTCGTACGACAAGTTCCAGAATCAAGCAGGGCCTTGAAACCAAGTTTTCTCAGTTCACCAATACTTCACATGAAGTATTAGTACCCCTTTATAAAACCTTAGTAAGATCACACCTGGAATACTGCATCCAGTTTTGGTCAACAGAATATAAAGAAAGATGTTGAAACTCTGGAAAGAGTACAGAGAAGAGCAACAAAGAAGGGGGCTGGAGGCCTATATGAAGAACGGTTGCAGGAATTGGGTACATCTTAAGTCTAGGGGGGAAAAGGGGGGTGATATATGATAGCAGTCTTCCAATATCTGTGGGGCTGCCACAAAGAAAGGGGTGGGCAATTTGTTTTCCAAAGCACCAGAAGGGTAGACAAGAAACAAGGGATGGAAACCAATCAAGGATAGAAGCAACCTAGTATTAAGGAGAAGCATCCTGAGAGTGAGAACAATCAAGCAGCTTGCCTTCAGAGGCTGTGGGTGCTCCATCAACTGGAGGCTTTGAAGAAGAGACTGGACAGCCATTTGAAATGGTATAGGGTCTCCTGATTGAGCAAAGGGTTGGACTAGAAGACCTCCAAGGTCCCTTCCAACCCTGTTATTCTGTTCTCTTCAGTTCAGCTGTAGTCCAGCAGGAGGCAGGTTGATAATCAGATAATAGAAGACGCTAGTTGATAACCAAAGGCGTCTATAGGATGTGATGCAAGGTGCAACAGAAGAGCCCCTCTGTCCTGTTCCATCTTGCCCCCTAAGGGGAGATTGGCTCCTGAGCTTCTCTAAGAGCTTGAAGACCTGGCTCTGCCACTTGACTTGGGGACCCTA
>NC_139520.1:7508961-7661461 GCF_947247035.1 Vipera ursinii
AAAACAGTCTAGAAGTGGCTTGAAGTTGCTGTCTTCACAGAATTTTTTTCATTTCCCAATCTAGTCCATTGTCTCCTCTCCAAGCATTAACTGGTAAACTATCTATAATCCCAAATAAATCTACTCTGCTGAATTCAAAAGCAGGGAACGCAGAGTTGTCCTCCTCTCCCATTTCCACTCTCCTTTTAAGATGTTGGAATAGCTGAGTCGAGTTCCCCCGGAGTCCTAGAAGTTCTTGGAGTGATTTTGGGGCCACTGCCTCTTCCTTAGCTCAGTCTGCTTCCCAGAATTGCTAATGAAGAGAGAGTCCCATACAAATCCACTGGAGCTCCTGGAGGAAAAGTGGAAAATAAGCCTAAGGGGTAAATAAATAAATTTGTTGACTTGACCAACTCTGAAGAATTGACGCCATTAGGACCAGAGCCCCAGTCCATCTGAAGGAAACCTGGCTTCAGAAGACCAACCTAATATAGTTCCCCATCAGTCTTCCAAAGGATCCGTCTTTCAGAAAGAAGCTACATTTTCACTCAATCTGCTATCATCTTCTTTCCACCAGGATCTCTGGGTGTGTCTGATGTTACTCCTTTTGGGGCTAACCTAAAACAGTCAGCGGGAGAGGGAGGATGGGCGGAAGAGGATGCCTGGGGAGGTAACCATTTCCCCATTCTATCTTCTCAGGTGTAATTCTTCCCTACCCACTTCTGCTAATTGCTCCTGACGGATTCTCAAAGATTGTCCACTCTTGAGCAAACAAGGATGCCAGCCAGGGATTGGGCAAAGACCATCAGTCAGGTGAAGAGTTGAACAGAATAAACAAGGAGCATGGATGAAACGGGCTTGGCCAAGTTCAGAATTGCATTCAGACTGCCTTGCTGTGACCCAAGGTTTGATCCATTGCAAAATTCTGTTGCACAAAGGACGGTTCTTGGAAGGAAGACTTCCATTTCAGCTTTCCTCTCTTGTTTCACCTTTCCCAACCTGTGGCTCTTGCTGGATGTAAATCTGAGACATCCCAGCCCAGTGAGCGAATGCCAGAGGCTGTGTCATATGCTTGCAGAGCCAAGGAAAATGTTTTATGGGGCATTTTTGACCCGAGTACCAAAATGCTGTGGTTTCCTTGCTATGCTTTCACAACTAAAGTTTTGTGTGTGATCTGTGTGATCTTCGAAGCCAAACTATGTGCTAAAGTGGGTGGGTGTGGAGCTGGCAACTGAGGACATCCTGGAAGGCTAGGTCAGGGCATGTCCTATTAAATAGGATTCTGATAGAGAGGAGCGAGGGACACCATATTCTGCACCTGTTGCGCATATACTTAGCATTTGAAAAAAAAGTCAATATGGTCATGTGGTTCCTTGACTAATGAAATGCCACCACTGTCTGAAAGTCCACTAAGCTGCTGCTTTACAGTGCAGAAACATTTGCCCTCTTCGTGGGATAGGTGCATAAATTTGAATGGGTGGATTTGAAGAGCTGGACTGTTTGATTTTCATGTGGTTTGTGCCAAGTTCCAAAGACAGCTTGTGAGACAGTTTTAGGATCCCTTTAAAGCAATAGCAATAACACTTAAGACTTGTATACAGTGGTCTTCCAACGTGGCCCTTTGATGACTTGTGGACTTCAACTCCCAGAATTCCTCAGCCCAGGGTTCCTGGCTGAGGAATTCTGGGAGCTGAAGTCCACAAGTCATCAAAGGGCCACGTTGGAAGACCCCTGCTTATATAATACTGCCCCATAGTGCTCTACAGCATTCCCTGGGCAGTTTACAATGTAAACACTATTTGCATATTTCCCCCAACAATCTGGGTCTTCATTTTCCTGACCTTGGAAGGCTGAGTCGGCCTTTGAGCCCCATCAGGATCGAACTCTGGGCTGTGGGTAGAGTTTGCCTGCAATACTGCATTCTGTGCAATCAGCTAATTAATGGCTTGCCTCCGGGAGTTGTGGATGCTCCATCACTAGAGGTTTTCAGAAAGAGATTGGACAACGATTTGACCAGGATGGTATAAGATTTCCTGCTTGAGCAGAGGGCTGGACTAGAAGACCTCCAAGTTTGTTATTCTGTGTTCTGGATTGAGACACCACGCCACAAATAGAACTACAAAAACCTAGAAGCAGAACTTGACTCATAGACCCAGGTTACTCTGTGTGTTCCCGACTTAGGGGAACTGGAGTGTAGGGAGCTTATTTTGTTGTCCCAATATAATTAATTAAATTTGCAGAATATCATTATTCCCCTTATTTTGGGCACTTCTGCTTTAAAGCAGCAGCAAGACCTATCTGGTTGAGCCATTATGAATTCCGCCTCCTATAATATTTGTATTCTATTCAGAATCTTGCATAAGCATCTGGAATTGGGACAGGACCAAATATCATGACTTGCCTTGCCCATAAAACACAAATGCACACCTGCCTGTTCCCAGGTAGGAAAGTGTCAAATGTGTAAGGCTTTATTAGGCTAAAAAGAAACAGAACAACAGAGTTGGAAAGGATCTTGGAGGTCATCTAGTCCAACCCCCTGCTCAAGCAGAAAAGATTATACCATTTCAGACAAATATTCGTTCAATCTCTTCTTTAAAACCCCCAGGTGTTGGAGCACCCACAACTTCTAGAGATAAGCTGTTCCACTGATTAATTGTTGTCATTGTCAGGGAATTTCTCCTTAATTCTAGGTTGCTTCTCTCCTTGATCAGTTTCCATCCATTGTTTCTTGTTCTCCCTTCAGGTGCTTTGGAGAATAGGTTGACTCCCTCTTCTTTGTGGCAGCCCCTCAAGTTTGAAGACTGCTACCATATCAGCCCCATTCCATCTTTTCATTAAACTAGACATCCCAAATTCCTGCAACCGTTCTTCATATGTTTTCGTCTCCAATTCCCTAATCATCTGTATTGCTCTTCTCTACACTCCAGAGCAAGGGTCTGCAGCCTTGACAATTTTAAGACTTGTGGACTTCAGGGAGCTGAAGTCCACAAGTCTTAAAGTTGTCAAGGTTGCAGATCTCTGCTCTAGAGTCTCAACATCTTTTTTTATATTGTGGCAAGCAAAACGGGATGCAATATTCCAAGTGTGATCTTACCAAGGCACTATAGCGGTACTAACACTTCACATGATCTTGATTCTATGAATGATGTTCCATTGTCAGGTCTCCGCTTCTGAGCTTCTCGTTTCATTTCTCATCACTGGGCCAATTTCCCTATTTTGATATTTGAGGGAGGGGGGAAGCAGGTCAATGGAGAAGGGAGGGAAAACCATCAACCCGCCTTTGAAGAAGATGGTTGCTTCTTTCGAGAAATCTAATTCTCCTCCCCTCAAAAAACATTTTTCTTCATCTGAGCCCTCCCCCTCTCTCTTTCTACTTCTGCAGCTGTCCTTGGTTTTGACTTCACAGGTCCTTGCCATTGGTGGGATTCAACCAGTTGGCACCAGTTCAGAACTGGTAGCTAGTTTTTTGTTGCCCAGGCCCAGAATGGACTTCCGGAAGTGGCATCCACACAGAGAACCGGTTGTTCACCTATTTGAATCCCACCACTGATTCTTGCTGTTCTTTCCGAACACATTCTTACCCTCGATTGCCCCTTCCTGAAAATACCTGGGGCCAGCTCACCTGAACTTTTCCCAAACTCCACCCTTTCTCCCTTCTTACCTACAACTCCTGCCTGCCACTCCTGCTTGTTGTGAAAATCTGTGCAGGATCAGTTCTTTCTCAAGGAGGAAAGGAAGTAATCTGAGGCACAGAACATGCAGACAGCAAACTCAAAGGTACCACCAAGTTAGATGGCATCTCTCCAATTATATCTCTCCATATAATTTAAAGCAACTTGGCAACTTTGGGTGAGGAATTCTGGGAGTTGAAGTCCACAAGTCTTTAAATTGCTGAGGTTGGAGACCCCTGATTTAAAGCGAAGGCGGGGGGGGAGTAAATCTCTCATAACTAGCACATTTATTCTGAGACTGCTCAAATCTCATAGAACAACACTATAAAAGAACTGCACATTTCAGTTTCATTCTGCCCAATCATTCATTTTGTTTGGAAGAAGGGGGAAAGGCAGAACAGAGAGGAATATCATTAAGCAGAATGATGCTTTGAAAGTTTAGCTATAGGCAATTAAATCAATTATCACCACGCACTAATGACCTGGGTTATAACCTGAAAACAAGAAGTTTCCATAAATATGACCAACACAAGTCATGTTCAAGCAAGAAAAATTCTTTTTTCCTTTGGCAAAATCCCAGTTTCGCTTAAACTTTGCTAGCTCTGAGTGCCTGCAATCCCACATTACTGCAAAAATGCATCCCTGATTCAGACACTATCCAGCATCATTACAGAAAGTGGCATTTTATACCATGACAACTTGAGAAAAGGTCAAGATGGAAAGTGACAACCCATGGAAGAGAATGGCGGATAATTTAGGTTTATGTGGGGGGGGGGAAACAATTGGCCAATTTCCAAAAATAGGAGAACCATTGAAAATATAGTTTGGTAGGGGAGTCCTCGTTTCACAACCTTTCATTTAGCAACCATTCAAAGTTACACCGGCACTGAAAAAATTGAGATGCGACTTGTCCGCTTACTTATGACCTTCACAGCATCCCTAAAATCATGTGATCAAAATTTAGGTACTTGGAAACTGGCATGTATTTACCATGATTGCAGTGTTCTGGGTCACATGATCAAAATTTGCCATTTTCCCAGTCAGCTTCTGCGAAATGAGGGAAACTGGATTTGCTTAACAGTGGCATGATTCGTATAATTTTCCTGGACATGAGTCAATGAACATTTGTGTTTGAAATGACACAGGGATGAAATACTTTCCATCAAAGCAACCAAAATTTATTTATTTTATTTTAATTCCATTTATATCCCGCCCTTCTCCGAAGACTCAGGGCGGCTTACAAGCTTAGCAGTAGCCTTCATTCTATGTATATGCATAGAATGAATATGCATAGAATGAATAGAATGTGAATAGAATATTCTATGCATAGAATATGCATAGAATGAATCCACTTAGTCAAGAATCCCAAATTCTTTAGGTATTGTGGGTTTTCCAACACATTGGACCTGGCTGAATTGTTGATTATAAAGAAGTGGATTTTCTCCAGCGACGTCGTAACTTCAAACGGTCACTAAACAATCGTACATCAATGACCATTTCTAACAGTGAACAGATACACACTCTTATATGTACATATAATTAGCTCCTTTTGACAAAGACTCATTTCACAATAGACAACAAGCTACTCCCCCATTTTCAGAAAAGCAAAAAACATTATTTCATCTATTGCAGGGGTCTTCAGAAACTTGGCCCTTTTATGATTTGTGAACTTCAACTCCCAGAATTCCTCAGCTAGCATGCCTGGCTGAGAAATTCTGGGAGTTGAAGTCCACAAATCACAAAAGAGCCAAGTTTGAAGACCCCTGATCTATTGGCTTTAGATTTTTAGATTTTTAGTTTTTTTACTTTTTATGCATAACTTACAATTGTCTACTCCAACTTTCCTCTCAGAAAAGAACTGCTCCCAAAGGAGCCAGAGAGATCTATTAAAAAAAGAACAATACATTCTTTAATTAAAAGCAGGGGAAGCAATAATTTAAAAATTTGTCGTAACACAAGACACTAAGAATAACAGAAATGCTATAATTAAAAGCAAAGTTCATTCCAAAAGATAGCCTGAAATTTGACTGACCAGGCTAGAAAGCAGGAGGTGGTGAGGTTTAGTCCTTGGGCCAATCACACTCTCAGACCATCCCACCTCACAGGGTTGTTGTGGGGAAAAGAGGAGGAAAGAGCATTCACTATGTTTGCAGCCTTGAGTTACTTATGAAAATAATAAAGAGGTATAAATAAACAGTTATTCTTTCAAGATTCTATTACGGTGGTCTCTATCAGTGTTTCTCAAGCCCAGTGACTTTAAGACATGTGGACTTCAACTCCCAGAATTCCCCAGCCACGCTGAGAATTGCTGAGCTTGAGAAACACTGACCCGTAACAATACAGCAGAGCAGGGGTCTCCAAACTTGGCTGGCTGAGGAAAAGTCACTAAATGAATGGCTGTAAGTTGAGGACTGCCTGTACAGGAGAAGGAAACGTCTGGGGAAAATGCAAAGCAAATTGAACTTGTCCGCCTTATTCCTAGCCCCCTCCAAGATGGCTGCTTGCTAAAGCAATCTCCCCCTCCCCAATACAATACAATATAATACAATGGACTGTTTTCCTCTCCCCCCTCCCCACGTTGGACCAGATAACAAAGCAGCTGCCATTAAAGGCATTTTGCAAACTCCCTTCACAGCCCACCTGTGCAAATGACCTGTGTGTTCAAGGCACACACTTCCATTTTCTTAGGTCCTGAAGGCCATTAATTTCCACTCAAGGGACAGGTATTCCCTCAGCCAGGTAAGGGAGACTCACACCACCACCCGTCTCTGGGCCAACATACACCCTCAGTTTTAGCTTTAGCATCCTATAAACAGAATACTTGGACATCTTTCAAGTCGTCACTGGCCTTTTTAGGTTCCCAGGTTCTTGTTTTCTTTCAGCTTTTCCAGTTGTGAGGAGTCTTCTCCTGTAAGCTGTGATTCAGGCAACCTCTTTCCCCCCCCTATTATTTGGTCCATTTGGACTTTGGGGAACGAGAAGTGGAGGTTTTCCCAAAAGGGCTGCTAGGAAGGCTGGTTGGTACCCTCACAAAATGGCTGCCAGGATGGGTATGGCCAGTTTCCATTTTTCCCAGAAGGCAAATTAGGTGAAATGGCTTCCTGCCCTCCATTCCAGCCATGAGGGGTGCTTTTTTAGTTTAATCTTGTTTAAATTGGTCTTAATTTTTGTATTAATGTTTTAAAAATTATACCCTGTAAACTGCCCTGAGTCCTTCGGGAAAGGGCGGTATATAAATTCAATAAATTAAATTAATTAAATTAAATTTCCTTCATTTTAATTTCCTGTTTTTTAATTGAGAAGTGGAGCCACTTACAGCAAATGTAAGGACGCACCCTATTATTATTTTTTTTGTGGTACTGTCTAATTTCTAAGATATATGTGGCCTATCCACATCCTTGTGAAGGAAAGCAACTTTTCCGATTTTATATACCGTAATAAATAATGACAAATGAAGAGGAGGTCTGCCAGTTTGCCTGAAATTATTGACATAATATTTCTGTTACATTGTGACCATATCTAGAAAGAGATTAAGCAAGATTCCCTTTATAACCCCAAGATGGAGAATTAATAACTCACAAGAAGGATTCTGAAATTGGAATGAAAGTTCCTCCACCTTCAGAGTATTTAGCTGCTTATTTATTTGGAAGATTTATAAACAAAATGTATGCACAATTCACCTATTTCTCTAAGTAGCTTGTTTGGTTCACTTAAAAAAAATAAGAGTTCATCGTAAGACATAAAACCAGAAGCTACAACAGTAGCAAAGCGTAGGATATTTATTATGTGTTTACTGACTTATTTAGACTCATATCACACTTTTCTCTCAGAACTGAAGGCAGGATATAGTGAGGTAGTGCAATGCTTCAAATTGGATTCTGTGTTGTGTCTTGTGTGGGATAGTACAAGTGGACCTTGCTTAACAGTGGTAATTGGGACCAGAAATTCTGTTGCTAAGTGGCTCAATCATTAAATGCAACTTCATATCACTGCACCTGTTAGCAATGGCAATTCCAGCAGTCTTGGTTGTCATTAAGCACATTTGCAGGTGGTCATTAAGCGAGGGCATCACAGGATCACAATTAACAACCTTCTGTGCAGGTTTCCGCTTTGATTTTGGTTGTAGGAAGCTGGCAAGGAAGGTCACAAATTGTGATCACGCGACTGCAGGATGTCATACAAATAGTCCTTGAGTTACAACAGTTCATTTAGTTCAAAGTTACAACAGCAGTGAAAAAAGTGACTATGACCGGTTTCACACTTATGACCATTGCAGCATTCCCAGGGTCACATGATCAAAATTAAGACGCTTGGCCACTGACTCATATTTATGACAGTCGCAGTGTCCGGGGGTGGGTAGGTCACAGGATCCCCTTTTGTGACCTTCTGACAAGCAAACTCAATGAAGGAAGCCAGATTCTCTTTACCACCATGTTACTAACTTAACAATTGCAGGGATTCACTTAACAGTTTGTGGCAAGAAAGGTGGCAAAAGGGAATAAAGCTCATTTAACAACTGTCTTGCTTAGCAACAAAACATTTGGCCCCGGTGGTGGTTGCAAGTTGAGGACCACAACTTACAATTGCCAAAATCACAACCATGTGGCTGTGGGGATGGTGCAACAGCCACACCTAAGAGGAACAATTGTAAATCCCACTGGATCAGCCCTGTTCTAACTCTGAACTGTCACTGAACAAGCAGGGGTTAGAGAGACACTTCTACCTGTTTGCAATTCTTCAAAGCAGTTGTAGAGGGCCCACTGAAATGGGGGCTGCTTTAAAGATTTCCATCCAGGTATTCTTTCAATACCTGTTAATTCCAGAGGATGTTTCTAGAATCTGATCTCAAGATTCATACCTTGAGGTATGAAAATTTAGCATAATCTCCTGCATGCAAAATGTGAATTTTTCCAAGGGGCTTGGATGTTCAGAGAAATGCAGGTCTAACTAGATAGGTTTTTGTGGTCTGTGGGTCATACAATGTAGCTGCTTTTAATAAAAACAGATTTTTCTGCGGGAATTTCATTTAAAAAGGGAATTGAAATTTAAACAGCCAACGGGTGTCCCCCCCCCCCCCGCAGACGTTGGTGATCTGCCTGCATTTGGAAGACTTGTCCAATCGGTCACTATTCTTTAGAATCTTGTTTTCCAAATATGGCAACTCTTAAGATGTGTGGACTTCAACTCCCAGAATTCTGGGACTTGAAGTCCACATATCTTAAAGTTACCAAGTTTGAAAAACCCTGCTTTAGAAGCCATTTTTTTTCTTTAACCCCAAAATGTTTTGCTTCTCGGTAAACCCAGAAAACCAGCCTTATAATTTGAGATTGTGGCTTTCGACTCACATCAGCAGGGACACTTCATTTTGTGCGGGTTTGGCACTGTGAAGGATCCGATTATAACTTCTACAGCTTTATGAAATGGACTCTTCACTTCAACAATTTTTGGCCATATTCCTTGAGATCCAAAGAGGACTGCTCCTACGTTTTTAGGTTACCGAAATAGGCAGGTGAGCAGCGGGGAGCCAAACACAAAATACCTGGAACCAAAAAGCTTGTCAGTGGCGGGATGCAAATATGTGAACCCCCGATTCTCTGTGTGGATGCTGCTTCTGGACGTCCATTCTGGTCCTGGGCAAGAAAAAAATTAGCTACCGGTTCTGCCGAAGTGGTGCGAACCAGCTGAATCCCATCCCTGGAGCTTGTGCATTTTGGACAGGAGTCTGCATTCCACCTGCTGCTAAAGGACTCCTGAAATAGAGAGAGAGAGAGACAGACAGGGAGGGAGAAAAAAAAATCAGAACAGGTTAAGGCGCTTCCTGAAATTAAAGTTAAAATTGAGAAAGGGAGTTTTCTTCCTGATCTCTCTGTCTCCCTCCCTCTCCAACCAAACAGAAGACAAACCCAATCAGGTAGATGCAGCTGGGCGTGGATTTTATTCCAGCTCCCACCTCTACCTTTCCTGCAGGCCCAATGGCCTCGCCTGTTGGGAAATTGACTCAGGTCATGTGCTTCCACCGAGGGGCAGGTAACTTAGGAAAAAGAGAGCTAGGAAAAAAAAAGATTTTTTTTTAGTTTAAACCTAGGCTGGGTTCCTGCCATGATGTCAGAGGGAGACAAACGGACTGCTTGTTAAATTTTATCCCCCAGTTAGACCTGGGGAGAAAGAGTTCGCCTAAAATCCAGGTACAAAGGCAAATAGATAACACTTTTCCCCCCCTTTATTAGATGTTATTTGAATCTTAGCTACCTTCACCCTGTTCCCCTTCCCCATAGTTCTGGCTTTTCTCAGAGTGTCCTTTTTACATATTCCTTTTGATCACTTGGGGAAAGGGGTGCCCTTTATTTGTAAGTTTTTGTGTTTGGCTTGTTTTACACTTTTCTCTCTCTTTCTCTCTCCTTTTTTATTTTTTATTTTTTTCTCTCTCTCTTCCTTCTCTCTTCCTCCTTCCCCCCCTCCCCTTTACCTCTGCTTTTGATTGTAGCTGTTCCCCCCCCCCCTCTGTGGTCATGATGGCTTCTTCTCCGCACAGTGACTGTTTGGTGGTCTTGTTTGGGGCAACCGCTGGTGGAAATGGGGCTAAGCTGGGGTCCGATGAGAGGGAACTAATTCTGTTGGTGTGGCAAGTTGTGGATCTTCCCAGCAAGAAGGTATGACTTCCCAAACTCTTCATACACTGTTGGGCAATTTGCCAAAGAGAGGAAGAAAAAGGAAAAAGAGGTGAAGGCGTTTAACCGACATCTCTCTTCTCTCTCATTTCAGCCCATCCTACTGGGATTTCTGTCTGAGCAAACAGGGCTGGAATAAGCTTTGCTCTTCTCCCCCAAACTTGGCTTGGGGGTGGCGGGGGCTGGTGGGATGGGAGAAAGCAGGGAAAAACTATTTAAGTTTGGACCAGGGTGCAATTAATTAAAGCTCAGTTCAAATTTTCCCTTGAAATTGACGAGGAGAGCCAAATCCAGATTACAAAAATCCAGATTATTAAAGAATTAAATCCCCTCCTTCTCGGTCAGTAGAAACATTTTCATGTTTTAGAGACTCTAAAGACTTCTTGTAAAAACTGACCTTTTAATCATGTTTGGGATATTGGATATGTACCTTTTTGTTTCTGGGTTTGAAATCAGGACTGCATGTTTGCTTGGGAAACCTGCCGCTTGATACGGGAATTAAACTGGACTGGGAGGAAAATCTGTTTTTATGCAACCCAAAAGAACTAGGTCCAATCCCTATGTTTACTTTCTTCCTCGCCCCCTCCCCCACCCCAAAGTGAATTTCAGATGAATAATTTGAAAAGAAAACAGAGGGAGGGTCAAGGGCTGCCCCGGGGATCCCTAAATCGAGTCCATTCTGATGGGATCATCTGATTCTTTTTTCCCCACTAGAATGATGCGAGACTTGCAGCCGGGTCTCTTAAAAATATCTATATTTTTATGGGAAGGCTGTGAATCTGTTTGAAGGCAAGGCCAGGGGGTACCTGAGATGGGATGTTTGCGAAATTAGCCATCCCTTCCAATTTCAATGGAGCCAGCTGTGATTCTAGTCTCCCTTTAATACACATTATTTTTTACAGTCGCTCCATCCAGTTCCTGGAGTTTTACTTTTTTTTCCCCCTCCCCCTTTCCCTCTGCTCTCTTTGTTAAACATTTTCAGGTAGGGACGCTGCACAAATGCCTGGTGAAGGCAGACAATCTGGAACTCAGCGAGCCTTGCCGAGAGCTGACAGGGTTAACCCCCGAAAGCCTGGCCAAAGCAGAGCCTCTGGATCGGGTTCTCCAACAGGTGAGGGTTAACTTGTGAATGCAGGGAGCAGGGTTCCAAATGATGCAATCAAGCAAAGAGGAGACTTTCGCTTTGAAAATTGTCAAGCAACTGCAGTTGTTCACCCCTGCCAAGTAAAGCATGTTTGTTTTGCACCAAGGCTGGCTCGCACCATCTGCCACGTGTGCGGCCACATTGGATGGGGCCTGCAGTGGCTGAGTTCTTTTGAACCCCACCTTGGGGTTTGCAGCCAATCTGAACTGCAGTTAAGCCAGGGTTTGTGAATGTAGCCAACTTGACATTTATTCAGTAAACGGGGTTAAATCAAGCCTAGCTTAGTTGTGTGGAATGATCACTGTCGATAGTGTTTAGTTGACCGGTGACGAATGCTTGAAGTTGGTACAGCTAGAAAGTGCCAGTGTGAGGACAGTCCGTAGTTAAAACATCTCACCTTCACTATAAATTACTAGTTTACCATCATGTGCCCAGTCTTTCATCATCCGAGGGAGTGTCTCTTTGGTGTCTACCTGATATGTACCAACTCTTTGTGTTACCTGTCAACCACACCTCTATGACGTGTCCAGAGAATTTTTTTGTTGTTATTATTGAAAATCCTGGCTTGGTATTGTGTGAATGTAAACCAGTGTATGAGCTATTTTAAAAACATAAATGTCCTAAGAGTCATTGCTAAGAATGACTATGACTGGAACTTTCGGTTAGCAAGTTCACGTTGACCCATTTAGATATAGATGAATATATGAGTTGCGTAACGTTGAACACAGTGACCAACCTGCATGTGCGAATTCACTTGGAAATTTTTTAGATGAGTTGTGTGGCAGTTTGGTTTAAAAGCTTTCAAGGATTGCAATAAACTTCTGAAATGTGTAACAGAAATTTAGCATCCTTTTGTGCAGCAGGGGTCCTTCAACCCCTGGGTCACGGACCAGTACTGTTGTGTGGCCTGTTAGGAAGCGGGCTATGCAAGTGGCAGGCAAGCAAGTAACGCTTCAACTAGGTTGCACACAAAACCATCCTCTCCTTCCCCCTGCCCCCAGTCTTGGGAAGACTATTTTTCTTCTCAAACCAGTCCCTGGTGCCAGAAAGATTGGAGACTGCTGTTCTGCAGCAAAGTTGTATAGGAGCCAGACCACAGCAAGATATCCCAAAGCATACGGGAAATGCTTCATTAAGTTCAACACATTTTAATAGTGTCAGTTTGATTCAATCTCTTTTCTTTTAATGATGCCAGCCTTTCAAGGTAGGCCAGATTAGGAAAAAGAGACCAGGTGGATTTCCAAAATTTTACTCTATTGATGTGGCATTGAATAGCAGAATTTCAGGAGCTGACAAAGGTTCTCTCTGTCCCCAAATTGAATCAAGGAAAAGGCTATTCCAAAATTCTTGTTCACACTTCCTGCTTTCTCAGGAGTTAGTAGCTGTTTCCCATCCCTTAAGCCCAGGGGTCTTCAAACTTGGCCCTTTTATGACCTGTGGACTTCAACTGCCAGAATTCCTCAGCCAGGCACACGTGGGATTTGAGGTCCACAAGTCATAAAAGGGCTGAGTTTGAAGATCCCTGCCTTAACCCATCCTCAAGGTCATCTCTGCATTCCTTTACAAAATAGTTTCCATCCTCCAAAAACATTAAACATGAGAAATCAGATCTAAAGCCTTTGGGGACAGCATCTGTCCTGAGGACAATCACCCCATCTTTGGGGACGTTTTGGTACCTGTGATGTGTTTGGATCATGCTTTTTTGGGTGGGTGGGTGACAAGACTCCGATTTCTGAACAGCAATGGAGAAAGAAGGAAACGGCACCCCATTGGATCTGAAATACAAGGTGGTTTTCCTCTAGTTCTTTGCTCCAGACTGAAAAGTATACAGGGAGTCCTAAACGACAACAATTGCGCCCAAAGTTTCCGTCAATAAGTGGGACAGTGGTTGAGTGGGTTTTGCCCCATTTTCTGACCTTTCTTGCCACAGATGTTAAGTGAATCATTGCAGTTAAGTCAGTAACATGGCTGTTGAGTGAATCTGGCTTCCCCATTGACTTTCCTTGTTAGAAAGTCACAAAAGAGGATCACGTAATCCCAGGACACGGCAACCGTCATAAGCCAGTCGCCAAGCATCTGACTTTTGATCACGTGACCCTGGGGATGCTGCAATGGTTATAAGTATGAAAAACGGTCATAAGTCACTTTTTTCAGTGCCACTGTAACTTCAAACAGTCACTAAATGAATGGTTTAAACTAGAGGACTATCTGTATCTGTCTGGCTCCTTGTTGACCTATAGCTGATTCCTGACACTGAAGGCAAATTCCACTGCTTAAATTGGGCTTTCTGAAGTCTCTGTGAGGAGTAACCTAACCCCTCCAAAAAACCCACCACCCTTGCAACTAATCATAGATTTAAAAATTCTCAGTCCAATTCTTGACCCAGCTCTTCACCGTTTGTCTGAATTCCTCAAGGGAACTTGCCCAATAATTGTGCAGTAACTTCTCAAAGGCAAGGCTCTCTTTGCAGAGATGGCTGTTTTCTTACCCAAAAGCTCCTGGAAGATGTCCCTTCCTGGGTGCTTCTCATCATTGAAGAGAAGATTGTACCCCCCCCAAAAAAAGACCCCAACCATTCAAGACCTTCTGGCTACTTTGGAATAAAATAGATGCAAATCTCCTGCCTTCTTTTCTTGGATAGTTTCTCTGACATAGTTTTCTACTTTGAAAAAAAAAATTAAAAGCAAATTCTCTTTTGGTAAACTGAATGATAGGAAAAATGCAAGATGATCGTTAAGAAGTTGGCAAATGGGTATATTTCTTTGTGATCAGGATCCTCTTTTCTTCCATTTTCCTGGAAATCTGACATGTGGATTGCTGTCTTGAATTCAAAGCTTGCCTTTAGAAGTTGTGAATGCTCCATCACTGGAGGTTTTCAAGAAGAGACTGGACAGAGATATCTGAAATGATACAGGTTTCCTGTTTGAGCAGGGGGTAGGACTAGAAGACCTCCAAGGCCCCTTCCAACTCTGTTATTCCACATTCTGTATAGATTCTACATGAAATTGTCTTCTTCTCGCCCATTTTTCCAAACAATCCACCGAAACCATCTCTGTGATAATCCAGGTTTTATGCTAATCTAGTAACTTTACTCTTTACAGGGGCTGGAACTTGCTGTATTAAAATAGAATAAAAGCAAATTAAGCTGAGGACTGGATAGTGCCAGATGATATTTTTCCTAATTCCCCAGTAGCATAGTGGAGATGCCAATCTGGCCTTTAAAACAGGCCTCTTTCATCTGGCCTAGGGCTCTCATGTTACAATAAAGCCGGCTAGATGTTTATGTGGTAATTAATTGAATATGACGGGTCCTTGGTGCTCTCTGAGTTTGGTTGTTTTCTTGCAAACGTTTCATGACCCAAACTAGGTAACATCATCAGGGCTATCAGGATTAGCACTGATGATGTTACCTAGCTGGGTAATGAAACATCTGCAAGAAAACAACCAAGCTCAGAGAGCATCAAAGACCCCTCATTTCAACCCTGAGCTACGAGTGTTCTCCTTCATTGTTAACTGACTGTTCTTTTGTATGCTTTTCCGCCATCTTGTTTTTCATCCTCCTTTTAATTTAAATTTATTGCTTGTAGTGGTTTTTATAGATTGTTTTATTATACGTGCATATGAGATGGACGGCTGTACAAATCCAATCCAGTAAATCTTAATCATCTAGGTTCAAGAAGGCTGACTTAGGTTTTTAGGAAGTTGGATTGCATGCTTGGTAGTATACCACGTGATTCGTCTGTTCTGGCTTAGAACAATGTATGAATTACGCTTGGTACTTTTCTTTCTGACGTCCTTGCAGGATACCGTTGCTCCTTCTCTGTGTGTTGTTATAAACACGAGGAATAGCTAACTTAGCTTGGCTAACCTAGTTCAAATCACATGTGAATGTAAATATTTGCTAACCCTTTTCCTTCCTATGTGTCTTTCCATGCTTGGAGCTGGAAACCAGAGGAAAAAATTGAAAGTAGATAAATGCAGCTGCAAAGCTTTGTTGAATGTGGGATTATTATTATTATTATTAGTTAGCTTCTCCTTTGAATCACTGCAAGTGGGTTTGCTGAGGAGGTAAACCAGGTTAGTAGGTTGCTGTTTCTTTGACAAGTATCTGTGTGGAAAATAGACCTGAATGTGCTGTGTTGTTTCAAGGCTGCTGTTTTTTTTTCTTCTTCTTCTTCTCTTCATCCTGAGCTGAATCACCCTTAATTATAGGAGAACAGAAGCCTCTGGAAAAACTGAAGTATTTTTTTGGTGGGGGGGTGGAGAAGGAGGAGCCATTTGTTATATTTCTATTCTTTCACTCTCCAGTTGAATAAATTTCACGAAAAACCAGTTAAGACGGCACAGTGAGTGTTGGTGGCTTGGAAATTATTCCAAAACGAGTATTCTGGCTGCAAGTTAGATCTTGCCCTGCTTCTTTCAACCAAAGACAGCTGAAGCAGCTTAAATACACTTTGCCGTTCTTCTGCCTCCCTGCCTCTCGGTCACACTTCTTAAGCAACACAGCATAATTACGTTCAATACTTTTATTAGACAGTATCCTGTTATCACCAATTGCAACTTAGGTTTACCCACCCTTAGTGGATTTGCCCGCCTTTGCTTGGTGTACCAAGTTACGGATTGTTGTAATTGTGAATAATGGGAAAGGCCACAGTTGGCTGGGTACACAAATTAAATTATGCTACGATTTTTTTTAAAAAAAACAAGTTGTACTGCACAGAAGAAGCCCCAGTGAATAAGCTAATTAATGCATGATGAAAATCACAAACCATAAATCATTCTTCCCCCCTACCCCACTTCAAAGGTTAATGCAGTCTTGGAAAGCTTGCCTTCTCTGGCCCCTTGTTTCGTAAGGCCACAGTGACTGAGTTCACACATTTAAGTTCTCAAACGTAGCTTGTTGAATCAGCCAACTAGCTTCACAAATCGTTCCATCTATAGGTTCATGATTTTTAAACCCAGATTGCTGAATTCACATGAACTGGTTAAGCCAAAACCAAACTCCAGGCATCTTCGGGTACAATGTGATATGTACACCAAGGTGATTCAAGACCATCTATTTTGTAACAGAAATACAATGGACGTTCTTGACCGTTTCAGGATTCCTTTGCCAAATCTGAAAAGGAGGTTGTGCAAAGTCAGTGTGCTAAAGTAAGGAGAGCTTTTAGGAATACCGGTAGTCCTCCTGTTACAACCACAACTGAGCCCAAAATTTATGTTGCTCAGTGAGACATTTGTTAAGTGAGTTTCGCCCCATTTGACGACCTTTCTTGCCACCGTTAAGTGAATCACTGCAGTTGACAAGTTAGTAACCTGGTTGTTAAGTGAATCTGGCTTCCCCATGGAATTTGCTTGTCAGAAGGTCGCAAAAGGGGATCACATGACCCTGGGATGCTACAACTGTCATAAGTGAGTCATTGGCCAAGCATCTGAATTTTCATTACACGATCACGGGGAGGCTGCAACGTTCGTAACTGTGAAAAATGGACATAAGCATAAGTCACTTTTTTCATAGCCTTTTTAACTTTGAATGGTCAGTAAGTTAACTGTTGTAAGTCAAGGACGACCTGGACCAATAGAAGACAATATTTGTACCTCAGGGTTGAACAGTGACATCCTTGGTGCCCTCTGAGCTTGGTTGTTTTCTTGAAGACATTTCATGACCCAACTAGGTAAGATCATCAGGGCGAGAAGGGAGTGGGGTTTGCAGGAAGGAGGAGGAGGAGGAGGAGGAGGATGGGATCCTTGGTGCCCTCCGAGCTTGGTTGTTTTCTTGAAGACATTTCATGAGTCAACCAGTTAGCATCATCAGGGCGAGAAGGGGCCATGGTTTGCTCTCTGCTAGAGAATGAATGAAAGGTTTGCCAAAAAAAAAACACCCAAAAACCCCCAAGCTCAGAGAGCACCAAGGACTCCAGACTTTTCAAAAAATGTTACTGTTCTTGCCAAGGGTCCCGCAAAAGACCAAATACAATGCATGACTTTGGATGGGGAAAAAAATGACATGTATCATAACCACGTCTGGTCCTGCGAGCTGGGGTTTAGAAAGGGAAAGTGGGCCTCCCGGCGATTTAAGTGAGCAGACCTTGGGCAGACTGAGGAAAAGCAGTCAAATGAGCCCCACCCTCTGCAGGGTGTTAGCAGATTGCTCTTTGTCCTGGTGAACGAAGCCGGATTTTTGTGGAATTAGTTAACCTGAACAATGGGAGTGACACTGTATACTTTGCATTGTAAACACACAGGCTCCTTCAGAAATACTGTGAACCTTGAGATCGGCAAAAGTATCCATGGGAATGCACAGTCCGAAGACTTGCAAACGCATTTCTTTGTTTTTATCAGAAAGAAATACAAGGGCACCTCAACTTACATCCACGCTTTCCATTGCTAAGCACAGCAGTTCTTAATGATCTTTTCCCAATTTTATGCCTTTTTTTTTTTGAACCACTATAGTTGTTGAGCAAATCCCTGGGAAAGTTGCAAGTGTGGTCGCATGGGTGCTACAACCGTGGCCGTGGTGGGATTCAAATAGATGAACCACCGGTTCTCTGCGTGGATGCTGCTTCCGGAAGTCGGTTCTGGGCCTGGGCAACAAAAAATTAGCTGCCGGTTCTGCCAAAGTGGTGCGAACTGGCTGAATCCCACCACTGAACCATGGTGAATATATGCCAGTTGCCAATTTTATGGGTTTTAATCACATGACTGTTTCAGGATGGTCATCAGTGCAAGAGAAGGGCTGTCAGTCATTTATTTCAGTGGCGATGTAGCTTCCAAAAGTTGATTCATGCATTGTTGTAAGTTGAGGACAACCTGTATGGAGTTATTATTATTCAGTGTTAGCCTGAAAAGGAGCCATGCTGAGGAAGGTCAAAACCATTTACAACCATACAGTGACTGGTTGAAGTTACAACAAGCACTGCAAACAAGTGATTTAGGACCAGTTTTCACACTTACAACCGTTGCACCATCCCCAGGGTCACGTGGTCACAATTTAGGCGCTTGGCACTGTATTTATGACTGGCATGTATTTACGGCAGTTGCAAAGTCCCAGGGTCCGCGTGCTCACTCTTTGCAACCTTCCTAGCTGGCTTCCGACAAGGAGAGTCAACGGAGGAAGCCGGATTCACTTCACAATTGCAGTGATTTGCTTAACAACTGTCGCAAAAGTCGTAAAACGGGGCACAACTCACTGAGCTTTGAAAACGTTGGATTCCGTTGTTCGTAGTAAGTCGACAATGTATTAAGGAGGCTTTGCTTAGCAGCAAGAGCAGTTTGATTTATGCAAGGTAGTTCTAGGCTGGTTCCCTTTCCTTGTTTCTATCCACACTGAGTCTAGACCAGGGGTAGGCAACCTCGGCTCTTTTATGACTCGTGGACTTCAACTCCCAGAATTCCTGAGCCAGCCATGCTGAGGGGAAAAGGAGAGATTTCCATGCAGAGCCACGCCGGCTCAGGAATTCTGGGAGTTGAAGTCCACGAGTCATAAAAGAGCCGAGGTTGCCTACCCCTGGTCTAGACAATCGTCTGTCTAGGCATCATCTGTCTCAGCAGAGTGATAGAAAATGGCTAGTCTCTATTTTGCATTGTTGGAAATGTTTTCTAGTGTTATCTACGGGCCTATGTTTATTTAGAGATCTTCAACTTCCAAGCTGGCTGTGAAGACGCTTGTGCTTTTTTTATTGACCGTGTATACTTTATTTAAATGTTGTCAGCTAACTCTCCCTGGTTCTTTTAATCCCCACTGAGGATTTTCTTGTCTGTTGGTGGATAATTGAAAACACGGAAACCTGTTTCAAAATAGGAGTTGATGTAAGGTCAGGTCCACGTTGGGAGACGTTTCAATATATAAGAGACGGCTGCTTTATGCTGTCAAGCCAAGTGCACCATCTCTCAAAATAAGGTGTGGGTTGCCCTGTTTTATGGTGTATCCTGAATGGAAGGGGTGAAAGCATCGAGATGTTTCTTTGGGAAGAGGATTTCTCTGATTTAAAGCAAAAAAAAAAAAAAAATCTTTCATATCCAGCTTGATTCCTGCTGTCTACCTGGACAGAGCCAGGCGATTCTTTGGCAACAGTAAAACGTCGTGTGTCTCTTGCCAAGAGTTGTGCTTTGCTTCATTTTGCTTCTGTTTTTTAAAGTTTAAAGTGCTGACCTGGAAACCAGAAGATGGTGAGTTCTAGTCCTGCCTTAGCCATGAAAGCTGGCTGGGTGCTTTTGGGCTAGTCCCACTCTTAGCCCACCTTACCTCACAGGGCTGTTGTTGTGGGCAAAATAGGAGGAGGGAAGTGTGTTGGATATGTTCGCCAACTTGAGTTATTTGTAAAGATAATAAATACCAATAAATAAATATAAAATAGGAGGAAAGGGTATTAGATATGTTTGCCATCTTGAGTTATTAAAAAAAATAAAGGCAGGAAAGGAACAAAGAAGCAAATTAATAAAACGTTTGTTAGAATCCTCGTATTTCTTTGTAATTCTATCCAGATGTTGTCCAGCCATGCTTAGCTTTTCAAGCTCAGCTAATAAGATTTTAGGTGCAGAAAAACTGCTCAGTAGGTGGGGGTGAGCATCTCAGCTGCAAAGTTCTGTTAGTGGAGAAAAGAGGCAGAGTTGTAGGTGCAGACCAATGGGACGTATTTGACTGGAATGGTGTAAGTTCTCCTGCTTTGAGCAGGGGGTTGGACTAGAAGACCTCCAGGGTCCCTTCCAGCCCTAGGATTTTTTTTTTAATCCCATTTATATCCCGCCCTTCTCCGAAGACTCAGGGCGGCTTACAATTTAAAGCACAAATCAATGTGCTTAGCAATAGCCTTCATGTCCATGTTCTCTGGACAAACGTAATGAAACATTAATCTCAGGAGTCATTTATACCAAGTACAGTAGCTTAAAAGAGAACGTTACTTATTTAAGTGTATTAAAAATAAAGAAGCTCTTGAACAGTGTTTAATTTGCATTGTAACTGTTTACTCTTATAAAGATGTATCGTACAGGTGGTCCTTGACTTACAACCACAATTGAGCCCAAAATTTCTGTTGTTAAGTGAGACATTTGTTCAATGGGTTTTGCCCCATTTTACGACCTTTCTTGCCACAGTTGTTAAGTGAATCACTGCAATTGATAAGTTAGCCAACCCGGTTGAAAAGTGAATCTGGCTTCCCCATTGACTTGGCTTGTCAGAGGGTCGCAAAAGGGGAATCACATGACTTTGGGAGACAGCAACGGTCGTAAATACGAACCAGTTGCCAAGCCATCACATGACCCTGGGGATGCTGCAAAGGCCGCAACTCTGAAAAAACAATCCTAAGTCTCCTTTTTCAGTGCCGTTGTAACTTTGAATGTTCACTAAACGAACTGTTGTAAGTCAAGGACTGCCTGTACTGGGTTGTTTTTCTTTGTCGTATTTTTTTCACTTTTTAAAGTACTTTCCATGTGGGGTGGGTTTTCTGGGGGGTCTGTTCACCTGTTATTCTATCATAATTATCTTTGTTTCATTCCTGTTTTTTATTGGTTTTAAATAAATAAATAAAGGTAAATTGATAAAGTAAATAAAATAAATTACGGTAAGTAAATAAATAAGCAAGGTAAATCCCCAATCGTGGAGCTGAGGATTGAGGCTGGTCTACTGGGACCATTTGTGATGTGGAATCCCTGAAGGACCTGGGCTGTATAGACTTATTTTCTGCTTGGCGTGGTCTACGCCTGCCTTATCTTTTCCCAGTCAACACGTCTCTTTACCGCCTCCTCAAAGGAGCTCAGGTTGCTACACGGGGTGTAAAAACATATTGAAGAGGTTGGTTGGACGGCATTCCTGTTTCTCAAGTGCCTTTTTGCTCCTTCCTAAGCCTGGTGCCATCTAGACGTGTAGGGTTACATCTGCCAGAACGTCTAGTCAGTACAATCATAGAGAGTCGGTACAATCATAGAGTCAGTGCAATCATAGAGAGTTGTTACAATCATAGTTGGTACAATCATAGAGAGTTGGTACAATCATGGTACAATCATAGAGAGTCAGTACAATCATAGAGAGTCGGTACAATCATAGAGAGTCAGTGCAATCATAGAGAGTCGGTACAATCATAGAGAGTCAGTGCAATCATAGAGAGTTGGTACAATCATGGTACAATCATAGAGAGTCAGTGCAATCATAGAGAGTTGGTACAATCATAGTTGGTACAATCATAGAGAGTTGGTACAATCATGGTACAATCATAGAGAGTCAGTACAATCATAGAGAGTCGGTACAATCATAGAGAGTCAGTGCAATCATAGAGAGTCGGTACAATCATAGAGAGTCAGTGCAATCATAGAGAGTCGGTACAATCATAGAGAGTCAGTGCAATCATAGAGAGTTGGTACAATCATAGTTGGTACAATCATAGAGAGTTGGTACAATCATAGAGAGTTGGTACAATCATGGTACAATCATAGAGAGTCGGTACAATCATAGAGAGTCAGTGCAATCATAGAGAGTTGGTACAATCATAGTCGGTACAATCATAGAGAGTCGGTACAATCACAGGCCATGCTGTCCGTGAAGGATAGGAGTTGATTATAATTAGAAGATGTAGGTTTGAAAGGCGACCACAGCAAGTGAGCTTTTGATTTGTCTGTCATCAGACTGTACTTTTAAGTAACCGAATAAGAGAATAACAGAGCTGGGAGGGACTTGGAAGTCTTCTAGTCCAATCCCCTGTTCAAGGAAGAAGACCTATATACCATTTCAGACCAGTGGCTGTCCAGTCTCCCTCTAAAAGCCTCCTGGCTCTCCCCCACTGAACCCTTTTGCATCTGGAGATGTTGAAACTTTGCACTTTGAAACCGTTTTTAGTGGGACTTGATGCAAGTATTGCCCATTTCTGGTTTTTAAACTGTATATACAGAGGTGTGTCTGTACACGTGGGATGGATGTGGAGTTTAATAACACAAAACAAAACAAGTGTCAACTGTTTTCCCTTGTATGTTACTTCACTAGGACAGGGGGTAGGCAACCTTGGCTCTTTTATGACTCGTGGACTTCAATATCCAGAATTCCTGAACCAGCCATGCTGACTCAGGAATTCTGGGAGTTGAAGTCCACGAGTCATAAAAGAGCCAAGGTTGCCTACCCCTGCCCTAGGATGACGGCTTAACACTCAAGAGTGGCTGGGCGAAAGTGCTCTCGGTCATGCATTACAAGCTGAGGCTTCATTGCCCGTGTGACCATAGCATTAGCGAAAGGTGCTTCTTATGAGCACAGGGAATACTACTACTGACCGTTTTTCAGGGTTATGACCTTTGCAGCATCCCCATGATCAGGTGTTCAATATTCAGATGCTCGGCAACTGGTTCGTATTTGTGTGGTGGCGCAGGGGTTAGAATGCAGTAATTCAGCTCACTGTCAGCAGTTTGATCCTGACAGGGGTCAAGGTTGACTCAGAATTTCCATCCTTCCCAAGTTGGTAAAATGAGGAGTCAGATTGTTGGGGGGGGGGCGAAATTCTGACTCTGTAAACTGCTTAGAGAGGGCTGTAAAAGCACTGTGAAGCAATATATGTCTAAGTGCTGTTGCCATATTTTGTGATTTTGGTGTGCATAGCTATGGCGAGAGGGTGGTGTTTATTATAGCAAAACATTTTGAGCACGTGTTCCCTCTTTTTGTTTTTCCAACTTCAACTCATCTAATATTCACCCTTGCACCTGCAGCAGATCGTAGCTCTGAAGGGGGAAACGGGCACTCCAGATGTTTCTGAACTCTCTCCTGTGCTATTTCTACAGCTGCTGAGAGTTGAGATCCAGGAACATCTGGCATGCCACAGGTTAAGTAGGGTCTCTCCAAAGACATCTTTCAATTCCCACCAAAAACAACACAGAAAGCAGGAGTCCATGGCAACTGAAGATGATAGGAACTGAATTAGAACACTTCTAGAAGGGACCAGACTGGAGAAGGAAGAGATAAACATACTTCAGGTGCCAGATTAGGATATTGTCTTCAAACAACACAAAATAACATGCTTTCTTTGAGTTTACCAGAACGTTCCATCAGGTAGCAATGGATAGTGTTGAAGTGAAAGAGTAGTCGTAGACATACTGTCTGTCCAACGAAAGAAGATTGTAAGCATCCAAATTGTGTTTTAATGATTTGGCTCAGGTGTCACTTTGCAACCTGGATTCTATCTGAGAATCTCAAGGATGATGAGAGCACAACGCTTGTCATGACTGATCCTCAGCTTACAAAACAACGAAATTATAGGTTTCTATCTTTAGGGAACAGATGCATTTGGGAAAACTAAAGTAAAGCAAAATGGAGTAGTTTTTATTATTATAAAGGAGGAGATAATTTTAAGTAATTGATAGGATTAAAAACAAAATGGAAGATAGATTGGGTAGCTTCAGCTAGATGTTGGAGAGCTGTATACCTAAGGAATAAAGTTTTACATTCAAGTATTAGAAATATCTGAACATTCTTCAAGACTCACAGATAGCAGAAAATTGTGTTCTCTCTCTCTCTCTCTCTCTCTCTCTCTCTCTCTCTCTCTCTCTCTCTCTCTCTCACACACACACACACACACACACACACACACACACACACAGAGCCACACACAAAAGTACTTGTCCTTTATATAAAGGTAAAGGTAAAGGTTCCCCCACACATGCGTGCTAGTTGTTTCCGACTCTAAGGGCCGGTGCTCATCTCCGTTTCAAAGCCGAAGAGCCAGCGCTTGTCCGAGGACGTCTCCGTGGTCATGTGGCCGGCATGACTAGACGCCAAAGGCGCACGGAACGCTGTTACCTTCCCACCGTAGTGGTCCCTATTTTTCTACTTGCATTTTTACGTACTTTCGAACTGCTAGGTTGGCAGAAGCTCACTCTGCTACGCGGCACTCGGGATTCGACCCGCCAAACTGCCGACCTTCTGATCGACAAGCTCAGCATCCTAACCCACTGAACCACCGCGTCCCTTGTCCTTTATATGTCTCCATGCGAAAGAAGGATAAATAACAAAATCTTCTAATTATGAATTCTCTTTACTTAACTTGCAGGATTTATCATCTTTCCCTCAAATTTTTTGAAATGGGTGTACACTAAATGTTTACAACATCACTAATTAAAAAGCAGAGGTACTGAAATGGCAGACAGGCTGGTTCTTAATAAAAAAAAGGGGGGTGCGTTATAGCAAGACAGCATTTGAGTTAATGGTTCTTATAAGAGACATCAGCTTGTGAATGAACGCCATAATCATCTCACTTATGAACAGATGATTGTATTGCATTTGCCTCTTAGCATTTACCAAGGTCCAAGCCCTACCTGATTTTTTTAAAAATAACTCTTTAATCAAAAATAAGTACGGTAAAAGGAAATGGCTATGCTACAATGAGCCATTATCAGCCTAATGTTCATTTCATGCACTCAACAAAGCTTTGTGTATATTCTCATTTCCTGAAGCCAAAATGAAAGATTGCCCACCCGCTCAGAAATCAGACAAGTTGGTAGAAAGTATCCTGGGAGAAAAGGAGGAGGAGGAGGAGAAGGAAACTGTCTAGTTGGCCTCCTTATAAATTCTTGGCAAGTGTTCATATTCCAACACACCAGCCATTTTGTGAGATTGCCCCAAACGTGCTCTGAGAATTCCAGATGTGCTTTCTGTTCTCTAAAGATTGTGGCTCTACGATTGAAGAGATTGTACAACTTGAATTGAAGAGGGTCACCTCCATGCCTGTCCAAGGCTAACCACTAACTCACTACCAGCTAAGCCTGCAGGAAATGGGCAGGAATTGGGGGTAGAGATGCAAAGTTTAAAACAGAAAGGTGTGTGTGGTTTCCTTTCTGAGATTCTGGCAAGCTGATTAACTAGTTGCAATTTCCTTTCAGGACAAACCTGTTCTGCAGCCTGTTTCTTCTTCCTCCTCTACCTAAGGCTGGTTTTTTTCCCCTTCTGCCTAGTTTTCACGGTCTCACAAAACTCTTTGCAAAACCATTTGATGGTGTTTGGGAAGGAGGACAAAAAAAAAAGAGCGAGCAGATATTTGCCACGACTCTTGGGAAAGTCTATCCCAATGTAAGAGCTGTTGTTTTCTCTGACATTTTTGCTTTTTGTCAGGGAAAAAAACAAACAAACAAGAAAAAAAAACAAACAACCAAGCAGGAATGCTAACTCTGCTAGATTCCTTCCCTTTTGATTAAAAAACCCGATTTGGTTTGGGCAAAAATGCCACCTCACCAGCTCTTCAGTAGGATGTAGGTTACTTGGATCGGGGCAGGTGGAAACTTAAAGTTGATTAGATATTGAAATTTTCCCCTTTCTCCATTTGACCCGGGGTGGTACTAAAGTCTCCTGCCTTGAACAGGAGGTTGGACTAGAAGACCCCCCCCCAGCCCTATGGTTCTATATTCCATGTTCTATGGATCGATGTTCTAGGGTTCTAGAGTTCTATAATACTATGGTTCTGTGTTACTATGGTACAATGGCACAATCGTACTATGATTCCATGATTCTACGATCTTGAATCCGTATTTCTTTGACTGGCTTGATCCTTAGAGAGTTTTGGGAAGAGGTGTGCAGGGATCCTAATGCTTTTGCAAAGAAGGCAATATGTATGCGTGGTCTACTTCCTTCCTTCCTGGCTCAGCTTTGCCCTTACAAAGAGTGGGAGAGTGTTGGGTAAATACGGCAGACGGGACGGTGCTTTGCAATCAATACCGCAGAGCCTGTGCTAAAGATCACATTGCTGCAAGGCCTTGTCCTTGAGGGGGCGGGGAGGTGGAGGGAGGGGCAGGCAACCGGCAAACAGGGGAGTGTACAACAAAGGCTTTGTGCCTGTGTGTACATGTGTTTCTGTGTAACTTGTGCAAAGCCCTTTCGAACCGGTTATTATGGGGTCATGGTGTTTTGCAAAGCTGTCTCTTGGGCTCCCACAGAGAGAGTTGGGGAAGATCTCCAATTCCACAAAGGAAATGATAAATAGGTTTCTATGTTTTCTTGCTTCTTCCTCTCCTGCCCCAAACTCCACCAGAGGTAAAAAGGGAGGCAGAGGATAAGACTGGGGGAAATATATATATATATATGAAAGGATCCTTTGCCGGCTTCTCTCATAACAATCCATGATCCAAATACAATCAGTATCCACCTTTTCAGAAAGGTCTTCCAAGATTTGATATTTTAACTTTGACATTCATTTGATGAGTCGACTGGGGAACGTGGCTAATTATGCAGCCGCTTAATCCTGTTTAGTATTTCTGCCCCTTTGTTGATTCTGCAAAGGGGGTCTTAAGGGAGTTTTGCTAAGTGTGTGCCTAGAAGATTTCTGCCTGCTGGAGATTTAAGGTGAGATACAAGAAAACAGCCTTCCTGTCTAGCCATTTTGTAGTTTCATGGCGGACTACAATTCCCATTCCTCAGAAGCATCATACGGGGGCTAATGAGAGTTGTGATGCAACACAAGGAGGTTGTTGGTTATGGAAGACTAGAACAGGGCTTTCTGCAAATACAGAATATGGTTTATATCAGAAGGGCCGGTCAGTTGAAGAGGATGGCTATTGTAAACACTACGCCAAAATGGTGCTGTTTATCATTATTTTTCTTCCTGATACCCAAATTGAGGCTATTGTTTCAAAATCTTGCTTTGGTCACACCTAAAAATCTGATAGCCAAAACAGGAAAATTGGGGTAATTCTTTTTTCAGCCTATCAACAACTCCTTTTTAGGGGTTTTTCTGTTTGGGGGAACAGAAGGGGGGGAAAAACTTTTCCTCGTATTTGAGTTTTCCTGAGATATTTGTATATGTCAAATCAGATGACAGCACTTAAGGGAAGGGACCTGGAACACGCCCACCCTATGTAATTGGTGGAACAGGCAGATACAGCCAGTCCTGTCTCTAGTGGCTAAGGCACCAGGCTATAAACCAGGAGACTGTGAATTCTAGTGCTGCCTTAGGTATGAATGCTAGCTGCGTGACTTTGGGCCAATCATCCGGAGATGGCGAGTTCTAGTCCCGCCTTAGACAGGAAAGCAGCTGGGTGATTTTGGGCCAATCACCAGGTGACAGTGAGTTAGGCATGAAGCCAGCCTGGTTAACTTTGGGCCAATCACTGGGAGAGGGTGAGTTCTAATCCTGCCTTCGGCAGGCAAACGGCTGGGTGACTTTGGTCCGGTCACTTTATCTCAGCACAACACACCTCACAGGCTTGTGGTTGTTATTGTTGCTGTGGGGAAAATAGGTGGAGGAAGGAGCTTCAGGCACGCTTTCTCCTGCCTTGAGTTACTTATAAAAATAATGAAGAGTGGATTTAAAAGAAAAATCTAAATCTACTGGGCAGTCGGTGATCGTGCAGATGCCCTGGCCCTGGACAATTCAAGGACCTTAAAGGGGATAACCCAGCACCTTGGATTGCACCTGAAAAAAAAAAAACCAGCAGGGTTGTAATCTGGGTGAAACCTGGAGCACCCCAAACTGCTTTTGTGTATCTATGATGACTGGGCAACCCCTGCCCACCTTGCCAGGAGCTCAAAGGGAAGCATGACGTCAGGTGGACAAAAGAGGCTGGTGGCAGGAAAAGGACAACTCTGCCAGTTGGGAGGGGGTCTTTTACTCTTAGCCGTGGACCCCGTGGCTATAAGGGTAGGGCTGCGTTCAGCCTGTCAAGAGGGGAAGGCACCAGGCAGACAATGGCAAGTAACCGCTTGCTGTTGACAAAAATAGGACTGGCCTCTGAATGGGGATTAGGCGATGCTTTGCTTGCTTGACAATATGGAAAAAAAAGACGGCCTCAAGTCAAGCACCCCTCCGCTCGGGATGACTTCACAAAATCGGCTGGGCATTTTCCTCCAGCAAAAAAAGGACCGGAGTGCTTTGCTGGCTTCTGGGATGTTTTTGCGGGGTGACTTCCCATCTCAATATGAAGTCAGTGAGAGGGATTCTTGGTGCTCTCTGGGCTTGGTTGTTTTCCAAGGACCCCACAGTTGGCCTTCTCTCCCCCCTCCCCTCCCCTCCCTCTCCTCCCCCCTCTTCTCCAACTGCTCTCTTTTTTAGCACTAATGATGTTGCCTAGTTTGGGTAATGAAAAGTCTGCAAGAAAACCACCAAGCTCAGAGAGCGCCAAGGACCTCCTCCTTCTCCTCCTCCTCCTCCTCCTCTTCCTCCCCCTCCCCCTCCTCTCCCTTACCCCACTCCTTTCTGGCATGATGAGGTTACCTGTTCTGAGATTCTGGGAGTTGAAGTCGACCCATCTACAAGTTGTCAAGATTGAGAAACGCTGCTAAGCAATTCTGGGGAGTTTTATTTCGCAGTTATGTCTACTTCTACAAATCCCTGTTCCTCAGCACCATCCCGTTTCTCCCTCTTTATCCGTGTGATGTCGCTTTGGCTGCATCAGCCACAGTGTTGAAGTTGCTTTCATCCCATACTAAATAAAGGCAGTGCATCTCCTGGACTTTCAGATTTTCTTGAGTCAGAAACCCAGCAGTTCTTGCCACAACAATGTTGGCTACAAGGATGGAAATTCCAGCCCAATTAAATCACAGTTTATACTATCACATTAGTAGGAATAAAAAAGGAATTTTGCATGCTTTGCTTTTTTTCTTCCCCTGGACATAGATCAGGGGCTCAGAAATCTTGCATTGAGCTCTCATTGCTTTCATATGCAGTTAGTCCTCGACTTACGATCATAACTGACCCCCAGAATTTGTGTTGCTAAGTGAGACACTCAGTCACTAGGTGAATTTTACCCCATTTTATGACCTTTCTCGCCACAGTTGTTAAGTGAATCACTGTAGCTGTTAAGTTAGTAACCCTGGCTTCCCCCTTGAATTTGCTTGTCAGAAAGTCGCAAAAGGGGACCACGTGACTCCAGGACACTGCAAGTGTCGTAAACGTGAGTCAGCTGCCAAGTGCTTGAATTTGGTCACATAACCGTGGAGATGCTGCAACGCTTGTAAGTATGAAAAACGGTCGTAAGTCAGTTTTTTTCAGGGAGGTGGTAACTTTGGTCATTAAATGAACTGTTTCAAGTCGAGGACTATTTCTAGTCCTTAAAAAAAATATTAGCTTCAGCTTCGTGCTGTGCATTTATTACATACCATAGCTTATCAGCACAAGATCCTGAGGCTCTTTTATCAACCTGGTGGAATAAGTTAATAGAGAAACTAAGGGCCAGGCTCCACAAAGGGAGAAGTTAAAAGATTACTTTGCCTTTCTTTATCTTGCCCAAAAATCTGGAGAACTCTAATCCTCTTTTCATATGGGATGAGCCTCCAGGCTAAATGGGTTGCAGATATAGAAACATTTTAAGCAGGGTTTTTTTTTAAGAAACACAGGAGTGGAACAAGTCGTTCATTGGAAACGGTGCTACCCAATCCCTTCTAAAACACGGAATAATTACTCTCTTTGGACATTGTCATAGCCGTAAAGATTACGGGTAGTCCTCAACTTACAACAGTTTGTTTAGTGACTGTTCAAAGTTACAACAGCATTGGGGGAAAAATGAACTTACAATTGTTTTTCACGCAACCGTTGCAGCATCCACGTGGTCACGCGATCGAAATTCAGCCGCTTGTCGACTAACTCATATTTATTACAGTTGCAATGTCCTGGGGTCATGTGATCACCCTTTGCCACCTTCTCAGAAGGGCCTGGCTGAGGAATTCTGGGAGTTGAAGTCCACAAGGCATAAAAGGGCCAAGTCTGAAGACCGCTGTACTAAGTTAACAACTGCAGTGGTGGACTTAACAACTGTGGCAAGAAAGATGATAAAATGGGGCAAATCTCATTTAACAACTGGGTCACTTAGCAACAGAAATTTTGAGCTCAGTTTAATTTTAATTTAATTTAATTTATTAATATTTCTATACCGCCCTTCTCCCGAAGGACTCAGGGCGGTGTACAGGGCAAGAATAAAACACAGAGTTACAAAAATTAAAAGGTAATTAAATACATGCCCATAAAAACAGTTGATACATAATAAAAACCCCAATAAAATGATAGTAAAAACCCCACCAATCCCCCCTCAGGCCAGGCCGGCTTGTTCGAACAAGTATGTCTTAAGATCGCGGCGAAAGGAGCGAAGATCGGGCGCTGTCCGGAGCTCAACCGGTAGCTGGTTCCATAGCTCCGGGGCGCCCACAGAGAAGGATCTCCCCCTGGGGGCCACCAATCTACATTCTCTGACCGGTGGCACCCTGAGGAGTCCCTCTCTGTGGGAACGCACAGGGCGGAGGGAAGTTGATGACGGCAGCAGGTGTTCCCTAAGGTACTCCGGACCCCTGCCATGTAGGGCTTTAAACACCATTACTAGTACCTTGAATCTCAAGTTGTGGTCATAGGTCCAAGACAGCCTGTGCCATTCTGAAGACATGGGCTGAAACAGGTTTGCAAATCATCATCTGTGGTTTAAATGGGGTAACTGAATTAGCAAAGCCCAAACAGAGGTGGGAGGCAGCTGGTCTGGAGATGGGCATGCACAGATGATAAGCAAGGATCTGAATCGGTCTGCATCCCCTAACCTAGATGTGTTTGGAGAGATTCCAGACCTCAATAACTTTTGGCCAAACATATCTGAAGGGTACAGTATCGGATTAAGGAAATTTTATTTAAATCATAAACAAACCACTGCCAAAATCAAAAACAGCCCAAATGTGCAGATGATGGGTCACAGGAATAGAGAACTGCAGAAACAGTAGCTGCTGGACAGAGCCGCCTAAAGAAGCTGTATTTGTATTTTTCATAACTTGTAGGTACGTGTCTACATGTATGCAAATTTAATGAAGATCTGCACAGTTTGTTCTATATAATAGTAGTTACTTAATTCTGCAGAGAGTTTGCTGAGTAGGCACTACTAGTGCTAGTCTCTGTTAGGGATGAGCTACCTCTTATTTGTAATTGTCCTGTTCTTCCCATTCCTGAAATCAAGAAGGGCTCAGTCCTAAGGTTCTAGATTTGTTGTAGGAGGAGTGGCAGACCCTGTGGTAGGAGTCAAAAGGGGAATCAGCCTAGAGTTTCTACATAGCCACAAATGGACTAAGTCAAAGCCCTCTTGAACGCCATTGACTTTTATGCAGCATCAAAATAGTGCTGAGACTTGAGTAGATGACCTACATACGTGAAATTCCAATTAAACTGATGCATAATTACTCGTTCACAGGAATCTACTCAACTCACAGTTAGCACTGAATGAGGAACTGCCTTGGGAATACCAGGGGGGATGGCTTGACTGGAAAGTCAACACAACTTCCTCATCTTGAAAAGAAAGTGGTAGATGATCTCTGCAACATGCCAAGAAATGGTGATTGCTTGGAATTAGTCACTCAGAGTCAAGCTTGAATGAGGATGTCTCTATTATTCTTCTCCCTTCCCTCCTTCACATCTGTGGTCCTGACTTTTGTCTACTTCCTTCCACATTTATGTGTAGGTGCCCGATACTGATTGCTTAAACCAAAGATTGGGTGTAGCTTTTAGTCTGACATGAAAAGCCCCGTTTTCTCTTTTCTTCCTTTGTTGGCTGGCCTACGGACTAATCTTTGTACGTGCACAGTTAAGCAATAGATAAGACCTTAAAACAAAGGAAGAATATTATTGCTCCACTGTGAAATTATTGAACCCAAGTGCTTGTAGGATAGTCTTCTACAGCCTTAATTTCACTTTTTAGAACTGAGTTGAGTGACAATAGAATAACTTCCCCCCCATTGGCAATCCTTTTCACGGTTCCTCCCATTTTCAGCCCCCAAAATGGAGGCAGTTCCTGCCTGTAGGAACATAAGCATGACCTGTCAACACGCCTTCGGTGTCTTCTGTTGACAAGGCCTACCTTGGCTCAAACAAGAGACAGTCAAAGCCCAAGTTTTGGTGTCCATCTCCACGTTTACATTCGGTTGGCTGTAAAGCAACAACATACAATGAGCAGCAGAAAATGCCCTTTAAACAAGGCGAGGCAAACCTTTTGCAGCTGCTGAGTGGCATAAAATGCGTGCTATAGTAGCATAAAGAGTGTAACACAAGGAGTTGCTTTGCTGCAAAGGGAAAAAAGACAGGTGCTGGCCCTCCGCCAGTCTCTGACTGGCTAAACACGCCACACGGCTTCTCTACACTCCCACTAAATGGCCAAAATCTCGTTTAACTGGTTTTGGAATCTGCTGTTCCATCACGTTTTCTCTCCTGGGCTCAAGCCTTTCATGTAGCTTAAGCTTTTTTAAAAAAAAACAACCAAAAAAAAACAGCGCTGCATCTTGACAAATGTAAAGAATGTTGCACAGGATGTTGTGTTCGCACTGGCCACAGCTCAGCCGAAGCCAGCAGGTTAAGGAATGTTTTAATGTAGAGGTAGTCCTCGACTTACGACTGCAGTTGGGCCCCAAAATTTCTGTTGCTAAGTAAGATATTTGTTAAGTGGACTTTTGCCCCCGTTCTATGACCTTTCTTGCCACAATTGTTAAGTGAGTCACCGCAGTTGTTAAGTTAGTAACACAGTTGTTAAGTGAATCTGGCTTCCCCATCGATTGGCTTGTTGGAAGGTCACAGAAGGGGACCACAGGACACTGCAACTGTTGTAAATGTGAGTCAATTGTCAAGCATCTGAATTTTGATTCCTTGACGATAGGGATGCTACAACGGTCATAAGTGTGAAAAACAGTCGTAAGTCACATTTTTCACTGCTGCTGTAACTTTGAATGGTCACTAAATGAGCAGTTGTAAGTCAAGGACCACCTGTACAGGCAGCCTCAGTAAGTGGGTTAGATCCTAATTCATTGAGGCTTTTGGTGGACTGTCAGGCCAGATTTGCATTCAAACCTCCATTTGGCATGAACTTCACTAAATAATCTTTGGTTACTGACTGAGTTTCAGGAGGAGACAAGCTTAAAACAAACACACACACACACACACACACACAGAGAGAGAGAGAGAGAGAGAGAGAGTCCGAGAAAGAAAGAAAGAGACAGAGAGAGAGACAGACAGACAGAGAGAGAGAGAAAGAGACAGTAAGAGAGAGAGTCAGAAAGAGACACACACAGAGAGAGAGACAGAGAGACAGTCTCAGAGAGAGAAAGAGAGAGAGAAAGAGAGAGAAAGAGAGAGAGAAGAGAGAGAGAGACTATAAAGCCCCAAGTTGTGGGTGCTCCAACACTGGAAGTTTTTAAGAAGAGACTGGACAGCTATTTGTCCAAAATGGTATAGGGTTTCCTGCCTGAGCAGGGGGTTGGACTAGAAGACCTCCAAGGCCCCTTCCATCATCATCATCATCATCATCATCATCATCATCATTATTATTATTATTATTATTATTAATTGTTGCAGCCTCTCCACAGCCATGTGGTCAGAATTTGGGAACCTGGCAACCAGCATGTATTTGCAGCATCCCATAGTTATGTGACTGCCGTTTATGGCAGCTTCCGCCAGTGAAGGTCAACAGAAGAAGATGAATTTGTTTAACGGCCACGTAATTCTCTTCAACTACATTGATTCACTTAACAACTATGGTTAAAACATGAGGCGTGACCCACTTAACAATCTGTCTTGCTTAGCAGTGCAAATTTGGGTCTCTGTTGTGGTGGTAAATCAAGGACTATCTGTAGGTGTGCTGGTAAGACACATCAATCAATCAATTTATTATTACAACCAAAGGACAACACATAAATTAAACGTTCAAATAAAACAAAACTAAACAGAACCAACACAAGAAGACCTAGCAATATATTACAATTAATGTTGTAATCAATGGGTGACCCAGGTCTGCCTAGTTTTACAGACAGTATAACAAAAACTAGCTACCTTCAGAAAAACTGAATCATACTGGCCTGACAAAATAAAATACATTGAGTATAGTCTAATGCTGGATAAAAACACGTAATAAAATTAATTATAAAAGATTATTTAAAAGATCTAAAATGTTTGTTTATATTTCTGGCGAATTCCCAATGCTGCTGTGCAGAATCTAGCCACCTGCATCGGGATCACCGCCTGCTCATCCTTAAGCAGCCACTGGAGATAAATACTTTCTGAATGACCAAGATACCTATCAATTATGGGGAGGATATGGTTTTTCCGAATAGCTCTAGAGAAGGAACATCAAAGGAGTATGTGTCCCATGGTCTCCACCTCTCCTGAGCCACAGGAGCAGAGTCTTTCAGCCAATGGTGTCTTTTTATACTTGCCGTACAGGGCGGCCGATGGAAACGCATGGCACCGTGCAAGTGAGAATGCTTTCCGGTGATCGGTAAGACACATGAAATCCTGTTTTACTGGAAAGCAAACATCACTATTTTTCAGTCAGGACTGTTTTCCTTGTTTGTTTGTTTGCCTGTTTATTGGCTTGCTTAAGGCTTTGGTGCTCAAGTCAAAAATAATTCTAAGCCTTAGTAAGTATAGATAGATGATAGATAGATAGATAGATAGATAGATAGATAGATAGATAGATAGATAGATAGATAGATAGATAGATAGACGGACATAGACATAGACATAGACATAGACATAGACATAGACATAGACATAGACATAGACATAGACAGATATAGATATATAGCCAGAAAGAAGGCTGTGAAAATATCTACAGATCCTTCCTGGACATAAACTGTTTCAACTTCTTCCCTCAAGATAACCCTATAGGCATTGCACACCAAAACAACTACACACAAGGACAGTTTCCCCCCCCCCCCCCCATGCCATCACTTTGCTAAACAGCTAAATCCCAAAACACTGTCAAACTACTTAGTAAGGCTGTATTATTCTTCTCATCTTTCCTGTTACCTAACTTCTTATGATGATAACTTTGTTGCTTATATCTTACGATTTATATTAATTGTTTTATTTAGTACCCTACTATGATTTGTTGCTTTTGCTTATTTAGTATCCTATGACTATCACTAAGTGTTGTATCTTATGATTTATTTTATGATCATGATTTATCACTTGTTGCCTGTATGCACCACTTGTTTGCTTATGCACTGGAGACAAATTCCTTGTGTATCCAAACACACTTGGCCAATAAAGAATTCTATTTTATAATACTACGGTATGTGTAACATTGAGAGCAGTTGTTCCCCAGCTTTACTGCAAGAAAGGTGTTTGGATTTGTTTGTTTTTTTCAATCAGCAAACAGAACATGGTTTCCAAGTACCTTTTGATCTGGTGGCTACCCAATAGATTTGAAACTGCTACATGAGCAGAAGGTAGGAATGTGCACACTTTGTGGTTGATTTCATTTATGGCACTTGTGTGATCTGATGGGTTTTAGGATAAGCACCTTATGTGAGACCCCAACTGTTGCAGTTTGTAAATCATGGTTTATGGCTTAGCAGGCAGTTTGAGCCCAGCCTTTGTGGTTTATTCAATGAATCAAAGTTCATTAAACCAGAGCTTGGTACTGTGCAAACTGGGATAATGAGAGAAAAAGAATAGTTTTAAGAAAATAAATAAGATGGAGAAGACTCCCCATTTTCTTCTTCAGTTTGAAGAAACTTTGAATTTTATGTGCTATAGCCCTGTGTCAGCTTGACCTCAGTGGCTGACGCTTCAGTTCTGCTTTCCACAAATTTTTCTAAGTCATTCTGTGTCTGCACTTCCTTCCCAAAATATATTTACCCTTCATTCAATTATTCTCAAAGTGCAAATTTTATTATGGCTAGCAGTTATAACATCAGTTTAGATGATGGGGGCTGAGGGCTACACTTGGAGTGGACAGTGGGGACCAAAATAATGCAGAATCACCTTTTTTTTGGTCTTGTTCTTCTGCTACATGGAGAGATCTGGAAAGAAGTTCAGAAAATCTATGCAATTGTTCAATCCTGATTCAAGCGTCTTTTCCTTACAAAGGGAACAATTGATCAGTGGAACAGCTTGCCTCCAGAGGTTATGGGTACTCCATCACTGGAGGGTTTCAAGAAGAGATTGGACAACCATTTTTCTGGAATAGTTTAGGGTTTCCTGCGTGAGCAGGGGGTTGGACTAGATGACCTCCAAGGTACCTTCCAACTCCGTCGTTCTGTATTCTGTTTGAATTCTCTCTATCCTAGGTCCAATAGAAGAGACTTCCAAATCTGATTATTTAAGCAATGTATTTCCTTGAGAGGGAAAAACACACACACACACCCCTTAATTCAAGGTACTAGTAATGATGTTCAAAGCCCTACATGGCATGGGTCCGGAGTACCTCGGGGATCACCTGCTGCCGGCGTCAACTTCCCTCCGCCCTGTGCGTTCCCACAGAGAGGGACTCCTCAGGGTGCCACCGATCAGAGAATGTCGATTGGTGGCCCCCAGGGGGAGATCCTTCTCTGTGGGCGCTCCGGAGCTATGGAACCAGTTACCGGTTGAGCTCCGGATGGCGCCCGATCTTCGCTCCTTTCGTCGCGATCTCAAGACGTTTTTGTTTGTACAAGCCGGCCTAGCCTGATGGGGGATTGGTGGGGTTTTTTATTCTTGTATTCTTAATATTATCTTTGGGGTTTTATAATTGTAATAAATCAATTGTTTTAAAATCGGGCAATTATTTAATTTTCTTTTAATATTTGTAACTTTGTATTTTATTCTTGCCCTGTGAACCGCCCTGAGTCCTCAGAGAGAAGGGCGGTATAGAAATATTATTAAATTAAAATTAAATTAATTCTAGTCATGAATATGTCTTTGCAAAACCGTAGAAATTAGTTCTGCTTCATGAAAATGACAGCGCAAACTTTCCCCCTTCCTTATCAATTCCCATTCTGTCCCTGTGCTCAAATAACAGCCGTTTACACACCCACAAAACAAACTCCAAGAAAGTGCAAGAGCCCAAATTATGTTTCTGTCAATATTGGCATCCAGACTGCTTCTCGGAGGGGAAGACTGCTGAATTTCAGTGTTTTGCCACGAGGCAGGCATTGCAGTGCACCCTTTTAAAAACTTGCACACAACTTTCAACCCTTGTTTGCTTCCATCTGTGAATTACTGCACTCTTTTCCAACAGTGCAGGGCTGGAGACCCTTTTGAAAGTTAAACCTATAAGGGTTACAAGGTGGTAATAAAACTGCTCATGCCTGAAATGCTAAAGAAAGAAAAAAAAATTGGGGGAAAGGTTGGTTTTCTTGCTTCTATCCAGAAACTACCATCTTTACTCTAGAATGAAGCCTAATGTAATCAAACCGGTCAGTCCTAGAGGAGATCAACCCTGACTGCTCTTTAGAAGGCCAGAAGGCCAGATCCTGAAGCTAAAACTCAAATACTTTGGCCACCTAATGAGAAGGAAGGACTCACTGGAGAAGAGCCTAATGCTGGGAAAGGCTGAGGGCAAGAGAAGAAGGGGACGACAGAGAATGAGGTGGCTGGATGGAGTCACTGAAGCAGTAGGCCTGAGCCTGAATGGACTCCAGAAGACGGTAGAGGACAGGAAGGCCTGGAGGAACGTTGTCCATGGGGTCGCGATGGGTCGGACACGACTTCGCAGCTAACAACAACAACAACAATGTAATCCTAGATAAAAAGCTCCATTGCCTGGAGCTAATTTAGAAATTGCAACTGGATATAGATCGTTCCTTGACATATGACAACAATTGAGCCCAAAATTTATGTTGCTAAGTGAGACAGTTGTTAAGTGAATTTTGCCCCATTTTACAACCTTTCTTGCCACGGTTGTTAAGTGAATCACCACAGTTGCTAAGTTAGTAACATGGTTGTTAAGTGAATCTGGCTTCCCCATTAACTTCGCTGGTGAGAAGATTGGCAAAAGTGACCACATGACCCCAGGACATGGCAACCGTCGTAAATATGAATCAATTGTCAAGTGTTTTAATTTTGATCACGTGACTATGGGGAGACCGCCACAGTCGCACATGTGAAAAATGGTCAGGAGTCACTTTTTTTCAGAGCCATTGTAACTTCGAACAGGCACTAGATGTACTGTTGTAAGTTGAGGATTACCTGTGTTTCCAACCCTATTAAGTTGTGAGATGGGAACTTAGGTTGCAGACTTGTAAGTGTGAATATTTTTCCCTTCCCTTTTCAGTTCAGCCAACTGGTTTCCAATGACCTGAAAGTTCTGGGAAGGAGCTCATACACTTTCTGCACCGATGGCCAGCCCCTTATTCGACAAGTTCTCCATCCAGAAGCATCCAAAAAGGTAAGCTACGAATGCAGGGATAGGCAACCTCGGCTCTTTTATGACTCATGGACTTCTGACTCAGGAATTCTGGGAGTTGAAGTCCATGAGTCATAAAAGAGCCGAGGTTGCCTACCCCTGTACTAATGGGATCCTGGCTATAACTCAGGACAACCCAGGGCTTGCTGATTTTCTGCTGGGATTCCCGGTGCCCTTCAAATCTGAAATTAACAATACAGTGAAACTAGCATGGCTAATGGCCGTAATAACTTGAAAATTATGGGCTACCGATTACAACACATCCTCTTCCTTTGAGTTTTATTTTATTGTGAAATCAACATTCAAGCTCAACCCTTTTTTAAAAAAAAAATCCTCTATGTCAGTGTATCTTAACGTTGGCAGTTTGAAGATGTTTGGACTTCAACTCCCAGAATTGCCCAGCCAGATGGCTGGGGAATTCTGGGAGTTGAAGTCCACATATGTTCAAATTGCCAACATTAAGAAACACTGCTCTTCATTTTACCTTTTTCCCAACTGGACACAAGAACTCTAATTTCTTTAGATCATACAAATAAGGCACTACAAAAAACACACCCTTGACTCTTTTTTAATCTAGCATAAGATCATGACTTCTTCAAGTCAAACTGAAGAACTCCTTGTGACTTATGCAGATCATAAATCAAGGAAACTATGCATCCGAGGTTTGCTATTTCCTTCTTCTGGGGATATATATTTTTTTTCAACTTTTCAGTGTGGTTCACAGCCCTAGGATGTCCTTACAGGCCTGGAGTAGCACTTGAACAAGACTGACTTCAGTGAACTTTTCAAAATTACACAAGCACAGACATATTGGTAGAATCAGTGCTTATTTTGTAAAAGAAAAAGGTGCCGCAACTCACATGTGTCATACAACCCGCCTTGCCTACCCTACAAGGTTCCATCCAAAAAAGGTGCCGGAACTCGGTTCTGAGCGTTCTATGAGAAAAAAAGCCCTGGGTAGAATGTATAGATAAGTGCCCCCAGTCTGGCTAGTTTTAAGGCAATAGGATTAGCATAACTTTTGGCTAAGCTTTCTAATTTGCAAGCGAAAAGAGTTTTTGAGTTGAAGACTGGTGTTTCTATTGATGATCCACAGAAAAAACATCTTTGTTACTGTCTTCAAACATATTCTAAATACTAGAAGAATCCATGACACATTGCATCTAATGGAATCAGTTCAGTGGTGCTGATTTTGATTGAATTAAGATTCTATATTTAGTCTAATTTAACTAGCGTAATGGTCTTAATCTTCTCTAACATCCCTTTGTTTCCTTCTCCCATCCAGGAACACTTGGGAATTGCAGTTTTAAATTATTTTATTTTTTTTATTTATTTTAATTCCATTTATATCCCGCCCTTCTCCGAAGACTCATTCTATGTTTTATGTTTCTATCTTTGCTGATAATTTGACAAATTATAGTTCCTAAAATACTAATGGGCAGATCAGATTTATAATAGAAATGTGAGCTAAGCACCTAGAAAGCCTTACACAAACAGAAATTTGAATGCACCATTAAAAAAATTGTTTCCATTTACAGCTTTATTTTCATATGAAAGGCACCTGTAATCTAGATTTGTAGGAAAACTTAATTTAATCATTCTGACTTGAAATTAATCCCAAGCACCTTTGACTGAAACAATCATTATCTATCACTCCTCTGTTCATTCAACCATCCTTTTCCTTCCTCTGTTTCTCTGAGGTGCACACGATTTCACGTAATATTTTGAATGTGAAACACTTCGAGCTTGAAAGGGGCTCATCTGAACATATTGGAAGGGTTTGGAGAGAGAAACCAACCACCCCTTAGTAGCAAATTCAAGATGTTTTGCCTACTATTAAGGGCAAAGCTGCTTAGTCCTTTCCTTTTGCTTGGAGTAGAACATATTGGTTAATGATTGGCAAATAAATTGCAATGAAAGGGTTTCCATGTTGCTCACTTTGAAAGAGCTTTATGGGACAAACTTGGGGAGAATCAAGGTCCAGGTTCTGGAATGTTCCAAGGGATTTCCATGAATGCTCTACATTATTTTCGTCTATCTATCTCTCCATCCATCCATCCATCCATCCATCCATCCATCCATCCATCTATCCCCCATCCTGCCTGCCTTTATTATTTTTACAAATAACTCAAATAGGCAAACAAATCCAACACACCTTCGTCCTATTTTACCCCACAAAACAATCCTGTGAAGTGGGCTGGGCTGAGAACAAATGACTGGCCCAAGGTATCTATCCAAGTTTCATGGCCAAGGTAGGACTAGAACTCATGGTCTCCAGCTTTTAAGTCTTCTGCCTTAACCACTAGACCAAACTGGCTCTCTTTTGTAAAAAAAATTAAAATAAAAAAAATCAACCAGTAACACAACGAATGAATTCAAGTAGAGATTGGGCAACTCTGGAGGAGTTGAACTCACGGTCTCACAGTTTAGCCTGGTGTTAAACTGCTAGACTCAGTTGGTTCCAAATATTCATTATCTCCTTTTTATGTTACCCCCATTACAGAATCTTCTGCTGTCCGACTGTTTTTATTCATTTTATGATCTACGGAAAGAATTTCATGACTGCTATCCCAGCTCAGCCGCCGTGAAGGATCAAACTATACAATCTATGGCAGAATGTATCCTTTGCAAAGTTGTGTCATAAGCAAAGTGGGATTTCTGACCTTCCAGTAGTTGTTAAGTGACAAGCCCTTGGCTAGGCTGGTTGGCTCATGCTGAGAGTTGTAATTCTGTCATAGCCAATACACTCCAGCTTCTCTACTTCCGACCTCCCTTTTTTTTCTAACACAGGGATATTTTGAAGCATGAAGTGGGCTCTGGGTGCTACCAAGTCTTAATCCGAGTCTGTCAAAATGCAGATGCATTCATCATAAAGATGAAGTTGGTCTAAACATCAGTGCTATCAAGCGTTGTAGATAAATGCAACAGTACCTAGGAAAGCCTCAACACACATAATCTTTTACTCACAGTGGAAATCATTTTGTTAAAAATATGAAAAGAAAGCACAGATGTGCATAAAATACTCATAGGCAAGCTTTTTGTCTTTGCAAATCCTGGAAAGAAAGGATCCTGGAACTGTGGGATGCAGGGAACGCTGTGCAACGAAAGCTTCTTAGCCACATGAAGTCAGGATCACATCAAAGCAAAATCAAAGCCTACCAGAGAGAAAATCGTGTCAGACCAGGATCAGCTGGCAGATAGTCCCTTAGGGTCCCTAGCTAGTGAAGGCGAGGGATCTAGGGTCCAAACCATAAACATCCCTGTTTATTTTATTTTATTTATCAAATTTATTGGCTGCTCATCTTTCCACAAGTAACTCTGGGCGGCTTACAATATTAAAAAGTAAAACTATACAAATGGAACACTACAAAACTATAAAATGTAAAATGCAAAGTACGATCGCTAAAAGCTGGGGGAGGGAGCCCCTAGGGTGAGGAGGAGGAAGGTAGCAATCTGATATTAAACTATAAGCCCACCTCCAACATCAACCCTCTCCTTTGGAGCCCCAGGCCAAGTGGTGGAGCCAGGTCTTTAAGCTCTTACAGAAGGTGAGGCCGGTGAGAGAAGACCTCACTCCCAAAGACAAGATGTTCCAGATAACAGGCGCAATGCCAGAGAAGGTCCTTCTCCTGGAATTTCCTGGCCAATAGGGCCCGCACCATGCCTCCTAGGTCAGCAAGGGTGGGACAGGCCAGTTTCAGTGGGATGAGATGGTCCCTCAAGTCTCCTGGACCCAGGCCGTGCAGAACTTTAAAGATGTTTACCAGCACCTTGGCTTGTACCTGGAAGCAAGCTGGCAGCCTCTGTAGCTCATGGAACAGTGGTGTTTCATGGGCCACACTTGGGGCCCCAAGAACTGCCCACAGTTCGTAAGCATCTCTGTGGTTGGTGAAATCCTTTCCCAGTCTTTTCTTAAACTTATCACCTAGATGTCGGCTATGGGATAGATGAAAGCGAGGAGGACTTTGGAGTATGGCAAGTGAAAGCCATGGTAGCCATTGTTTTCAGCATGCTTCCCGATACGTGCAGTAAGTGAAAATCTGAGTCTCATGCTGGGCCTGTTTTTCTCCTCCATCAGAAGCATCTTGTCTCTCCTTGGTGTATGCCCAGGCTCTTTCACCTCTTCATTTCGGTCTGTTGCAGATCACAGGTTTACCACCCCAGAAACAGTGAAGTACAAGTACGAAACAGGACCCTGGTAAGTGTTTTTCCCCTCATAGGATGGCACCAAATGGAAGCTGGATGGGTGGTGGTGCTGGCGGCGGCTGAGATGACTCTGGAGTACCTGGAGCCTGGTTTTAATCTTGTTTCCAGCCTTTTATTCCTGGGAGGGGAAAAACCAAGGATAGCATGGAAACATCCCCACTTATCTTAAACTTTGTAGAAAACCCAAAGTTTTGGACCTTGGTCACCATTTTTCCTTCCTTCATATTTGATTTCCCCCACACACACACAGGGCTTCCTAAATGCCAAACATGATAAACGTATTGCTTTTGGGAGACAACACAAAGGGTGACCTTTAGAGAAATATGCAAGAATCTAGGCTAAGAGGCCAAAGCATTCTTTAAGCTCTGGGAAACAAGATAATAGCATAAAAGCAGTTGAGGGAAAGGTCTTCCTGATTTGTTATTGTAATCCGGCTCAATAAAGTGTTCTTCTGGTTTTCCTGTGGAGTTGATTTTCTGGTTTGGTCTACCTGGTTGGTCTGACACTTACTTGGGTCTTCCACTGTTGTACAACACATTGGGCTAAAAGTTTTCTCCAACAATTTTGGATTGGTTTCTGCCAAGGGCTGTGAATATTATTGCAATACAGGCTGTGCATGGACAAGAGTTCATATTTTCTCAGTTTTTTTGTTATTTTTTATCTGTTTATTTGGAATAGTGTCCAATAGAATTTTCATGAAAAGTATATGGAATAGGAATAGGAATAGGAATAGGAATAGAATAGAATAGAATAGAATAGAATAGAATAGAATAGAATAGAGAATAGAATAGAATAGAATAGAATAGAATAGAATAGAATAGAATAGAATAGAATAGAATAGAATAGAATAGAATAGAATAGAATAGAATAGAATAGGCAATGGGATATAGAATAGAATAGAATAGAATAGAATAGAATAGAATAGAATAGAATAGAATAGAATAGAATAGAATAGAATAGAATAGAATAGAATAATGGAACTGCCTGTTGAGGACTGCCTGTAGTATGGTAATAAAGAATTGTGTCAGATTAATTGCTGATTTGTATTATCCTCTCTTTCTTTTTGTAGTAGTAAATCAGAAGCAGTGGACAACGAAACGGTCATACGTGCCCGAGGGCTTCCATGGCAGTCTTCGGACCAAGACATAGCTCGCTTTTTCAAAGGCCTTAATATTGCCAAGTAAGAAAGTTGCCGATGGAGATTCTCGATCATCCAGGTCATGGTTGTCCCAAAGGTGTTATTTTTCCAAAAGGCAACTGGACTTTCTTGGTGTTTTCTTTGAAAACATTTCACTTCTGATCCAAGAAGAATTAAAGAAGCTTCTTGGATGAGAACTAAAATGTTTTCAAAGGAAACACCCAAACACTTTGGGACAAGTAAGAAGATTGGGTTAATGCTGTCTGTTTCTAGCTGGATATCAAGGACCATTTTACTCTTCTGTTGCTACAAGTCCTTGTGTCTTCTGCCTTGGTGATCTTAGATGTAGAGAATTCAGGGCGAGAGTTTCGTATGTAAAATTTGGGGACCCTCACAAATCAGTGTGGACAACAAACCTCTGAAAAACATGAAAAGTTGCTGGGTGATGTCTTTATCTAGAACCATTGATGTCAAGACGAGAATGTTGTTATGTTCAGCTTTCTGCAGTCAAGACAGACAAGGAAATAGCTGCTGTTTCTTCCAAAATCTGGAAGGAACAAGCTCTTTTAGATTAGGTATAATCGCATACCAACAGAACTAACTGACTCTGCATTCAGCCCACAAATTCTGTCTTGGGGCTGATTTCCAACTGCTGATAAGGTCATTGTGGTTTAACAATCTGGCTTAAGTTTTGTACTGTCTCAGTACTTTGCCACCCCCACATTTTTATAATCTGATGTCCTGAAGATTTCAACATTTCAAGTTGTTTTGGTTAATTCTAATTAAGCCAACGCAAAGCTGTGATCTTGTTCATCAGTTTCATTATGATTGCTTTTTATAGGCTTCTGGAAGTTCCAATTCTTTGTCCTGTCCCCCCACCCCCCCAGTACCCCCTCACAATGGTTTAAACACACTAAAAGCCATTTTTAGCTTTTACATAGTTGGAGAAGGACTATTTCCTCACAAAATACTTGAAATGGACATCTAGAGCTGAGAGAATTTCACTACAATTTAAACCCTATCTTCCTAACTCACATTCATTGCCTCCTCTTTGAATGAGATGGAAGTAATTTTAATTTGCAACCTCACAGCTCTTCCTAGTGATTTGAGAGCGCATCCCATTGATTATTAATATAAGAGGTACAATTTTATTATTTTTATTGCACCGTTATTGTGTGTGGCTTTGGAGCAGGATTGAAATCTTACCATCCAAGACCCAGTTGCCTCAATAAGCTTATCCAGATCTTAAAAAATGACGCCACTTTGGAAGAAAGCTGGACATGGTCTAGTTCATTCTCTCTGGGGGTGTCCTTGCTTCCCCTTTCTTTTAGAGGTGGTGTGGCTTTGTGCCTCAATGCTCAAGGAAGGCGAAATGGAGAGGCATTGGTGCGGTTTGTCAGCTCTGAACAGAGAGACCTGGCTCTGGAGAGGCACAAGCATCACATGGGAAGCCGATACATTGAGGTAGTTTACTTAGCTGTGATTGATTAATTATAACTAAATAATTCAATGTGATATATTGGGTGTGTGCAAAGAAGATGTAACAGTCATTGACTTGTTTCCTATTTATTGAAATACTTTACATGGCTGTCCATCTCACTACCATCTTTCTGGACAGCTGACAATGAATGAAGACTGAAATTATAATAAAAAAAATCAATGTCTTATATGCCAGGAGGCCAAATAAATCATTCCAGCTTATGATCAATAATAATCACAAAGCAAAAATGGAAACCAACTAAGAGACCTTCCCTATCATACCTGACCAATAGCATGAAGGAACAACCAAGACTTTATCATGACTAATTGGATAAGGGCCATCCAAATCTCCAACTACCTTCCCTTTGTATACTGGTTCTACTGCCAATAAGATCGCATTGAAGGGATATGGAGTGTGACCATCCTGTCAATTACTGGTGGGTCAAAGAGAAACATTCAGAGTGATCCTACAAATAATTTGGCCCTTGGCCATACAGGGCTTTATTATGATAGCTATAATCTTAAACTACACTTGGGAACGTGATGGAAGCTAATTCCTCTTCTTGAGCAGTGGTGTTATATGAATGTTTTATAGATGAATTAAATATACATTTACACGAGTACTTCTAAATCTACAAAATAAATGTTCTCAAGATCTCCTGATGTTCCATTTTCCTTATGGAGCACTGATCTGGTAGTTCCAGGTGGTATCACACACCACTTCTGGAAAGCTAGATTGGTGTGGTCTGGAGGAGAAGTATCCCAAGGTCTTCCCAAATATTATGTCCTAATAAATCTAGATTTATAAAGGGTATCTTGTGTCATTTTAAAGACAAATGTGTATATTATGCTAACGTAACTCATCAAACATCTTGATATCTGTCACAACTATTGTCTTTGCCTTATTTTGTTTCAGGTTTACAAAGCCATGGGAGAGGAATTCCTGAAAATTGCTGGTGGTGAGACCTTTAGAATAAAACCTATTAAGCTTGTGATCCAAACTGTATTGCGAGAAGATCTTTTTAAGCGGCTATAAGAAATAATATAAAAGCCGACATACCAAAATTCCTTTTTGGTTCCTCAACATGGACATCACCAGGTTTGGGCTGGGGGATGGTATACAAGTATCTTATTGTTAGCTAAATAGTTGGGAGTTGATTGAACAGATTCAGAGATGGAGAAAGTTGTTTCAAATAGACCAGAGCCAGGAGACCAAGTGTTTGATAATGGCTTTGTTGGTGTGACTTAATGAACTAGCCAACTATACTTTAGCTTACCATGCTGTGCAAACTCAGATTAATGATTAGTGATTAGTTTCAGAACCGGAAACTAATCACTAATCATTCATCTGAGTTTGCACAGCATGGTAAGCTAAAGTATAGTTGGCTAGTTCATTAAGACATGCCAACAAAACCATTGACTCAATTCTGTAAGCTAACCACAGACAGGTGTATTGTTTATTTATTAGATTATATCTCGTCTTTCATTTGTACGACCCATCATAGTACATGTTTTGTTCTCTTCTTCTAATATCCTTAGAATAACAACCCTGGAGATGGGTTGGGAGGATTGGCTCAAAGTCACCCAATCAGCTTCTGTGCCTCAGGGAGGACTAGAATTCACAGCCACCCATCTCCTCATCCAGCACCTTCACCATTATACCAAAACCTAGAACTAGAAAGAATTCTCAATTTCCAATTTAAATTTGCAATGTTTTCTTCCTCAGGGTTAAGTATAGGACATAAGCTTAATGGTCATCTCTTCTGCGTAGGCACCTCCAATGAAGTTGCCCAGTTCCTCTCCAAGGAGAACCAGGTTATCATCCGGATGCGGGGCCTCCCTTTCACCGCAACACCCGAGGATGTGCTGGGCTTCTTGGGCCCTGAGTGTCCCGTCACTGGCGGCAAGGAGGGCCTCCTCTTTGTCAAGTATCCAGATGGCCGGCCAACTGGAGATGCCTTTGTGTTATTTGCTTGTGAAGATTATGCGCAGAATGCTCTTAAGAAACACAAGGAGATCCTGGGCAAACGCTACATCGAACTCTTCAGAAGCACAGCAGCTGAAGTCCAGCAGGTTGTAGTAGATGCTGAATTCTGGGCCTTTGGGTCTCTTTCACCTTTCTTCATTGGGCCTCTCTAGGGCTAAGAGTCACAAGGAACTGGTGCAGAGATCCAGGAGGAATGAGAGTTGTTTAATCCTAGGATAGGACATAAAACAACCTTTGGAAGTTATCCACTGATGTTCAGGGCGATGAAATGAGTTGGATGATTTTTCTTCACTTCTCCAGAGGAGAAGTCAGCCCCAGTAGGAAAACCAAACCATGAAATCAGCTCCACAGGAAGACTTAACACTCCTTTTAATTGAGATTAGCTATAATAAGAGAATCTGGCATGTCTGATTATGTTGTACTTCCTACTGCTACCATTTATAATTCAGTGACAGGAAGACGTCTGTCTGAGCCACTTCTGAACGTTATCTCATAGTTCCAGAGTTAAAAGATGTTCCAGCCCTTTTGCCTTGCTAACAGTTCCTATGTATTTCCAGCAAGGTCATCTTCCCTACTCTCCAGAGGGGAAACTTCTGCCCCAGTTTATCAAGGGCAAAAGCTCTTCCCCTTCACATCACCAGGAGGAATTCCTCACGATGTCTTCACTTAAGCCACGAAGCATAGTTTCCAAGCCAGAATAGCTAAAGGCATTCATTGCAGTAGTCCATACACACAGTATCGTGCCTTAGCGTGATAACCTGGCCCTACTGTTTTGTTAGGATTCTTTCTGTTCACGCTTTTTTGCAAAGCGCTTCAAGCAGAGGTGGTGACATCATTTGATTTCATCCTTCTGATTCCAAATAGGGAATATAATCAACAGAGAGAGGGCCAATCAAGGATTCCCCATTCACAGAGATAGCAAATTAGTCTTCTCGGAAGAGGAGAGAAGGCAATCAAGGCTGAATTCCAGAGAAGGCAGTCATCTACACCTTTTCCAACAAAATTGCAAGCAAGGATCCCTTGGCACCACCTTAAAGCCTGGTTGGTTTCCTTGTGGCAACCGCCTTCCAGGCAGACTGGGGGAAGGTTGACCAGGTGGTCTGTAATCAACTTTAGGGCAATAGTGTCTCAGACAGCTGGCTGGTCTCCAGTTACTTCTCTCTGATGGTTGTCTGTTGGGCAAAGCCAAGAGGGACTTACTAGAAATATTCCCGGTGAGATTTGAAAAGCCAGGAGTTTGTTTGTGTGCGTGCGTGTGTGTGTGTGTGTGTGTGTGTGTGTGTATGCAGGGATTTCTCCAAGCTTATTATTTTAACCAGATGGAAGCTTTTGCTTGTGCTGCAAAGGAAAGTCTGAATGTCTTTGTAACAGAAGCAGAGACCTTCCTGAATCAGCTCGAAGCAGTCGCACAGACCAAAGGGGTGGGCTTTAAGGAATGGCTGCATTTGCACAGGGCTTGCCTTTGTGTGTGATCTCCAGGCAGGATTATTTATTTATTTTTTAGCTGCGGGTCGCTCCTTAAGATAACCCAAGAGCCTCGAAGTGATCCACAAGCCCCAGATTGCAGTCTACAGAGGCTTGTTCGTCTTGTTTATTAAATTTATATCCTGCCCACCTTGCGAGCTGGGGTGTTTTCCAAGTACAGTTTCTGCAAATTGCAGGGTTTCCTGCCATTTTAATATGGGGAAGAGATGACAGACTTAGGGTGAGCACAGTAATAAGCTTAGCAGCTACAAAACAAAAGAGTGCACACACAGAGACACACACATAATCAACCAGGGCCCGTCTGAGTGACGAAACCCCACAGAATGCTGAAGTGCTCAACCTCCAAAAGGACAATGCAAACTTCATATTAATACAGAAATAAAAGTGCTTTGATGTGAGATAGGAACCACGTTTGGGGGGGATCGCTGGGATAGGGGGTGAAGAGAAGAGGAAGGAGGCCCTGATTTTTTTCATAGCTTCAGCTTGCATTGTTCTGGCAAAACCCCTCCACACACACACCCCAAAAAAGCTATCTTTTGCACTGGGTACAAGGACGGCTGATGCAAATGGGGGCAAGAGGAGAAATCTGCCAGAAAACAATTGAATGGTGCAATTCCTTCCTGCCCCTGTTTTAATGATCCATCTGTGAAAAGTAGCTCAGGGTCCAGCGTGTATTGCCCAGCATCTAAGAAGGAATTCTGCACTAGGAAACACTATTTAAAGTTCTTCCCTCTCCCCTCTGGGTTAAGAATTAAACGTAGGCCAGACGGTTAGCCCATCTGGAAGTGTACTGCTAAGGAAAGCTGATCTGCTGGCTTCTTCAGCAATTAAAACAGTTACTGAACCAGCTCATCTTAATGCAGCAAGATCAGAGGCAGCCTTTTCACCTTGCGTGTGCTGCAGTTTTTAAGCCAGGTGTCTGGATTAGCCATTGCTGGCATTTGTTTCGGCTGGACCCGTTTATCCTAGTTGCCTGAACTGAGGTCACTCAACTATGAGCGGTTTAGTAACCTATTGATACAGGGAGCCCTCAGCTATTCATTTAATGACTGAAATTACGACCACACTGGAAAAGTGATTTGTGATCATTTTTCACATGACTGTTCCAGCATCCCTGTGATCACATGATCAAAATTTGGATGCTTGGCAACTGGCATGTATTTACGACGGTTGCAGTGTCCCAGGTCATGTGATCCCCTTTTGCAGCCTGATGAGCAAAGCCAATGGGGAAGCCAGATTCAGATTTAGAATAGAATAGAGCTGGAAGGGACCTTGGAGGTCTTCTAGTCCAGCCCTCTGCTCAAGCAGGAGAACCTATGCCATCTCAGACAGGTGATTGTCCAGTCTCTTCTTAAAAACATCCAGTGATGGGGCGCCCACAATTTCTGGAGGCAAAGCTGTTCCACTGGTTAATTGTCCTCACTGTCAGGAAGTTTCTCCTTAATTCCAGGTTGCTTCTCTCCTTGGTCAGTTTCCAACCATTGTTTCTCGTCCTTCCCGCTGGTGCTCTGGTGAACAACCAGGCCCCCTCTGCCTCGTGGCAGTCCCTCAGATTCACTGAACAACTGTGTCAATCACTTATCAATTGTGATGATTCCCTTATCGACCGTGGCAAGAAAGGTCATAAAATAGGGCAACGCTGACTTAAGAACTGCCTTAGCTTAACAATGGGGTTCAGTTGTGGTCATAGGCTGAGGACAGCCCTCGTCCACCTCCAAAGAGCTCTTCTGTTCTCATTCTTGGTGAACATTCTCCTTCCTCCAGGTTCTCAACCGATACATGTCGGCCCCCCTGATTGCTACTCTTCCTGCCCCCATCGTCCCGGTCATCCCTCCTCCTTACACCATCGCTGCTGGCAGCGTGCGAGACTGTGTCCGCCTCCGTGGCCTGCCTTACACAGCTGGGATAGACGACATTCTGGAGTTCATGGGCGACGCAACTGGGGACATCAAACCGCATGGAGTTCACATGGTCCTCAACCAGCAAGTATGAACATGTTCCATGTCCTCAAACTTTGGGAGCCGTTGGCTTCAAACAGGTGCTTAGAACCTGGGATGGGGTATCGCACAGAGGGGCTGTCCTAGGGATAGACTACAGCGCCCATAAACCAGAAGGTGGTCATGATGGCGTTTTCTGCCATCCCGTGAGCCTCAGCTTCCTTTTGTCCTTTTTCTGGACAGCTGGGTCCATTTTTTTAAGGAAGGGATCCATAATTGCTTCCCTCCTCCCAAAAAAATGTGTTGGTGAAGTTTATGAGATCTTCGAGGTTTTTTGAAATGATCAGCGCTAGTTTATCCCAAAGGCGCTTTCCCAAAGGCAAACGCAAGTAGATAAATAGGTACCACTTCAATGGGAAGGTAAGCACATTTCATCTGCCTCAGCGTATAATCATGCTGGCCATGTGACCACAGAAGTGTCTTTCAGACAATGTTGGCCCCTTCAACTAAGAAACAGAGATGAGCACCAGCCACTAGAGTCGGACACGACTGCGTAGAACTGCTTTCCCTTGATGTTAACACAATCTTGCAAATCTGAAAGTACGGTTTTCTCTCATCTTCTGAAGGTCCCTCTCGCTCCACTCAGTGTCCGCTGTGGGCTTTGCTGTCTCTTATCTGACCATGCACTTCTTCGCTCTATCTCTCGAGGTCTTTCTCACATTCCCCCCCCCCCACACACACACACACCAGCAGCATGGGCTACAGGCTGGAGATAATTAGGGTGGCAGGCCATCTCTTTGGAAAAGTGATTGAGCCAGTCTGGAATGCTGAATGTAGGTTTGTTGCTCTCTGCTTCGCAAGGCACTACTAGCCAATATTTTTCTTTCTTTCCTTCTTTCCAGGGCCGGCCCTCTGGTGATGCCTTTATCCAAATGAAATCTTCTGACCGAGCCTTTTTGGTAGCCCAGAAGTGTCACAAGAAAATGATGAAGGACCGTTACGTGGAAGTCTTCCAATGTTCAGGAGAGGAGATGAATTTTGTCTTAATGGGTGGCACTTTAAACCGTAGTGGCTTGTCTCCGCCCCCTTGTAAGTTACCATGTAAGTCTCCAGTCCTTCGCGTGCTGTGTGCTGCTCCGGGTTGACACGCTGGTAGGTGCTGTGGGGCAGCAGAATCTGGCCCATTTCTTTTGGGGTCCACCCCTCCCCCCCCGATCAGGAATCAGCTTTCTGGGGAGGGCAGGGGACCGCAAGCTGGGCGAAAATGAGATATGATTGGCTTTTCTCAAAGCTGTTCACAGTACGGAGGTGCCAATGTGGGCAATCAGTTCCAACACTGCTTTTCAAACAGGGATTGATTTTGCTTCCAGTTGGCTTGTGGTGTGTTGCTAGAATCACAGTGTTGCTTTCTTTTGGAGTGGAGGGGGGGGGGGAAAGATATTAAACTGACCAAAAAACAACAACGGAGGTTATCCGTGGCAATAGTAACGATGTTGACATTGAAGGAACAGAAAAAGAAAAGAAAAAAAGTGACCTGGAAAATTAAATCATATGCAGGTCTGTCCTGAAAGTTTAGACTAAATTGCTCGCAAGCCACGGGTTTCTTGCAAACAGACCTACAAAATCCTGGCTTATCAGTGGTATTAACCATTCAGGGTTGCAAAGCAAGTATGATTTTATCTTTCCTTTGTGATTGAATCATTTTTTTGGCCATCCACTATGAATGAGAGGTCTGGACATTCACGGTGTTTTCATAAACTCTAAATAAGAGGATCAGAGTTCAGATTATACACATTTTTCACACACCCAGTGAGAAGCCTAAAATCCTCTTAACAGTCTGATAGATTTTATACCTTCAAAAACGGCTTATTAGTTGAAAAATCTGCTATTTAAGGAAAAAGAGGGGAAATGTAAGGTCATTTAAAACCAAAGGGGAAAGATATATTTTATTAGTTTTTGTTTTTTTAGAAAATAAAATACAAGGGCACGATTCTCCTTATGGGTGAGATGGAGCGGCATATAAATTTTAAGAAATAAATAAAACATGACAGGTAGTTCTCGACTTACAACCATTTGTTTAGCAACCATTTGAAGTTACAAGGGCACTGGGGGGAAAATGACTTACAACCAATCCGTGCACTTATGAACATCACGGTCACAGGATCAAAATTTGGGCTCTTTGCACCCGACAAGTATTTAACACGGTTGATTGTTCTGGGGAACACGTGTTCGCCATGTGTGACATTCCCAGCTGACTTCCAAAAAGCAGTGGGGGAAAGCCAGATTTATTTAACTTCCATGCGATTCGCTTAACAATGGCAGTGATTTGCCTACCGGTCATTGCAAAAAGAGGTTGTAAAATAAGCCACAACTCATTTAACAACTGTTTTGCTTAGCAGTGGAAATTCTGGTGCCAATTTCTGGTAGTGAGATGAGGACTAGCTGTGTAAGAACATGCTTTAAAAATTTGCAATTCCCCAAGTTTCTCTTTTGTCCTCATTTCTTCCCTCTAAGAATCAAGAGGGTCTCTTTTTTGGGCTGCAGTTTTGCTAGTGCTATAAACGGATCAGTTTTAAATCCACTATAAATAAATGTCAGCTTTTGCCAACTTTCAGTAGCTGGGTTTGGAAGCCTTTCTGCTTTGTACTGCCCTGAGATTGATGTTATTTTAACCAAGGGAAGACTTAATCTACAGAGGCTGCAGATTGTTATTGAAGACCGAGGATCTCTCGGGACAAATCAAGAAGGAACCATGAAATCTGTTGGGTTTACGTAGCCTTGTAAACAGTGTTTCTGGTTGCGTTGAGCATCAAAGAATGACAATTTGTGATTTGGCTTTTGCGATGGAAAGAGGAAAGGGAAAGGGAAGGGAAGGGAAGGGAAGGAAAGAAGGAGAGGAGAGGAGAAAAGGAGAGAATAAGAGAAGGGATGGAGAAGGGAACAAAAGGAAAATGAAGGAAAGAAAAGGAAAGGAAAGGAAAGGAAAGGAAAGGAAAGGAAAGGGAAGGGGAGGGAAGGGAAGGGAAGGGAAGGGAAGGGAAGGAAAGGAAAGGAAAGGAAAGGAAAGGGAAGGGGAGGGAAGGGAAGGGAAGGGAAGGAAAGGAAAGGAAAGGAAAGGAAAGGAAAGGAAAGGAAAGGAAAGGAAAGGAAAGGAAAGGAAAGGGAAGGGAAGGGAAGGGAAGGAAAAGAGAGGAGAGAATAAGAGAAGGGATGGAGAAGGGAACAAAAGGAAAGGAGAAGGAAAGGAAAATGAAGGAAAGGAAAGGGAAGGAAAAGAGAAGGAGAGAATAAGAGAAAGGATGGAGAAGGGAAGGGATGGAGAAGGGAACAAAAGGAAAGGAGAAGGAAAGGAAAATGAAGGAAAGGAAAGGGAAGGAAAAGAGAAGGAGAGAATAAGAGAAGGGATGGAGAAGGGAACAAAAGGAAAGGAGAAGGAAAGGAAAATGAAGGAAAGGAAAGGGAAGGAAAAGAGAAGGAGAGAATAAGAGAAGGGATGGAGAAGGGAAGGGATGGAGAAGGGAACAAAAGGAAAGGAGAAGGAAAGGAAAATAAAGAAGGAAAGGAAAGGGAAAGGAAAGGAAAGGAAAGGGAAGGGAAGGAAAGGAAAGGAAAGGAAAGACATGGGAGGGAGAGAGCGGGGAAGGAAGGAAGACCGTTTTGTCAACCTAAATCTTGTTTTAAAGTTTCCTTTACTGAAAGCTCAGAGTAACATTTACACTACAGGAATCGTTTTGCAGCTTTCTGAGATAGAGGAGATTATACTCCTCTGTTTGGAAATTGGCACAGTGGGGACCTTCGGATCCTCGCCTTGCCATTCCAGCAAGACACTTTTGAGCCCAGAAGCCGAACACTGGGGACCGCTAAAAGGATTACTCAGAATAGACAAAGTGGGCCGGTGCGCTTTGTGGGAACTGTTGCTTCTCTCCTCTGGCTGACAGGTGTCCCCGAAACGACTTGTTCGTCCATTTCCTTCCGAGTCAACATCAGCTGCCCAGCAGAGCCTCTGTGGCTGACTTGCTCCCTGTCTGCTTTATCGTCCCTCTCCAGGCCTGTCTCCTCCCGCCTACGCTGCTTTTCAGACGGCAGCCACCGCCGTGATCCCAGCAGAAGCTGCGATATACCCGTCGCAAGCCCTCTTGCCTCCAACCAGGACTCAACAAGCTTCAGCTGCGGCTGCGGCCGCAGCAGCTGCGGCCGCTGTCACCCCAACTGTCACCTACTACCCGGCTCAGGCAGCTCAACTTTATATGAACTACACAGCTTACTACCCCAGGTACTGTGGGAGGCTGACGCATATTGGTCTGAGCCAGTAGTTACGCTTTGGGACCGCCCCCCCCACTCCCCTCCCAAACTCGAGCAAAAATCTTGCAACTCATTTAGATCACTGAGCGTTTCAATCGTCATTTGGGGTTGGTTGGTTTGTTTTTTTTTAACGTTTCTAGTCCTCACAGTATTTGAAATGCATTTTTAAGATGCTTAACGTTTAAAGATCTGGAGGGATGAGGAGAACTGACGTTGTTGATCAAGTGCCAGACAGGATGAAGTTTTACCTCTGAAGAACGTGATCAAGGACAAAATGCTGTATAAATCTGAAGCTGGGTCCTCAGTTTCCTGGATTATTAACAGAATAACAGAGTTGGAAGGGACCTTGGGGTGGGGGGGTGGGGGGGAGGTCTTCTAGGCCAGGGGTAGGCCACCTTGGCTCTTTGATGACTCGTGGACTTCAACTCCCAGAATTCCTAAGCCAGCCATGCTGAAGGGAAAGGGAGAAGTTTCCAAGCTGAGCCAGGCTGGCTCAGGAATTCTGGGAGTTGAAGTCCACGAGTCAACAAAGAGCCAAGGTTGCCTACCCCTGATCTAGTCCAACCCCTTGCTCAAGAAGGAGAGCTTATATGATTTCTGACAAGTAGTTGTCCAGTGTTTTCTTAAAAGCCTCCAGTAATGGAGCACTTGTTCTCTGCTTGAAATCCAGCTAGTTTTTGGTCATTTTGACTAGTTTTTTTTTTCTGCGCCTCCGATCTCCTGGCAAATGTTGAAGCCCACCCTTCTGTATAACAGCCAACATGGCCAATGTGCAGGAGTTTGAATCCTCTTCCTTGCTTTATCTTTGGATCTGGGCAGGTAACAAACTTGTCAATAAATGCAAAAGCTAATCAAGATTGTCTGAGGATCTGGAGCTGGGATAAGCTTCAGCCTCAGGCTTGTTTGGGGGATACTTACGTGTCCTCAGCGGTCACCCTGCCCCAGTTCCAGCCCTTCCCAATCTTTTCTTCCACCCCCAAGACTGTTGGGCAGAGAAGGGATCTTCAGCTGGGTCTCTTCGCAAGGTTCTGTGACTGCCTTCCACAGCTGGTGCACGGTGGAGGAAAAGCTGAGTTGGGTTTAGGGAGTTTGCAGGCCACTGCTGCACGTTTGTCCTTGGGTTCTCCAAAGTCACTTTTCCACCTTCAAATCCAAGCTGCAACATAGCCCTGGGACATAATTTATTTTCACACGTTCCTATTTTGTCCTTCAAAGAGCAGAAAGTACGCTGAGAGGGCTTGCTGCAAGTTTAAGAAGGGAACGAGTGCTTTTAGTGTCATGAAAAGGTATTTAAAAAAAAAGCAGAGGTACAAAATTAGTACAGGCATGCCAAAGAAAATATCCAAGGTCTGTTTAGAAGCAAATGCTGGAACGCCATGTATGTGAGGTCATCATTGGAACGGTGAGCCCAACTCACCCCAGCCAAATGCCCTCAGATTATGTTGGCTGCAGTTCCCAAACTTAGTAAGCATCTTAGCTTTGTCTGCTTGTGGGGCTCACCAGAGTGGAATCAATTAATCACGAAAGGATTTTGTGGGAAGTTCTCAAATTCCACTGGGCTTGTGGATTTTGGGACACCCAGAATTCTCCAGGCCACTTGGAGTTCACTGAGAATTCTGGGAGTTGAGGTCCACCCATCTGGTGGCACCCATGTTGGAAAAGTGGACATATATGTTTCACTGGAAGATAGTAGTAATGGGTGTGAACTAATTGTTGCATTGTTTTTTCACTCTTGGTGGCAACTTTTAAGATGTGTGGACTTCAGGTCTCAGAACGTGCTGGCTGGTATTATTGGAAGTACTGGGCTGGTCTAATCTAACTGGAGCAGCTTTAGAGGAGGATTTTGATGGCCAAGTTGGAGCAATGGATTTGCAATGACTTCTACAGTTCAACTTGCTCGGTTTTCTTTGCAAGCAAACGGCTCTTGGAATCATCTGTTCAGTTCCCGTGGATTTAGAAGAGGACTTATCAATCTTGGCAACTTTGAGATGTGCGGACCTTAACACCCAGCATTCCTCAGCCAGCGCTGGCTGGGGAATTCTGGGAGTTGAAACCCACACATCTTAAAGTTGACCCTTTAAGGTTAAGAGACATTGTGGAAGAGACTCAGTTCCCAAGTCTTCTGATCCAACTGACGTACCAATATGTGGGAAACAGCTCTTCGGTCACCATGTTCTGTTCCTCTTTCTTCAGCCCTCCAGTGTCTCCAACCACCGTTGGCTACATCACAGCTCCACAAGCCGCTGTTGCAGCTGCTGCCTCAGCTTCCCACACTCCGATGCTCCCTCAGGCAGGCGCTCTTGTCCGGATGCAAGGATTGCCCTACAATACAGGAATGAAGGAAATTCTCAGCTTCTTCCAAGGGTATCAGGTTAGTGCCAAGTCTTTGGTCTTGCTTCCCCTTTTCCTTGTAAGAAAGTCTGTCTGGGCAAGATGGCGTTTCCCAAATCTCATTCTTGAGAGAAGTTCAGAGGGTGCCGCGGCCTTTCTAAGAATTTCCAACATGAGAAAACGAAGACCTAATGTTAAATATTTGATGCGGCGGGTGTTTAAATGTACAGGTAGTCCTCGACTTACAATCACTTGTTTAGCGACCATTCAAAATTGAAATAACACTGAGAAAAGTGGCTTATGACCATTTTTCACACTTACAACTGTGGCAGAATCTTCAGGGTCACGTGATCGGAATTCAGACACTTGATTCATATTTATGACGGTCACAGTGTCCCGCGGTCACGTGATCCCCTTTTGTGACCTCCTGACAAACAAAGTCAATGGGGAAGCCAGATTCGCTTAACAACCGCAATTACTAACTTGACAACTGCAGTGATTCACTTAACAACTATAGCAAGGAAGGTCATAAAAGAGGGCAAAATCCAACTGTCTCACTTAGCGACAAATTTCAGGTTCAGTCGTGGTCATAAGTCAAGGACTATCTGTATCACCGAGTTAACAGGACCCATGAAACTTTTGTTTTTAGTGAAAGGGTGATAGGGCGAGGTGTCTGTTGTTGAAGAATGACTGTTGAATTAGAGACTATGCCGTTGGTGTGATGTTGTCATCACCCAGGTGACAGAGATTGGGTTTGGGCCTCGTTTGACACCACTTTTGCAATGACTTTATTGCCCAAATGATGCCTTTTGTCCATTTCCATCCCTTCAATTGCCAGGGACGTTTCATCCCCTTAATGCAAAGTCTGTCCCAACAAGATCTGGCAGAATAAGGTTTCACTCTACAATATATATGAACTCGGGTGTAGTCCAATAAAGTGGTATAATAAGCAAAGAAGGCAACCTTTTCTTTTAAAAAATCACTGTTTTTTTAAGGTTCTGGGTCATTTTATCTTCAAAATGACCTTTAAAACTCTGGTTTTTGATTCTTGACAGATTACTTTTTTCTCTTGGGGATACAATATGCATTTGTGTCCTTGCCTCTAACTAATTCTTGTTACAGTAGCAGTTTAACAGAGTTGGGAGGGACCTTGGAGGTCTTCTAGTCCAACCCGCTGCCCAAGCAGGAGACCCTATACCACTCCAGACAAATGGCTGGCCAATCTCTTCTTTAAAAAATCAGTGCAAAGAAGGCAAGTTAAAGTACCACGAAAAGCCCACTTTGCACACTGGGTCACTCAAACAACCTGCGGGGGACCCCCCCCACCCCCACAAAGAAAAGCTTTCAACTTTGTCCTGCGAGGCCTTAAATCCTACCCTGATACATCCTATACTATTTCAAATTGCATCCTATCCTGGTCTAGGCTGGAGAGAGAGAATCTCCAGTGAAGCCAGGGGATTGGGGGCTGATCATAACTGATGGAGCTGTGGGGTCCCTGGTGCCCTCTGAACTCGGTTGTTTCCTTGCAGACATTTCCTGACTCAACTACTGGCAGGTAACACAATCAGTGCCAGAAAGGGATGGGTTTTGCTCGCTGTTTATAGACAAGTGTCTTGCCCTGCCAATATTGGGGGGGGGTTATCATCCAAGACCACTCCCACCAACACTGGAAGGGCAAATCACTTGTACATAAATAGAGAGCAAACCCTATTCCCTTCTGGCACTGATTATGTTACCTAGCTGGGTCAGGAAATGTCTGTAACACCCCCCCCCCCCAAGCTCAGACAACCCCAGGGACTCACAGTTCAACCATGAGCTGACAAATATGATCTTCATTTGCTGGAGCAGCAGAGAAAGTAATGGCGGCTATTTCACTTTCCTGCTGTTGCTTTATTCCTAGACCTACTTCCTTCTCTGCCTTCCTTACACATACACACACACACACCTCTACCCACTCATGGCTGCTAAATATGCCCCGTCCTTATTGGACTCGATGAGTGGGTTAAAGCTTTTTTCAAGCAATATTTTTACAAAGTTTGGGACTCTTTCCTAAGTTTTCAATAACCCTCGTTTTGGGTACAGAATGGCCCATGTTGAGATTGAGCCCACCACTTGTGCATCACACACACACACACACACCACACACACACACACGTGTGCGTGTTTGCGTGCGTGCGTTTGTGTTCAGCAAATATGACAGTCACGCGTGGAAAGGGGACTTACCCTACTGGACAAAGACTAACTCCTTGCATTACTTTGGGACTTGACTTGGTGAAATGTATCTTGGCGTCTGCTTCGTCTCCCCCCTCCTCTGAACAAGGACAAAACTATGCAGGAGTTTTGGAGATTGCTTTCTCCTCTTGGCAACCTTTAAATGTGTCAGGGCTGCAACTCCAGTTTTTCCCACAGGAATTCTGGGAAATGCAGCCTCAGCACCTCTGGAGGCTGACAGAAAAGTCACGTTCCCCTGACAGCCTTTCCTCTTGAGAGTCGTTTATGTCCTACTTGAAGGTGCCCCCTGGTGGCAGACGCTGGTATTTACTGGCGAGGCATCTTTGCTCATGGCAAGAAACAGCTCTTACTATCCAAAAGGGTTTCAAGGTGCCTTCAAACATCTCTCTGCCTGTTCCAAGTTGAGGTTGCAACCTGGTCTTGTGGTGGGTTTTCCCTGCGTGAAAAAACAGTACGAGAATCGACCTTAGAGACCTTAAAAACATAGCTACCTTGACCAATAGGTGACGCTGTCCCTCTCATAACACTAGCACTTAGTCTTATATACCGCTTCAGAGTGCTTTACAGCCCTCTCTAAGCGGTTTACAAAGTCAGCATATCGCCACCACCCCCCCCCCAACAATCTGGTTCCTCATTTTACCGACCTCGGAAGGATGGAAGGCTGAGTCAACCTTGAGCCATTGAGAATCGAACTGCCAAACTGCTGGCAGTCAGCAGAAATAGCCTGCAGTACTACATTCTAACCACTGTACCATCAGGACTCATAACCTTGTCGGTGGTGGCTACTAGTGGAAATGGAGGTAGTTGAGAGCCAGTAGGGTATAGTGGTGAAGGTGTTGGATTGTGCACCATGGATGGACATTGGCCCAGTCTCTCCCTCTCAGTCCCATAGCTAGAATGGTTCACTATGGAAGCTTCTTGAGGGATTTTGTATCAGCCCCTATATTGGTATGTGGGAATGACCATGGTAGACAGCAGGGATGGCAATTCCCTGCTCTTGGGAAAAGTTGAAACAGGTGCTGGAGAAGGGACATAGCTGCAACATGTTGCTGTACACTTGCCCTAAATCCCTTCCTTTGTGTTTTAGTCATTCTGCTCTCGGATCTAAAGTCCTTGTTCCTCATTTAATGGGTGAGGAACCCTGCTCCATTTTGCATTGCTTTTGAACAAGTTGTCGGTGGCTGATATTGCTGAGCGAGTGAGCAGGGAGAAGAAACAGGACTTTGGTTGGGGGTTCAACTGAGGGAGGGGAAGAGCCGTGACTGTGGCTGGTGATGATTACCCTCTGTGTGGATTAGAGCATTGCTTGTGTGCAGAGCTAGTTGAAGTAACCAGCCAAGGAAACACTCTCAAAACAAACACTTACGTTCTTCTGACCCCTTGTTGTTGTACCTCATTATCTGGATGGGCGTCAAGAAGGCAACAAACCAAGAACGACGTCAACAAAGGCAACTGTGTGAGTGGTGAGGTGATCTCAAGTCATCTGCCCCATGCAGTGGATCCCATTGTCCTGTGGGTTGTGTTGAAGAAGCTGCTAGACTGGGTCCGTGTGACTGACTCCTGTATGTCCATATCTCCTTTTCCTTGAAAATGGGTGGGGAGACTATGTTCATTCTAAGGTGTTTTTAATCTGTCTTTTTTCTTTTATCCCTAAATAGAAGGCAAATCTTGGTAGCACCTAATTTCCCTTCTCTCTCCTTTAGAGGTGTTCCTGGTTTCCCCCCCCCTTTTCTATTCCTTATAGACAAAAGCAATATTTCTTTTACTCTCTCATCCTCCCTTCCTCCTCTTCTAACGCATGGTGAAATAAGGCTACCAGGAAGTCGTCAAGCTAGATATTTTGTCTCCAGGGTAAGATTCCAGAGACTGGGAAATGCTTGAGAAGATGCTCTTGACTCCAGCTTTGATGTATTTATCGGACCATTATGGAAACAGTACCCTAGATTAAGGAGCCCTGGTTGAATCTAAGATTGGAATTCTTGTGTTCGTCATCATAAAATGCCTTGCCTCCGATGCAACAGGAAATCATGGTTTCTCAGTGAATGAGTTCTCCTGATTTCCTTCTCTGAAAGCATTTTGGATCCTGGCTTGTTCTTTTTCCACTTACCCTCCAGCCGCAGTTCCAGATCTCCGCTTCTTCTGAAACATAAATTTGCCAGAAGCTTAGGCAATACTGATCCTGTGTTGTGTTTTAGAGGCCAAGGCAATCATCTCCAGTCGGGGCAAGCGAAAGAATGCGATAATATGAAGCTCCTTGTAGCTGGTTGCCTTTGCTTCCAGTTGTCTAAAGCCCCCCTGGGTTCTGAACTTTTGTCACCATTCAGCAGGTGTGGGAGAACACGGGTGTGTGTGTGTGTTGATTTGGATGTGTGGTACTTTCCATTGGTTTTCCCATCTTTTTTTTTTTTTTTTGCTCTTCACACTTCTAGTTGCATATTCCCACGGCTTTTCTTAAGTCCTGGCTAAAGCCTGATGGACCAACCAACCACACCAAGATGGATCCGCTTGCTCCTATGAAGACATACCTTTTAACGAATGAGCTTTTTCACAGATTTTTCCTCCTCACCGCCCCACCCACCCACCCACCCCCGCCCCCAAAGTCAGGTCTAATCAATGGCCAACAGCTTGTTTTAATGCTTGCTGATTTCAGTGGCCAGTTCTCTCTGGAAATTTTGAAAGCTTATCCCAGGGGCTTTCAAACGTGGCCCTTTTATGACTTGTCCACGTAGGCACTTGGAGCTGAGCTCAGCTTGAAGGCTCTTGATTACCCCTCGCTTCCTTTTGCTGATGGAAACTTTCAACCCACCCACCCCCTTTAAAGAAAAATGGCAAATGTTTTTTTTTATTGAAAAGTTTTTCAATACATTTTATCTTTAACAACCCCTCCCCCCACCCCTACCCAACCCTTCCCGACCCTCCCCCCCTCCCCTTCCCCCCTCCCCGTCCCCGACTTCCCAGAGCTAAATACAAGGTATAAAAGTAACAATCATAAACAGCCATATGCTAACAACAATAAGCTATTAAGTCTATCGCATTCTAGCTCATATAAAATGACTACAAGCAATACTAATATCACATCAATACTTATGCAAATGCTAAATGAAACTTTTTAGTCCCATATTTATTCTGGATGTAATCAATCCATTTTTTCCACTCCGTAATATAACGTTGTTGCGAATGATCTTTCAAGTACGCCGATATCTTTGCCATTTCCGCCAGGTGAAAAATGGCAAATGTTGATGGGGAGAAAGGTTCAAGACCCCTCCCCCCCATGTTCCTTCTCTTGCTGATCTTGTGTATCACACTTGTACTGTAGTATGCTCCTGACGACTACAATGGCCTCATTCAGCTGAACGACCAAGCAAGGAGCGTGTTACAAGCATCGAAAGACTGGGTTTGCTTGTAAGTGTTGTAACCACCAGAGAAGGTAAGCTTGGATTGGCCGAAGCGGAGCTCTTTGGTGGTGAATGGAAATGATTCTGCGGGGAGATGATTTTTTTTTTGTTTCCTTTTCCTTTTCTTTCAAAAAAAAAAAAAGAAAGATAAGAAAGGAAAAATAAAACCCCAAACCAACCAATCACGTTTCATCCTCGCTTCCTAGCTCGTGATGGGATTTTGCTTGCTAACACTTCCTTGCTTGGGCACCTTGCATGGCTCCACTAACCCAACGGTGATGTTGATCGTCTCAATCTGTTTGTGCTTCGGGATGAACATTTAAGAAAAAGGGGTCTTCAAACCTGGGCCTTTTATGACTTTGTGGACTTCAACAAGCAGAATTCCTCAGCCAGCTTGTCCACGAGTGATAAAAGGGCCAGGTTTGAAGAGCCCTGATTTAGGAGAATGTTGGGAGGTTGGACTTTTTGAAGTTTGCGTGGCATTCTCATTCTGGGTTTTTGGGTTGTTGTTTTTTTTAAAATGAGGGTTCCTTCCTGCAGCCGTCACCTACCAGTTTAGGAAGGATATTGTCTGACTAGTTAAGACTTGGGGGGTTTATTCGGTTAGGTTTGGAATCTGCTTCATGTAGTCTAGCTGCTGACTAGTCAAGTGGGTGAGGTAGAAGTATTGGTGGCCCTCAGCTTCTTCAAAAGAATGAGCCAAGCATTTGGAGTCCGCTGCCTAAAACACACTGGGATGTTTCTGTAGAAAACTGACATCTTTAGACGAGTTCTTTGACGACTGTTAAAATTTCCACTAGTGTTCTGCCCTTCAGACCCACAGCAACAGGTGCTCATGGTAGACACAATGCTAAACGTGTGGGGACGTGCATCAAATTCCCCCCCCCCTGCATTTCCAAAGCAGCTATCATAAAGAGATGTTGTTTTTATTGCTCTTTTTTTAATCCAGGGTTAGCTCCATGGAACAGCCATGAGCAGTGTCCAACCTAGGAAATTAATCTTTTTTGGCTTGGGGAAGACCATGCTTGCATGCCTATCCTTGTGGGCTATTTGAAAGAAACAGGCCAGGCTACATTTAAGATATCTGAGCATCCGTATTTGCAGTTATTTATATAATAAATAAGGGACGCAGTGGCTCAGTGGGTTAGGACGCTGAGCTTGCCGATCAGAAGGTCGGCAGTTTGGCGGGTCGAATCCCGAATGCCGCGTAGCAGAGTGAGCGCCTGTTACTCGTCCCAGCTTCTGCCAACCTAGCAGTTCGAAAGCACGTAAAAAAAATGCAAGTAGAAAAATAGGGACTACTACGGTGGGAAGGTAACACCGTTCTGTGCGCCTTTGGCGTCTAGTCATGCCGACCACATGACCACGGAGACGTCCTTGGACAAGCGCTGGCTCTTCGGCTTTGAAACAGAGATGAGCACCGGCCCCTAGAGTCAGAAACGACTAGCACACATGTGCGGGGGAACCTTTACCTTTACCTTTACCTATATAATAAATGAACTTACCATGGTTTGTTTTCCTTATTGTATAGCACAGTGCTTCTCAATTTGGCAACTTTAAGAGGTGTGGACATAATTAATTCCCAGAATTCCCAAGCCAGAATCAAATTCCACACATCTTAAAGTAAACTAAGGTTGAAAAATATTGCTCTAGCTTGTCAAATTGATCTTGGAACATTCAGAGTCACGTAAGTATGGATTAAAGTGGTACTTTTCTTAAATAACTTCAGACTCAGCTCGCCTGCCAAAGTGGACAAGCCATCTTCACAATACAGGAACAGCGTTTAGCACATTTACCATGAAACCCAGGTTTGGGGGTTAGCTTTTGGTTCAGTGTCTTTCCACAAACTTAGGAAAAGGGTTTAATTTCTTAGGCAGATTAAATACAGGACGTGCAGGACTGCAGCCATTGTCTCATAGGATCCTCTCCGATATGCTGATTTCAGTTCTGGGGAGATTTCCATTGAGACCCCAAAGGGGCCTTTCTGCTTTTGCGTTTTGCTAAGTAACTGTGCCTTACAATTGACCTACTTCCCTGAAAATAATATTGCATTACAGATAATCCTCAACTTACGACAACAGTTAGGACCAGAATTTTCATTGCTAAGTGAGTTGCACCCAATTTTAACAACCTTTTTCTTTTGCCATGGTTGTAAGTGAATCATATAGTCACTAAGCAAATCCAGCTTCCCCATCTCTCGATTTTGCTTGTTGGAAGCCAGCTGGGAGGGTTGTAAATGGCAATCACACACACACACACACACACACACACACACACACACACACACACACACGCTACAATCCTTGAGAATACATGGCCGTTGAGAAACGCCTGAATTTTGACCACGATTGTGGGGTGGCTGCGATGGTCATAAGTGCAAGGACCGGTCGCAAATCCCTTTTTTCAATGCTGTTGAAACAGTCAGTAAATCAATGGTCGTACGTAGAGGACTACCTGTATTTCCCCCAAATTGTTGGTTTAAATGGCAGAGGTTATCTTAAGTTTGCTGAGAGTATAACAATGAAAACTACCTTTTGGTCTAACATTTCTTTTTGGGCAGGATGGATTATACGAAATCAGCCTCTTTCCTTCCTAAATGTGATGCTTTTACTGTTGAATCTCTTCTATGCCCTTCTTAGTGTTTGCTATTTGGTGTGTGTGTGTGCGTGTGTGTGTGATTTAAAGTGTGTGACTAAAGATTACCAACTAGATCTCCCAGACAAGCAATTCTAGAAATTAAAGATCAGTATAGAAAGGAAGGCTATCAATGAAATTGAGAGTTCCTTGATGCTCTCAATTTGATGTTCCTTGAAGCTTAAGTTTTTTTTCTTGCAGACGTTTCATTACCCAACTAGGTAACATCATCAGTACCAGTGAGTTAGTGGGGTAATGAAACATCTGCAAGAAAATCCTGAGCTGCAAATATTCTTCTCCATCAGTATATGAAATTATAATCTGAAAGGGGCTGTCAGAATTAACAGGGCTGGAAGCGGACAAAGCCGTGGCTTGTCCAAGTCCGTTGGACTTGGGCATTTTATGGCCCCACCCCACATCCGACCCTTTGGCAGTCCCTCTCTGGCCTACTACATGAAGTCAGTTGGAAATCACATGTAAATAACTACATGCCATGCACACAATAGAATTCAACTGCTTTATTTTAAGTCAACTGCTATTTCCCCCCCCCCCCCCAATTTACGTAAGCGTGTGCATGCACGCCTACACACCTTCACAGCCCCGTTGGCTTGGCTGTCTGCAACAGTCCTATGTGGCCAGTTGGGAAAATGAATTACCCATGCCTGCTCTGGATTAAAGATCTGGCAGGTCAACCTGATAAGATTCCACCCTCAGGTATGGGATGCAGGAAGGTTTTTGCAGCTCTTCTCAGGACATCCATGTTAATCCAGAGAGGAGACCACCTATTTTCCAGGTTAACTTCAGCTCCGTCATGTTTAATAGGCTCTTAGTTCACACGGTGTCATCGGTCCCGAATAAGTGTCTGTCAACTTCTCAGCCTCCAGTGGGGAAGAGGGGCCGAGATGACACACACACCCCCCTTGGCTCCGTCTCCTCCACCTGCGCCCGGCTGCCCTTTTGATCCTCTTCCCTCCGTTGTTGCAGCTCCACGCGGACTCCGTCCTTCCGCTTTTCAACTTCAGCGGTCAGCCTAGCGGAGAAGCTCTGGTTACTTTCCCCAGCCTGGACTCGGCCAAGAAAGCTGTGTCTGAGCGAAACGGAAGCCTCTTGGGGGGCCACTGTGTGGACCTCTGCCTTATCTAGACCTCCCCCCGCCCCCGTGGATCCAAGTGTGGGGAACAAGAACAAACCTCCTCTTTCCTCTTCAAAGCAGCCATGTCTTCCCTGCCCTTTTTCTCCTCCTGGCCGACAAGAGCCCCAAACTCCTAAAGCAGATGAACCAGGGGAGAAGGAATGAGAGCTGTTCAATTGCTCAGATATTATCGAGAGAAACTCAGCTGAACTACTTAAAGGCTGTAGACTTTAGGCTGTTTTTTTTGTTTGTTTGTTTTATATATAAAATACAAATACAGAAAAACCATTTTGCATTCGCCATTTGGAGAGAAAAAAATGTTTTCTTTGAAAGTACAAACTTGCCAAACCTCTTTCTCTTATTTGGAGCAGAAGGGAATTCCATCTCATCAAAAGAGAAGAATCTTTTGTTTTTTTGTTCGTTCGTTCCCGTAAAAGGGGTCAGATCAAATTATATTTTCCTGTTCCCTTTCCTTACTTAAAAAGAGAAGAAAAAAAATGTTATGTCCAAATGAAATGACAGAATAAGCTTTTCAGTTGAAAGGTGTCGAATTGAATTATGTTTTCCCGCTCCCTTTTCTTAAAAGGAAAAAAAAATGTTATGTCCAAATGAAATGAGAAAATAAGCTTTTCAGTTTTTCTTTTAATTTGTGTTTTGTGAGGTAGAACCTAAGTAAGTAAAGCCATATCTAATTTTCAAACTGCCAACCCGTAAACTAAACAAAGGTAGAATCTTAGTAGGACAATGACAGCACATAAACACTGAGGACTAGTTAAATTATATATGTTGTTTTATTTAAACATCATAATGCTCAGATACTGTATTTTGTTTTTGCTCTAGTTCACATGCATGCCATTTGTTTACAATATTCATTTGTATATTATGACACAGCAAAGAAGTTGAAATCTAAGTCTAATTAGTGCATGTTTTTTTTTTAAAAAAATGTACGTATATACATGTTCAAAGAACATAGTTTTATGTTGTGTAGTGTGTGCCGAAACATCTGTTGTACAAGCACTAAATAATTTTGGTTTTAACTGTGCCTTGATCAGGATTCTTTCGAAATGTGCAATAACAACGGAGGAAACCAGACTGAGTCAGATTGGACTCTTGAGTACCTGTGAATGCAGGGATATTTTTTTTTGTTCGTTTGTTAAATAAACAACTCTCGAGTAGTACTTAAAAAGGAATCAGACCTGCCCTGGCCTTGAATTGGTGTATGCTTCTTTATATGATAAGAAATAAACGACGCTTGCAGGAAAATGGACTTGTCTCTTTAGCTTCTCATATAATTGAAGCCAGCGTTGCAAATCAGAACACATTTTGGGGTCCACTGGTAATTTAATTAGCACTCGGCATGTACAGAAGGTGCCGCACTGGCTATCGGTAACTGAATTCCAGCACAAAGTCTGTTTGAAAAAGAGCTTTTTCACACATACCATAGGCGGTTAAAACAATCGCCAAACTAATCTTTGGAGAGCCAATGGTGGTTAAGGAATCAGGTTAGAAATCAGGAGATGGTGAGTTCTAGTCCTGCCTTTGCCATGAAAGCTGGCTGGATGACTTTAGGCCAATCACCAGGAGACGGTGAGTTCTAGTCCCGCCTTAGGCATGAAAGCTGGCTGGATGACTTTAGGCCAATCACCAGGAGACGGTGAGTTCTAGTCCCGCCTTAGGCATGAAAGCTGGCTGGATGACTTTAGGCCAATCACCAGGAGATGGTGAGTTCTAGTCCCGCCTTAGGCATGAAAGCTGGCTGGAAGACTTTAGGCCAATCACCAGGAGACGGTGAGTTCTAGTCCCGCCTTAGGCATGAAAGCTGGCTGGATGACTTTAGGCCAATCACCAGGAGACGGTGAGTTCTAGTCCCGCCTTAGGCATGAAAGCTGGCTGGATGACTTTAGGCCAATCACCAGGAGATGGTGAGTTCTAGTCCCAGCTTAGGCAGCAAAGCCAACTGAGTGACTTTGAGTTAATCACCAGGAGACAGTGAGTTCTACTCCCGCCTTAGGCAGGAAAGCTGGCTGGATGACTTGGGCCAATCACCAGGAGATGGTGAGTTCTAGTCCTGCCTTAGGCATGAAAGCTGGCTGGGTGGCTTTGGGCCAGCTTTAATTTAATCAAGACTAAATGTCATTAAATAGAATAGGTGCACACTCTTCATTGCAAAATAGTGTTTTCTATTTGACAAATTGCCCACACTCAGATGTTCAGTCCTCAGCTTGGGATCAGCTCTACTACACAACGGATACAAGCTACTGTTGCTTGAGGACCATCTGTTCTACCAACAGACCACTAGCTGACGGCATCTTCTATTTGAACAGAGTCCTGCCTTAGCCCATTGGAAAACGCAAGAATCTGAAGGCACCCAGTTCCCACCATGGTCTGTGAAGCAATTCTAGCTACTATCATTCTAGACCAGGGGTCGGCAACCTTGGCTCTTTTATGACTCGCGGACTTCAACTCCCAGAATTCCTGAGCCAGCATAGCTGGCTCAGGAATTCTGGGAGTTGAAGTCCGCGAGTCATAAAAGAGCCAAGGTTGCCGACCCCTGTTCTAGACCAAAGAGCATGCATCTATTTGCCAGGCAAATCTTAATGCAAAAAAAGCAGTAGGCAAACCTCAGCAGTGCCAACATCCACCATTAGATGTCTCCTTCATACTGGATCTCAGAAATACTGGTCTGATCTAACCTAAGTAGAGCAGATCTCTACAGGATTCTGGTAGACAGGTTGAAGCGATGGATTTGCAATGACTTCCTACGGTTCAGCTCACTCAATCATCTTTGGAGCCTTGCCATGGGCAAGCTAGCATGGTTGTTGTGGATTTAAAAGTGTGTTTCTCAATCTTGGCAACTTTTAAGAAGTGTGGATTTCATCTCCCAAAATTCCCCTGCCAGCGCTGGCTGGCGAATTCTGGGAACTGAAGTCCACACACCTTAAAAGTTGTCAAGGCTAGACACCCCTGCTTTGAAATGAAAAAGCATCTCTTGAAGCCTGGGTTTTCACACAGCTTTCTGCACTGCATGGCGGAAAAGATTGACTTCCAAGAGATTTTTCCCAGCCTGCCAATCTAGCTTACCTCCTCCCCAGGCTGACCAAGTCTGAACAGCTGTTTTGAGATCAACCACAGTTAGCAGGGAGCTTTACCTTTGCTATGACTCTTTGGGAAGCCGCATCTATGAATGGATGGAAGATTTAAAATCCTTCAACCAAGGAGCAGGAGGAAATGAATCTGCTGGATAAACTATCCAAAAGCAAGTTCCTACTTTTCTTTTGCTCACAAATGGGAAGATGGGCAGATGTGGTGACAGCCTTCCGGCTGTCTGTCTCATTTCCACATCGTTCAGGCAAGGTTGCTCTGAATCCCACAACTCTCCACAATCTGTCGAGGAATCCCATAACAGACAAGGAGTGAATTCCCTGGAATTTGTAAGAACGGTGGGATCTGTCTGACAGTTGCCACTGACCTAAATAACGCAGCTGCTTGCAGCTGCTAAAATAAGCCGCTTCCCTTCTGTTCTAATTTTTTTAAGCAAATCTTTTTTTAAAACCCCTTTCTATTTTAAGATGACTGTCTTTTAAACTGTCACACCCAGCAGCGGCAACCTAGCTGATCTCAAAAAGCTAAGCAGGGTCAGCTCTGGTTAGGAATGGAATGGGAGGCCAGCAGAAAGAGCAGAGCACAAAGGTGGGGCAGGGGTCTTCAAACCTGGCCCTTTTATAACCTGTGGACTTCAGCTCCGAGAATTCCTCAGCCAGCGTGCCTGCAAATTTTATTGATTGCTATGGGATATTCCAGAATCAAAATCCACAGGAGTGGGCTGTTAGGTGCCCTCCCTCCATTAGCTTTTTTTTTTTAAAAAAAAACAAAACACAGAGAATTCTTTATTGGCCAAGTGTGACTGGACACACAAGGAATTTGTTTCTGGGGCATAAACTCTCAAGTGTACGGACAAACAAAGTGATCAAGTCCTAGATGATGAATCCTAAGATATAATCATAATCATAAGAGACAAGTGATAAATCCTAAGATACCAATAGGAAAGATGAGAAGGCAAGAAAGATAAGAAGAGGACATACCTCATTGGAATTAGAGAGAGGATCACAAGATCCATGAAAAAGAAAATCTGGTATGAACAAAGCAGTAGTCACATATAAACCAGTACATTCTCTTAAAAGTGAATCAACTACAGAGTATAACACAGGGCTAGGCAAACTCGGCTCTTTTATGACTCGTGGACTTCAACTCCCAGAATTCCTGAGCCAGCTATGCTATGCTATGCTGGCTCAGGAATTCTGGGAGTTGAAGTCCACGAGTCATAAAAGAGCCGAGGTTGTCTAGCCCTGGTCTAGCATAACCCAACTATTAGAGGCCAATAGTGAGGCTTCAGTAATATCGGAAAGCAAACCCCCAATTGGCTACGTTAAAAAATTTTAAATTCCTCTTCAGAAAAAGAAAAGTTCTGGTTACTGAAAGCGATGTTATTAAACAGGTTCTGCAAATATCTGATGTCCACGCAGAATAAACAAATAAAAGGGGACTCAGAAACTGATTTCAAGGGGGGGGAGGGGCTTAAATTAACTCATGGTTGTAGAGCTAAAATGTATAAATCCAGTATTTAGAAGATAAATGCCATAGCAGGCAAAAGATCTCACCACTCGCTGTTTTTTCTACTTCGCTGATTACAAAAAAAATTATTGCCCATCTTGCCTGTTCTGAGAATAGGAATTTTATAACACCTGATTACACCGATCTTTCTGAAACAAAAAAGTGCCAGAGACATAACCCACAACGTTCTGAATGAAGAATACGCGCATTTTGGTCAAATGTATGGATTCTTGCAAAATAGACAATTGTAGAGAAAATCCTTTTTTAAAAAACTTTTGCAATGAAAGTTAAAGTCTCCTACTAGCCCACATACAATCAATCATGAAGAAATAGTAAAGGAAGACAAAGTCTTGTAGCAACTTAGGTCTGCTAAAAATGGTATGACTGCTGTAGAGCTAATAGTTTTACTCTCCTCTCCTCACTCTTCCGAACAAATGAGTACAGATAAATAAAGACACAGACTCTAATATGCATTTTCTTTTTTATTTCAACACTATGATTCAAGAGCCTATAATGCTTTCCCTTTGTACTTCTGCATGTAGCACTGCAATCATAACTTACAAAAGGTTTAATACACAAATGTACATGAAATTACAATACAAGGCTCTGTAAACATCTAGAATGTAACCTTTAGTCTTAAATCATTATTGTCCCAAACTGTTAAATAGAAAATTTCAATTTGAACAATCTCCAAACCTCAAGGAATGACATTCATTCTATGTATCAAAAATAGAGCTTTTTTCCCAAGATTCGTTTGCATCCAAGCAATTGTTTTCTCTTTTATTCTTTGGTTTACAATGGATGGCAATTCCATTTTCTAATGAAGCATTTATTAGAAGGAGCGCCAAATTGTGATCAAACTTTGGTTAAACCAAAACAACTTTCAAAACGAGCAACGTATATATCTCACCTCCTTTGTGTTACAAAAGCCTCCACTCTTTTGCTATGAAAGCTATCATTTGAACGCTTTCCATAACTTTTTTTTTTTTTTTTAAATCGGACGCCAGCATCGAAAGCAATTGTAAATTTGGAGAGGCCAGCAACATAGATGCCAGTCACAGGCAGAAAATTGTAAATTGCATAGTCTAACGGAGATCATGTGCTTTTATCTCTATTACATTACACAAGGTTAACAGTCTTACCTAAAGCATCACACAAGCTAAAAAGTATATATATTAAGACCCTTGTATTGAAGCTTTTACAAAGGCAAAAAAACCCACCATTATAGTACTCAACTTCTATAGCTTTGCTTTAAATAGGAAAGCGTTTCTATGTCTACAGGCATCAGGTATTTCAAGGCAACAGAAGGTTGAAGACAATCCACTAGTCCCTTTGCTGCAACCTCTCCATCTCCTTCAGCATCTCGCCAACCAGGGGAGAGGCGCTCACACTGCAGTGCCAGGAGGATTGCTCACTTAGTGCATAGTAAGTCAGGACTGTTTGGGGTGCCCACATTTTTAGGTACCAATACAAATTCACACTAGGCGGGAGAACTTTAAGGGAGAAGAGGCGATACCAATCAATCATCCCAGAGCCCAATACAACTCTGAAACTTCACATCTGACCCACTCTGTATGAGAGAACGGAGATAACCTTGGAAAAAAAGGAATGCAAGAATTGCTAAGTAAATCTCAACATAACCTTGTGTGGGGGGAAGAGGGGCTGAGAAAGAAACTCTTTAATTCCACCTTGATCCACCTTGAAAGCTCTGTCAGGCTTTCAAAGATCATTAGGATAGCCTCCAGCAAATAAAGGAGAGTTCCTTGTAAGTCTTGTTTCCTCACCTGGCCAAAGCTGGAGAGCTTGACACATTTTAAGGGCTGAAAACGGTAAAAGAGGTGGTAGCACAGAAAAGACCCTGAAAGTCTTAGGACTCCTGAAAAGGGAATGAAGTCCTCTGGTGTGCAACTAGCCACAATTTACTCTGCATGCCACGAGTTGCATTCGTTAAATAGAAGATGAATTTACTTCTGCTTGAGATGACCACTGTTTGGTTTCGAACGCTTACGCGTGGCCATTTTGACTGCTGTGGTACAATCAAAAGGATTGTCATTTTGGATCTTATAGGACCTCTGAAATGAAGATAAAGAGATCCACTGTGGTGGGGATGGGCAGGGAAGGGAAGAGGATGCTGCGCCAACTTAGGAGTCACCCAGATGGCATGCCCACTTGATCCAACACTCAAGACAACAACTAGAAAGAAGGAATCTTTCTTGACATCTTAAAAGCTGATCATTTTTTTAAAAACAAACAAACATTTGTTTCAGCCACCATCTTAGTGGGGTCCTTGGTGCTCTCTGACCTTGTTTGTTTTCTTGCAGATGTTTCATTACCAAACTAAGTAACCTCACCAGTGGATGATGATGTTACCTAGTTGGTAATGAAACGTCGGCAACAAAACAACCAATCTAAGGGAGGCCACATTTCAACCCTGAGCTACAAATATTCTCTTCTAATGACATCACCGTTGTATTTTAAAGAGTCAAAACTGTATGATTAAAAAAACAACAGATAAACAGTTCCAGGAATTTTTTTTTAATACAAACTATTTTAGCACTCAAGGCAGGTGTCTCCTGAACTGTGCAAACACATCTGAATCTGCTTTATTTTACTTCTTCCTGAGATAGTGGGGCTAGTTGCAGACTAAGCAGTAAATGTGGCCTGCCGATAATTACAGTTAAGCAGCCCTCTTAATAACCAAATTGTGGTTTTGAGTTGCCCATGTTCCTTTTCATAAAAAAGTGGAGACTGCTTCAAAGTCAAGATGCTTGCTGTATGAAGACAAGAGACTTCAACCCTTTACCAGCCTGTTGCAAGCAGCGTGCCGCTACAAAACCTATCTTCTTCCTATCAGTTAAGACTTAGGTAGCTATAAAAATTAGCTAAACAATGACAGAAAACCGTACACCAACTATCTTAACCCTTATGGTTCTCAAAAATCCTTTTAATTGTCTTTTCACTTTGCAGCCTCGTGACCCATTTGCTTACCTAAACTCGAAACATCTTGATTTTCATTCTACAGAGGAATTAACTACTTAGTAGAAATTCTCATCGGCCACGGTTGGGCTTTGTATCTCTCGTGTTTCAAATCAGAGATGGAAACCACCACCACCACCCGCTCTATAAATCACACCGTGGTGGGAAATATTAACCTAACATGTATAGGTGGTCACAGGCAGCTTCACCCTCAGTGGTCACAATGCAGACATGATGTCCCTGTTCAGCAAGCTGCACTGTGAAGTACGTATCTTAACGTAAGAAGGCCTAGCTACAATGATTATTTTTTTTTTAGAGGATGAAAAACAGTAGGATCACTAAACCGTTAAGAAAAGATTTTAAGAAGCCCATATAAATGCCAACATACATTTTCAGACACATCTAACAGGGGGCGGAGTAGAATAGATCATGTGAAGTTCTCTACCTGAGGAATCTCAAGAACAGCAGTTTAACAGTTTAAACAAATCTGATCAAAAGGACTCCATGTGGAACACAGCCTTTTGACATAGCCCAAAACTGTATAATGGCTTCATTAAAAACGAGCATGTATTATAAATAGCATTGAACAAGTGCTTCTGTTAGAACAGGTCTGTGCTAGCAAAGGTAGGAAGGTATAAAAGTCAGGTTTTGGAATGTCATTTCTATCCCAATCTTTCCACGACGGAATGGTCTCTTTGCAGCCTACCAACATTTTTCAGTGTCTCAAGAACACAGATCTGTATTTGGCTTTGCTTCCTAAAGCTCCAAAGAAAATGATCATCATTATTCCTACGTAAGAATTCCAGAGGCATTGGCTTCAGATGATAGATACTTCTGTGCCTCCGAAAGACAGCATTATATTATTATTATTATTATTATTATTATTTAAAAAAACTTTTTTAAAACCACATATGCCTCAAGGCTCTTCAAAAAGACTGTCCAAAAGGTATACAAATTTTTATTACAATCTTAGTATCTCTCCTAAAGAAAAGCAGCATACAAAGATGGTGTTTTTTTAAAAAAAAAAATTACCCACATTCAGTAACTGTGCATATTGAGAGCAAAACTACGTTTCTTCATACAATTAAGCACTTAATATAAAAGAATTATGTTAAATGCACAAGACAAGCAAAGCTCATTGGTATTTTACTCAAAGTTAAGAGTATCTGGGGTCACTTCTTGGTGTCCATTTTTATAAAGTATTTTTTTTTACAGCATCCTAAAAATCTAGAACTCAACCTGTTTCCTGTTACCACTCTCTTTCACGCTCTCCCAGAACAGCTCTGCAGGGATCCAGTGTCCAGGATCATCAAGGCCACATAATCGGAAGCACAGTAAATCTAAAAAGGGACATAGCATTATTCAGAGGAAAAGTGCAAGGCTTCCTGGTTTTCTCCAGGTTTCCGCAAGACGGCAGCTCCTGCTCCACGAGACGCAGAGATCTGCGGCATGTCTCTTCCGATGATTTCTGTCACTACATCAGAAAGAGGAGAGAAGGATCAGTGTTTTTATGTCTTCCATAAACATGTTTCAGACTAATGCATGTTTTCACACACACACACACACACACACACACACACACACACACACACACACACACAGAGCTGGTTACTTCCAAACAGGTTGACACACCTACTGCAATTCGCTTTTCATGGATCTGTCCTTGAAGATTATCTGAAAGCTTAAATTGATTCACCACGCGGCATATACATTGAATAAACAAATAAATGCAATGCAGCAACCCAGGGAGTGATGGGCACAACTGGGTCGGTCCCTGTAGCAGCATCTCTATTCCTGGAGCTACATCAGCTGCCAGTTGGCTTCAGGCTACAAATTCAGGGGGCAATTGTCACCTTTAAAGCCCTGGGTGGCTCAGATCCTACTTCAAGACAGCCTGCTTGAAAATGGCCATTCTGAAAGATTGGTCTGAAAGGTCTTCTCATTCCTAAGAAGTTCCATCGTAAGAGACTCCATAACAAGATCTTCTCCATGCATACATACAGATTACCCCACTGAGCTTCCACAGAGAAGTAAAAACCTCTGGAAGAGGGCATTTGGAAGGTGCTAAGGTTGAGATCTACCCCAGGTAAGACTGGACTTTATGGCTTAAACAAGTCATCTTCGAGTTACATCCTGTCATTTCATAACAGTTAGAAGTTACACTGGATCTTCAAATCAAAGAAGGAAGGGTCCATGCAAAACATTTTAAAATGTTTGGGTCGTTGAGAAGATGCTGTGAATTCAGAAGAGCAAAACTTGAACTTAATCACAAAACCTCTAGAGTTAGGTAAAGTTTCCTCTTTCACTGCCATTCTTTAAAAGCCAGTATCCGAACCTATTTAGGGATACGAACAGAAGTCCAAAGTATTGACTAAGAAACAAGAAGCATGGCTGTTTCAGGTTGGAGAAATGTGATCTGCTGTTCAGCTCCCCCTTCTCTCCTCCTTTTTCACAATATAGCCTAGTTGGCTGAAAACGAACAGCCGTTTTTCCCACGAGCGTTTCAGGCAGCCAAAATCGAGTATTGCATTTGCTACCTTTCTTTTTGAAAGCTTATCATCACTGCTCATTGTTTGTAAAATAAGGATGCAAATGAGCAGTTGGCTGTCTCAAGAGGTCCCAACTCCCTCTCCGGCTGCCACGCCCCTTGGCCATCAGATGCAGAGGGCCAACAGTGAGGCATTCTGGGAACATCCCTCAAAATAGACGTGGACAAGACTCTGATGGGCTATGCGGCACATAAGATTACATTCCCCACCCCTGAACACTGTTCTGTCTCTGCTTATTTGTCACTGATCCCAAACACTTGGCAACACCTAGGAGGAAGCATTTGTTCTTCAGAAGGCTTCAAAGGACTTGACAGCTTTATGATTGTAAACAGGTCAGATTTCTATTTGCCAAGCTGAGGATTTAGTAGAAACAATATATATATATATATATATATATATATATATATATATATATATATATATATATATATATATATATATATATATATATATATATATATATATATATATATATATAGCCTTTCCAAAGTTTCCTGGACTACAAGCTGTGTATTTATAGTCTGGTGCCACCATTTTTTAAATCTTCCTGAAAAGCATATTAAAATTTCAGTCCAGATGCTCAAAAATATCTCCATACATACATTAATTGCTTTTTGGGCTCAACTGTGTATTTTGCTTGAAGATGGGACCTGTGTTTTTCAAATCAAGGCTCACAGTGATTTCAGTAATGCAATTACATAAACTATCTGCATACACCAAGCAGTAGCTTCTACAATCAATTTATTTCTGGTCTAAGAAAAGGGGCGGCATTTACTAAAAAGCATAGTACAGACCATAATAATTGTAGAACATCACTCAGGAAATGTCACTGAGATATCTTTTAACAGTTTTTTTAAACGGGTCTTGTTTTAAAAAAAACCACAAGCCATCCATTTTAGGCTTTTTGCACAATGAAGTTTTGTAGACGACAAATAAAATAGGAATCTGGCTTATGTATATTTTGAGAACCTAAATTGATAGGCTACTTAATTACCAGATGCCCACTTTTTTTTAAAATTCCATTTATATCCCGCCCTTCTCCGAAGACTCAGGGTGGCTTACAAGCTTAGCAGTAGCCTTCATTCTTTGTATATGCCTGCTTATTAGGGCTTTCGCCCCCCCCCAGCGGCATTATTACAAAGTCAACTTAATTGCCCCCAACAATCTGGGTCCTCATTTTACCTACCTCGGAAGGATGGAAGGCTGAGTCAACCTTGAGCCTGGTGGGACTCGAACCTGTACTAATTGCAGGCAGCTGGTGTTACTTAAGGAGGCATTAGCCCACTGCTCCACCAAGGCTCTGTTGGAAATCAGGAGGCAGTATAGTTTTAAGTGGAACAGGCGCCAAGTGACAATTTGACAAAGCTGTCGGCATCAAGCTCCCTTCGTCCTGTGCGCTCCCACATGGAGGGTCTTCTCAGGGTGCCGCCGGTTAAAGATTGCTGGCGGGTAACACCCAGGGGGAGGGCCTTCTCAGTGGGCGCGCCTGCCCTCTGGAACCAGCTGCCCGTGGAGCTCAGGACTGCCCCCGACCTCCGTTCATTCTGCCGGGACCTGAAGACCTGGCTCTTCGAGCTCTCTGGCCCAGGCTGAGAATTATAATTTTAATTTTAACTGGGGCTTTTATTTGTTCAGGGATTGATATTTTTTAATTGTTTGTAACTTTTGTATTTTTCGTTTTAATCACCCTGTAAACCGCCCTGAGTCCATCGGGAAAAGGCGGTATATAAATATAATAAAATAAATCTGCTGTCCATTCTCTTGAAAACCTCCGGTGTTAGAGCATTCACAACTACTGGAGTCAAGCCGTTCCACTGGTTAATTGTTCTAACCATCAGGAAGTTTCTCCTTAGTTCTAGGTTGCTTCTCTCCTTGATGAGTTTCTATCCGTCGTTTCTTGTCCTGCCTTCAGATGCCCCCCCCACTCCCACCCCCACCTTCTTTGTGCCAGCTGGCTACACAAATCTGTCTTCAACCTGTAAGAAATTGAATTCCAATATTGGAATGATGTCACCGGCTACCTGGGCTAGCACCCAGCTCGTTGGAGCAGGAACAGCTCTTTGCTGGCATGCAACAATTAAGGGAGACCTGCAATTTAGGCATTAATCCCAAAGAGAAATGGTACTGTCTTCAAGTACGCCCTGCCAAAAGTGCTCCAAGTGACATGTCAAAGAAATTAATGAGTTTCACTTTGCTAACATACTGCTCTAAAGTGAGCATTCAGAATTGAAAGCAGCATTTCAGGCTAATTCTGCCAACTGCCAGCAGTTCGATCCTGACTGGCTCAAGGTTGAGTCGTCTTTCCATCCTTCTGAGGTCGGTAGAATGAGGACCCAGATTGTTGGGGCGCAACAGGTTGATTCTGTAAACTGCCTAGAGATAGCTGTAAAGCACTGTGAAGCGGTATATAAGTCTACGTGCAATTGCTATTGCCCTTCCTTCCCTTCCATCCATCCATCCATCCATCCATCCATCCATCCATCCATCCATCCATCCATGATGCGCAGTGGTCAGAATGCAGTATTGCAGGCTAATTCTGCTGATTGCCAAGAGTTCAATCCTGACCGGCTCAAGGTTGACTCAGCCTTCCATCCTTCTGAGATTGGTAAAATGAGGACCCGGATGGTTGGGGGCAATAGGCTGTGTACACTGCTTAGAGAGGGGCTGTAAAGCACTATAAAGCACTATAAGTCTAAGTGCTAATGCTGGTTGTATTCCAAAATTGAACTCGCTCAACAAAGGCTTGTCCATACAGAAAACTAACCACACAATGCAAAGATAGGAAGTAGTGTAGGGTTAAAACGTCTTCCGCTCGGAAAAAAAAGTCTTTTAAGAAAAAAAAAATATGTCCAAAGAGCCCAGAAACATGCAGAGCTAATCTATTCGGTGGGATTCCCGAATTCTACTTGTATGCTATGCTGCCCTGAAATTTATTCTATTTCCACACACAAACACTTGAGGTGTTAATGTGTTCTTGGCAGAGTTTGGTAACAGTGATGAGCTTTCCACTGTACATAACTGATCACATGATAATATTCTTCTGAGATTATGTGTCTTTGTTTGGGATTTATGACACGTTGATGTCTCCATCCGATACCGATTTTTTTCTCTCTCTCTCTTCACAACTCCTATCCCTATGGAGTTGCAACCCAACTCTGACAGGCTGCTGCTAATCTGAATTTGGATCAATGTTATTATATTATACAACACGCTGTTTACTGCAAAATATTCAACCGGATTGATTTCAGGCAGGTTTTTTTTAAAAAAAAAAACAACACACACACATATAGGCATGACTTCAGTTTTCTCTTGCAACAAGAATGAAAAAAAAGAAGAAGAAAAAAAGAAGAAAAAAAGCAAGCGTTATAAAACTAACCGTGTGAAGATAAAACCTTAGCTGCATTTTTAACTGTCCACTTTCACCAAAGGCATGCTTGCAAGCGCTGTGCCTTCTTAGTCATGCCTCCACTTCGGTCTTTATAAATTATGTACATTTTTAAATCCCAAAGAGAAACAGGGCTTATAAATAGTTCCCCCCACTAGAAATGAACTAGCTATCTCAGGAAACATTTGAACTACGACCTCTGCTGCCAAACTGGAGAGCTTTTTTTTTTTTTTTTAAATGCTGGAGTGTGTCTCACAAATCCAGAAAAACATGTTTGGCAAAAGTCTGGTAAGTATGACCTTGCCGGGGAGAAAGACAAACCAAGAGCTATTCCAGCTTGCTGTTCTCAACCAATTAGGAGAAAGGAGAAAGCAGAGCTGTGGTTTTGGACTCGAGTATCTTGCTAATAAATATAGCAGGGAAACTTAAATGGCACTGTAAATATATAGCAACATGACACGAATAAGTAGCAGACAGACAGAGAGTCTTATTTTGAGAAGAAAATATAATCAGATGGCTATCGCTAAAGCTGGAGGAGGATCTCAGAACTGGATGGTTTATTTTTTTTAAAAAAATGTGTGTGTGATGCAATTTCCCCCTAAATACAGAAAGAAGGGGAGCACACATAGATAGATAGATAGATAGATAGATAGATAGATAGATAGATAGATAGATAGATAGATAGATAGATAGATAGATAGACAGACAGACAGACAGACAGACAGACAGACAGACAGACAGACAGACAGACAGATAGAAAATGCACATATTTACACCCAGAAATCTGATAAAAAAGAAATCTAGGAAAGTTGGGAGGAAAACATTAAAAACAATGAAAGTACAATCACGTACAAATCAAAAAACACAGATGATCCTTTCTTTTTTTTTTTGAAACAAAGGATTTAACCGGAGCATTTAACCAAGCCATGATGGCAATGGGAGATTTTAATCAGTTTGTTACCCAGAGGCTATGAATGTGTCATATGACAGCCGTATCCTTCTTGTACTGTGCAGGAGCTGGACTGAAGGACCTTTGACATCTCTTCTCATTCCCATCGTAATACTGTAAGCCACAATGAGTTAAACTGTTTTGATTTTTGCCTTGCCCTGTGAGGATGAAACCCCCCATACTAGGGTTTCTAACCATGGCCTATGAACAGAAGCAGAAAGCTTGCCAATGGTTAAAACAGGATGACATATTTGTTAGTGAGGCAGATACAGCACTTTAAACTAGCTTTGAAATGAGACTTTTCCCTAGGGAATTACGTCTTTGGAGAAATAATCGGGCACGGTTAACAAGGATTTCAACCAGTCCAGCCAATCACCAGATCATCACTGGAAGCACTGGGTCACCAGGTCCCAAAGAAGGAACAACGGCACAGACACACGCGCACCACCTGTCAAAAACACTTAAAAGTTACCAATGTTCCTCAAATTTGGCAACTTTAAGATGCTCCTAAATAGCCACAGGGAAATGTTATCTGACAACTAATGAATAAAGCATCATAGATGGATGTCCTTGGCCCAATCTTTCTCAATCTTCATATCTGTATTCTTCACACACACAGACACACAAATAAGACATGCTCATTCAAAAATGATTGAGAATGGATGTAATGGGCAAACAGACCAAATCACCCAATATTCATGCACTGATTGGCCACTGAATGAATATATGCGGGGTTGCTCTCTCTGAAACTCTTGCTATTTTGTTGATATTAGCTGAATGGTTGTCCCAAAGGTGCTTTTATTTTAAAGGCAAGTGGACTTTCTAATTTTCCTTTGATGATGTTTTGCTTCTCATCTAAGAAGCTTCTTCATTTCAAAGTGAGTTCAGGCAAGGACAAATCTAGGAAAGATTGTGAACGATAAGGACGTTCCACCAACAATGAAATAAACAATGGTCTTTCCAATAATGATAATGTATGGACATGAAAGCTAGGCACTGAGAAAGAGTAAGAGAAAAAAAAAGATAAATATCTTTGAACAATGGGTTTGCATATATTTTTCGTACTAAAAGTACCCTGTAAATAAACAAAATCTAAGAATTCTAAAAGATGTTTTTATTCAAGTCTGATGTGCACCAAATTCTAAATGGGGAAGGACATTCCTATAGTCACATAATGTTCAAGTATTCTGCATTCCCAGGGGAACAGGTTATTACAATGGCCTGGAAAATACGATACTTGAGTTCACATATACGTATGGCATCCGTAATAATCCTTCCTTATATGAGGCTCCTGAAAGTACTAAGCTGTTTAACCATATTCTCCTAATATAGCATCACTTACCATCATCTAAGGTGATGTCTTGCAATCCCATTGTCTGAAAATTTAACTCTTGATCTTCTGGTTCAGGCTTAACGTTAACAGCTGACCCTTCCGATGGAAATGGAGATGTGTCACATATGTTATGATGCATCAAAGATGAAGCTGTAGCCATTCCTCCCAAACCTGGGCTACGCTCCTGTGGGGACTGTTGCCCAGACTGACTGACAGAGGCTGGAGGAGGAGATGAGGCAGATCCTGAGCTAGAAAGATGGTAAGGTATAGGTTGCAACTGTGGCGAAGATGGCCCAGATCGTGGTGAATGGACTAAAGAATGAGAAGATTGGGGGGATGACGATGAGGAATTACCTGGGTTTGAAGAATAAGTCATTTGCTGCAACTGTGTGGAAGGATGTCCAAGGGACTGAGTCACTGCAGAAGAGACGGGACTTTGCTGAGGATCGGGACAATGGTATCGCATGGATTGCAAATGAGGCGAGGAGTGTCTCAACTGAGCTAGCTGTGCTGAAGTATGTCCTCCTGTTGCAACAGAAGTCGACACTGAACCTGAACTTGAAGAATGATATGGGATTGGTGGTAGAGACTGACAGCTGAGGTTTATCAGTGGAGGTACAGGTGCATCTTGCTGAAATGAAATCGCCTCGTATCCTTGACTAGAAGAGGCAGGATCCATGGGAAGACCAGATTGTCCATTAAACATAACGTTAGGGTGCATAGACTGATAGGAAGGCCCCACAGCAGATGCCGCTGTTACCTGAAAAGATGGATGGGCTACCGCTGAAGACAGAACAGGATGCTCTTCGCCTGGACTAATGTTTCTACCTTGCATGTGCGACAACTGAGTTACTGTTGAGGATACCATGGGTGTGAATGGTTGCTGTATGGGACATACAAGGTTCCTGGAGGACGCAGAAAGTAAGCTATCATGTGAAAGCCCTGGATCGGGTGAAGGCAACTGACTTTGGACAGGAGAGAGTCCTTTACAGTGAGTCAGGGACAACGATGGAAGTGATGTCAAATCCATTTCATCTCTGTTCTCTTGTTTCAATACAACTGTATAACAAGAAGACAAGCATCAGCTAAAATTCACAGATGAAATGATAAACAGAACTCAGTTGAATAAAAAGTTGCTCTACCCCCACATCAAAACTAGCCTGCGCATGAACGGCAGTGAATATACATGAAAAATGCAGATAACTGCAACATACTTGACAAGGAAGATATGAAATATATTTCCTTATTCTGGGATAATACAGATAAGGGTTTTCTCATTATAGTAACAGGCAGGGCTTTTTTTCCTCATAGAATGCTCAGAACGGAGTTCCGGCACCTTTTTTTGGATGGAACCTTGTAGGGTAGGCAAGGCGGGTTGTATGACATGTGTGAGTTCCGGCACCTTTTTCTTTTACAAAAAAAAAAGCACTGGTAACAGGAATTAAAGAACAAAATTCTGGAGCTGAGAATTTTGAGTTTGAGTACATTCAAAACACAGTTTGGAATCTACGATTGTTCGTCAGTCCTGAATGTACAGTTTCTGACATGGTTTATAAGAGAACTGAGAACCGCAATACATAGGCTATCAGAGCTTACTATGGATCAGAGAACACAGCAAAGGCCTTCGGCGCCATGCTAGCTGAAGGCTTTTCCTATTTCTAGCCTTCAGACGATAGTTCATTCACTCAGAATTAGAATTTAATATGCAAAGCTGTGTTTTTCCTCATTTGCAGTCCTAGTTAGATACTTGAAAGTAAACTGAAATACTTTTTTTAGTATTTTTAAGCTATCTTTATTAATTGACTTTATAAATAACTCAATTTAGGGATGCGGTGGCTCAGTGGGTTAGGACGCTGAGCTTGTCAATCAGAAGGTCAAGGATGCAAACACGCATAATACTTTTTCCTCCTTCTATTTTTCTGTACAGCAACAGCTCTCTGAGGTGGTTTGGGCAGGGTGAAAAATCACTCAGCCAGCTTTCACGCATGCCTAAGGCAGAACTAGAACTCACTGTCTCCTGCTTTCTAGCCTGGTGCCTTAAAAAAAAGAACAGGTCAACTGATGCTAAATTTAAAACTCTCCAGCTGTCAGGAGAAGCATTCAAAATTCCTCTTTAAGATTTTTTTTCTCCAATTCATACCTAATTTTCTATGTAAAATAAGTAACGTATCTCAGAATCAGGGCAATGGACCAGAGACATTTGAAAGAAAAAAAACCCCATTCTCACTCATTTCTTTGCCAATAGTCAGTACCTGGAGTATATGTAAAACGCTGAGCCTGGCTTTTTTTCCTTTTGCCGTTGCAAACATAGAACTGCACGTGGACGGCTGCTGAAATTGATTTGTTGTGATATGGAGGAACTTCAAGAATGAGCGCAGACTGTGTGAAAATGAATAAAAGGACAGAAAAAGACTGAGTGTGTCTCAGAAGGGTTTTTTCCCCTCCATCACCTAGATAAAGCCTCCACATCTTCATTAGACCTGACCTAAGTACAAGGGACGCGGTGGCTCAATGGGTTAGGACGCTGAGCTTGTCGATCAGAAGGTCGGCAGTTTGGCGGGTCAAATCCCGAGTGCCGCGTAACAGAGTGAACGCCTGTTACTCGTCCCAACTTCTGCCAACCTAGCAGTTCGAAAGCACGTAAAAATGCAAGTAGAAAAATAGGGACCACTACGGTGGGAAGGTAACAGCGTTCCGTGCGCCTTTGGCATCTAGTCATGCCGGCCACATGACCATGGAGACGTCCTCAGACAAGCGCTGGCTTTTTGGCTTTGAAACGGAGATGAGCCCCTATTTTGGAGTCTCCCACCTATGGGTTTGTTCTAACTCCAAAAGGCAGGGAAGAGACCTCACAAAGCAATTGTCTTAAGTGCAGGACGATGCTTTCACTAAGTACTTGCACATTCTAACCATTGTAATTTTCCAAAATGTTAGCTTACTAAGCTAACATCTACACGCTGAAGACACCAATGGGGAAAGGGGACAGAGTTGGCCCTTCAATTTCTGGAAAAGGTTTTTTACTTCTAGGTTCCCAAGTTGGTGAATCAAATCTGGCAGCTGCTGTGCCTTTGTTACGTAATTTATATTCTTCCTCCTCCTTCCTCTCCTGCGCTTCCTATTGTCAACGCTGCTAACATCGAATGTTCTTGCTTGACAAGAGATGAAGAAGTAACTATTTCATGCCTTAAACTTGTGTATTGCTTTAAGACATTTAGTTTAAGGTTGGGAGGGGGGACGAGGAGGATTGCACCTTTCAAGGCCATCTCTAACTAAGAAGATAAGGCCTTGGCAGGTTTTCTAACGGAAGGGAAACTGATTCTTAAATTAATTGGAGAATATTTATTTCTTTATTTTAATCCCATTTATATCCCGCCCTTCTCCGAAGACTCAGGGCGGCTTACAATTTAAGCACAAACCAATGTGCTTAGCAATAGCCTTCATTCTATGTATATGCCTGCTTATTAGGGCTTTCGCCCCCCCCCCCAAGCGGCATTATTACAAAGTCAGCTCATTGCCCCCAACAATCTGGGTCCTCATTTTACCTACCTCGGAAGGATGGAAGGCTGAGTCAACCTTGAGCCTGGTGGGACTCGAACCTGCACTAATTGCAGGCAGCTGGTGTTACTTAAGGAGGCATATGATTAATGACAAAATTAGAAAGGTGGAGAATATATTGTTTTAATATATTGTGCAAGGGGTGGAGACTTCAGATTCCAGCTTCCTTCAAGCAAGCATTTGCCAGTGTATTAGGCTAATAAAGGACTTTTAAGGTAAACAATGCCTCAGAGTCACTTGAAAAGCCCATATGTCGGAAACTTGACACCTATGCTGTGTTTACTTTCTGCACATCATTTTGCCCTTTCTAGTCTCCCAAGACTGAAGGTTAATTTTTTTTTCTATTTAATATTACATCATTCACCACTTTAGCCTTCTCCTCCTAAAAATCTGGCTCAAATTCTGCTAATGTTTTTGCACAATTGATGTAAGTGTTAAGGGGGTGGAGGGGGGGGAAGCTGCCTACGTTTATGTTTAATTTTCCACCAGGATCTTTACAGAAATCAGTAAAATAATTTTGTACTTTTAAAAAAAAAATCTCACCTCTTGACTCCTATCTCTAATTATTTTTCCTTCCACCTCCCATTGGGGCCGTCCATCTACAAAGACAAATGTTTCAGGTCACATGTCAGTTTGTTCTGAAATAACTCGATTATTAAATATATACCAACAGACAGTGTACATCTCTTAATAGCCTTCACTTGAAAACAAAGACTGCACTGGTTGCAGACATATATTAGTGTTTGGCCATGCAATGCCTATCTTGTGCAAAGATCACTGGCCAGAGAGAGTCGAGCTTTGGCTAATTAACCCCAAATGGGCAGTGCACTATGGATAAAGAGGGTTTTGAATGGTTATGTTTTAAGAAGGGAGGAAGGACAGCAGTGGTGGCCTAGTGATGAAGACGGTCGCCTCCCACTCAGAAGGTTGAGAGTTCAAGCCTGGAGAGCGGCAGGTATTTTTCTCCTAGGGCACTAAGAAAAAAATGTTTGCTGCGAACCCTGCATGGCATCAAGAAGGGCATCTGGCCAGTAAATGCTCAGCTGCATCCAGTTGCCCTGGCTCCACCGCAGTGGTGGGATTCAGATAGGTGAACAACCGGTTCTCTGTGTGGATGCCACTTCCGGAAGTCCATTCTGGGCCTGGGCAACAAAAGATTAGCTAGCGGTTCTGCCGAAGTGGTGCGAACCGGCCGAATCCCACCACTGCTCCACCCCAAATCAAGGGGTTACAGGGTTGTAAAAAAGGGAGTTTTAAGAAGAGAGGAAAATGATGATGATGTGAGTGAAGATTTATACATAACGTATAGGATAGTTGCTGGTGCACGCACCCAAATCGTCAACATATATGCAAACAGGACCATGAAATGGAATAATCACAGGTAGAAAGGTTTGGGCTGTTTCATGGGTCACCAGAAATGAACCAGAAGCTGTAGAAAAATCTGAGCAAAATGTAACACTATACACTGCTGTACATACAAGTATATTATTTGCATTGCTCATTTAATTTATATCCTATGTTTCTATCTAAATGGATATTCAAGGCATTGAGTGTTAGGATTAAAAATAAAATGCTAAAGAAAGCTAAAAGAAACAAAAGTACCTACCAAAGAAAAGGCTTGGAAAGAAACATAGTTTACAGTTAAAAAAATAAAAATAAAAAGGGAGGGGAACCATTGCCTAACAGAAAAAGGCTTCTCCCTCCATGTATGTGACTGGTTCTAACTGTACAAATCTTTCAAGTCAAAGAGAGGTTAAATCTGTCCAGTTTAATCAAGCAATAAGAATAAATGAATCTACAAACAGACAGTAGTTCTGACTGTTCCACTGTCCTGTCTCGAAATCTACAAACTGGAAATAATCCGGAGTAACAAGGCAAGCAGATTCTTACAATCTGCCCCAACATTGGAATCCGAAGTCATCTGGATATGATTGATTTCCTCTGCAAACAATATGGAAACTGCAAGGAGTTACTGACTGCTCTGGCACTAACCCCCTCCCCCAATCGTGATAAAAGAATTGCTGCATATCCCCCCCCCAAATATGCAGCAATGGAGAACTAAAAACTGCCTCCACTGCTGCAGAAGAGAACTTCAAATACATTTCACCCTATGTTTGATCTGAGCCATCTTGAAAAGTCCTCATCTTACACTTACACAACCGTCAGCTCCACACTTAAGCATGGGGGTGATCTGGCTCAATGGGAAGACAGCACCCATAAGCGATGCCAACTGGGTATACTAGGAGTGCACCTAAATGCAGGTTCCTACATTTCTCACGGCTGAACTGCATTTTCTTGGACAGGGGTCAACTCTATCGAGATCCTTTTTGAATTCAGACAATGTTCCACTTCATTGCAGGCTAAAAGGACGCCGTACAAAAATAGGCAACGTGACTGAATGCAACTTAAGAGACTCTGGTATGTTCCTTCAACCCCAGGAATAAACTCCTTCTGTTACTTGAAACAGGTTAACTTACCTTGCCCCTTTTCCAGAAATATTATTTTTGATTCTGGAAGGAAGTTACAGCCTGTAACCATCATTTCATGCCCTCCATTTACGGAGCAATTACTGATGCTGTATTTCTCTATCTGAGGAAGTTCCTGAGCTGATCTCTGAGCTTCATGAAAGAGAAAGAGAAAAATGCATAAGAAAGCATGCAAATATAATTCTTATCATCTCTCTCTCTCTCTTCTCCCCGCCTCCGCCATTTTTATTTCACAGGTACAACACGCTTTCCTATATTTAGTTGAACTGTAGTTTAATCACAAAACTTCCCAAAATTGCTTGACACACACTATGAACTGGATTCGCAAAACACCCTAGAGACTAAAATGTGCCTTACAAGTCTGCACTAAGTAACGTGTTGCAGCATTTTTATATCCCTGTATCATTTGTTTCAAAACTCTTTCAAAATCATGATGCTCCGTTAAATTTAAACTGTGAAATTTCAACCGATGGCTTTTGGGTCGGAAGGAGCAAGGCACTTCCGGGTTGAAAGGATGAGCCTGTGACATCACCATTGCCCAGAGGATGCCCACTTGGGGGCTTCTTTCACATCCCCATTAATGAGCCCACCGAAGTGGTACTTACTTATCTGCTCACATTTGCCCCTTTCAAACAACTAGCTGGGCAGGAGCTGGAGCAAATGATGGGAACTCACCCCATTACACAACAGGACTAAGACCTCAAACGTGGGCTTGCTTGATAGTCATAACTTACTTAATATAATATGTAACTTTGACTACTGACGTGGGCTACAAACTCTCAATAAATACTGGTGCAATAAAAGCATAATTTTATAGAAAATGTCCCTGAAATATACTCAGAAGCTCTGGAAAGACTTACGCACGTGCGCGCACACACATTTATTCACATCTTGAAAAGTGGTTTGATCTACAGCAGTTCCATAGTACCAACATTTCTGTTCAGCACACATCCCTAAGCTTCCTTCTAATTCAAGCTGCTGATAGTGTGTACAAATAAGTAATATAAAAGTTATTAAATTCCAACCAGCCCTAAGATATAAGCAACATCTAAATATTAAATACAATACATTAATAACTCATAAGAAGTTACCACAAATGAACCATTTCATGATTAGTACTATTTAACGAGAGAGAGAGAGAGAGAGAGAGAGAGAGAGAGAGAGAGAGAGAGAGAGAGAGAGAGAGAGAGAGAGAGAGAGAGAATATCTGTCTCAGAAGCAAAATCCACAAATGAATACATCAGAATAAGTAAAGGGAGCTTTCTAAAAGTCTAAGCACAAGAAGGTAAAAAGCTACCTAGATGTAATATTTCTTATGCAGTACAAACTTAAATCCTGAAGTATTGGCTGATTGAAATATTTATGGATATCAAGATTCCCTGCCCCACACCAGCCAAAACAGGAGCAAACTTACAGCATTCAACAGGTATAGAGGCAACTTGAAGAGACAAGACCTTCCCACTAGGCTGTGGGATATGGACACGAAATACAAGCCTCACTCTTGTGTTTTTTCTGCCAATATCCGTCTCCCCCTTCCGAAGCTCTATGTCTGAATTGCGGAGTTTCAGGATACCTGCACAGTCAATACTGGGGAAAATAGAAAACACAGAGCAAATGTTATCTCATTAAACATGCATTTTTCTTGTTTAAATATCTGCAAACATAAAAGTCACCCATTTCTAGCAATAGGATGTATACAGTGCTTTACGGCCCTCTCTAAGCGGTTTACAGAGTCAGCAAATTGCCCCCCAACAATCCGGGTCCACCTTTTACCGACCTCGGAAGGATGGAAGGCTGAGTCCACCTTGAGCCCGTCAGGATCGAACTCCACATTGTGGGCAGAGTTAGCCTGCAATACTGTATTCTCACCACTACGCCACCAGGGCTCCTTATCATGTTAGACTGCAAGCCAGACATTGTACCTTTGTAACTAGAACAAGTGGGAAGGTATTTATTTTGTTTACAGCAATCAGGCATGGAGCTGTAGGGGATAAAAACCTCAGCCAGCTGCTGGCAGTACAAGCAAACATATAATTCTGCTTGGTTTTTAGTCTTAGAGCTCATCAGACGTAGCACAATGTTGAGGGCTGGACAGAGAAAGAGTGAAAAGGCACATCTCCAGGACTCATCTGCAAGGATTGTGACTAAAGATGACTGACAAGAGGTTAACCGCAGAACATCTGTGAAATTTGCAAAATAATTATCTTGAAAACCACATCTAGCAAAAATGGATCACTTCTTACGATAGCTGATCACCAGTTTTCAGGTATCATTTTTTTTAAAAAAAAACATCTCAATAAAAAACATGTATAATAAACTGACCCTCCCTGGGTCAGTCAGTATTGGATGTGCAAAAGCATTGCTCGCAGTCGTAAACGCTCTCATTTCACATTCTCCTTCTTACAAATGAAGGCAAGTGAGTCTCCTCGTCCTCAGTCAAACAAGCCATAACTTAACAACACCTGCAAATACAGCAAGCAATGTTTTTTGCAGAGAAGGGGCAGAAGAGAGGAGCGGGAATCGAAAATAAAGGGTGAAAGAACAGACATGATATGGCCAAATGTGTTTTGGAAAACCATCGAAGTTATATTGGAATAAATCCTTTTTAACCTACCTTGCTCTGCTGATCTGCTGATCTACCTCAGAGAGAATACATTTTTTCCTTATTTTGAACAGACCTGACTTTTTTTTTTTAGAATCAACATTAGTTCAAGGATTACAGGGAAATATTATGTGTGTGAGAGAGGAAAGGAGTTGTTATGAATGTGTCTGCAGGTCAATGAAGAATTGCTTCAGAGAGTTGCAAATAATCAAACACAAACTAAAGCTAAGATCTTCCTTTATAATCTTTGTGTATGTTTTTCTGAACGTGTCAGAGTGTGTGTGTGTGTACTGTGCATACACGGGCATGTACATATATCTACACTGATATAAAGCAACTCTAGTATACAAAGCCACCTGAAGCTGCATAATCTTATTCGTAGTACATCATGAAACACCTGCATTCCAGGTGTCAGCCAAGCATTTTTGTTTTCTTCATGGGTCCACTTCCAACCTGAAGAACCCCATCCCAAACAGAAGTTGCAAAGAGCTGCACTGGAAAGCTGATATATAAAGATTACAGTTCAATATGTTATAATCAGTATCACATATCCTGAAACCCATGAAAGCCTATGAAATTTGGGGGGGGGGGGGAAAGCCCTAATAAGCAGGCATATACATAGAATGAAGGCTATTGCTAAGCACATTGATTTGTGCTTCTTAGATTGTAAGCCACCCTGAGTCTTCGGAGAAGGGCGGGATATAAATGGGATGAAAGAAAGAAAGAAAGAAAGAAAGAAAGAAAGAAAGAAAGAAAGAAAGAAAGAAAGAAAGAAAGAAAGAAAGAAAGAAAGAAAGAAAGAAAGAAAGAAAGAAATCTGGGAATACAACGTACTGATTTGCTTGGCAGAATCCTCAGACTTACCTAGCAGACATATTGTTTTCAGGTAAAAGAGGAATTTCCAAAACCTTTGTGCTGGCAAGGATTATTTCTTGACTAGCTGTGGCAACAGTTTTTCCCGTGATTCTGTGCACTTGATAGAAAGCATGTGGCCTTAAGTAACGATCGTCCGCTGTCCCAATAAACATCTGAAGATTTACAGGTTTTTCACTGTAACCTAGCAGCTGATAAGAAACAAAAAAAAACTGTTAAAAATTAACAATCAGCTTTTCAGAGTGAAGGTGTCAAAATTGCAGACATGACTTCAGATACAGATGCATATTTGTAGCATATTTGCTTCCCCCCTCCCCCCCAAAAAAAGTTCACAAGCATATGCCTATAATAATAATAAAATTTTAAAAATGGCAAATCTTACAATCAAACCACTCTGCTGCACTTGGCAGTCCTTAGGCTTTTCAAATAATTTATTCTTATATAAGGCTATAGTTTCCTTTTGTAAAATAATTTTATTGATTTTTACCTCGTTCAAAGTGCTGATTTTTACCTAGGTCCAACCTATAATTAGAGAGATGTTTCCTGTCAGTGAGAACAATTCATCAGTGGGATGGCTTGCCTCCAGAAGTTGTGGATGCTCCATCACTGGAGGTTTTTAAGAAGAGATTGGACAGTCACTTGTCTCCTGCTTAAGCAGGGGGGGGTCGATTAGAAGACACCCCCCCCCAACATCCCTTCCAACTCAGTTATTCAGTTACCTTAGAAATCCTAGTTGGCGTCCCCAATATATTTCGGGTACCACTCCTACATGTGCACGCTCCAATAATTTACCTAAAGCCCTAAAACAAACTCTTTTTTTAAAAAGTAAAATACTATATTCTCCGCAATTGTTTTTATTGGGTATTGTTGTAGATTGTGATGTTAAAGAAACTAACTTGATGTTGAATATGATAACAGCAGCACGGTTACTGGTGGGACAATATTGGAAGAAGGATAGTTTGCCCACTATAGAAGAATGGGTGTTTAAAGTTTCGAATCTTGCAGAAATGTCTAAGATTTCTGCTTATTTGAAAGATCATTCACAGGAAAGATATATTTCAGTTTGGAGGAGATGGATAAATTATATTCGGAACAAATATGGGACTAAAAAGTTCCATTTAGCTTATGAGTAGATTTTAGTGGGATATTCTTATTGGTACTTTGTTTGTAGTTATGTTAAAGGGGAGTTAAAGCACATTACGAATTTGGTTAATTGTATATTATGCATAATTTTTATTTAGAATATGATTATTGTAACTATAATCCTGTATTTAGCTCTGGGAAGTGGGGGGGGGGAAGTGGGAGGGTTTGGGGTGGGAGGGATTTGGGGATATATTGTAAAATTTTGTTTTTGTAAAACTCTTTAATTAAAAAAAGTAAAATACTATAATAGGAGGCTTATCTTTCACTAGAAAAGATTTTGTTGTGAAACAGCCTTTCTACAAGTCGAACTGGGTCCATCCCATTGCAGTCTGTTGGGAATGCAGTGGCTCATGTGGTTAGGATGCCGGGCTGAGGATTGGCAGGCTTGTGTTTGGGTACCGGTTATTGCATCTCCTGAGCAATGGTGATGTCACCGGTGGATCCTTTCACCGTGGAAGTATAGTGTGTCAGTAAAAAAAAAAAGGGGGTGGGGTGGGAGTAAGGAACGGGTATCCCGCCAGTGGTTTGAAGCTACCAACTTTCACATTCTGTTTCCATTGGCTATGATGAATGAGACTGGTGGAATCCAAAACAGCTGGAGGATGCCAGATTGCCTCACCCTCAAATGGAAGCGTGGTGACTTTTGCTTGCCAAGTCCTTTGAAGATTTTTGATTAACTGCTTCCTGATCTGTTCTAGTGTAATTTAGCCATGGTTTTAAGCTATAATGTTATTTAGGGAAACTGCACTAGAAAAAAGGACTCTGTTGATGTAAATGCAAGCGGCAGTAAAAATGCATTAAATCTGTCAAAATCGAAACCATCAAGGTATAATCCCACGTGGAAACAATTTCCATCCTTACAACAAAAGTCCCACTCTGGATTGCAACACTTCATTTAAATTTAATTCATTTCAGCCCTTAATTACCAAGGAAAATCCTTCCTCCGTATCCAGCTCAATCGGATTCATATTTGGTGAGAAGCATCAATATTCAATTAAGAGCACCCAATTAAGAGCACCCAAGTTTGCTTCCGAGGTTTCCCATTCTGTAACAAAGTCATCTGATTTTTAAAAAAATATGTGTATAATTTTTTATTAAGAAATTTGATTGCAATAATTGATGATACAGTAACTGTCTCCTCCCTGCCCTTCTGCAATGTGTGCTTTCTTCTTCCTAAGCTGTTGCTTCACTGTAATCCATCATACCAGCTCCCCCACCCCATCATATCTCGCAGCATCAGATGCTTCACTTCCAATAACTCCAAATAAGAAAAAAAAACCTGCCCTTTTAAAAAGTAATAATAGTTAAAGGCAGACCAAGGTTACACTCTGCACTTGTAGACAGCAATAAACTGTGCATTAAAAAAAAAAGAACAGACTTGTGGTTTTTTTTTAAACTAGATGGAACAGTCAGTACTGGCTGTTATTGAAATTGCCCGCATTGATTAGCTTTAATTATAAAACTCATTGGGATAACCTGGGTTAGCTAGTGGCTCTCAAAATCTCAAAATAAAATGGGAGCAGACAGAGAGCATCAGGCTAGCTATAGGATCCAGAAGACCAAAGAGAACTGTTGCTCTGCCCTAAATGGTTCTGAAAGCCCAACATCACAAATCAGCACCTCGTGTTGTCTTATATATTAGTAGAACCAGCAAAAAGCTTATGGGCTTTTCAGGAATTTAGAGTGTATATTTTCTTCCTGCTACAAACAAAGCTATCTTCCATTCCCAAATATAATACAGCAGCTATGTATTATATGTATAATGGCCTATTCTCATCATCTACCAAAACTTAACAGATGTGGTGTTTTATTTTCCCCCATAATATTTATAAATTTGGTTCCTTCCCTCATTTTAACTGGTTTGCTGTAATTCCATCATTCTCTCAATGAAACTTCCCCACCTCGGGAACGTCTGTCCATACTTTCCTTTCATATATGCCCTAACAATGGTGGCAGGGAAGAAAATATAATACGAGAAAACAACCAATTAATTTACTGTTAGTGAATTTATCAAGCATAAATTACTCAGATTGGAGAAACGTTGTTATATTCCTTGGGGGTCAGTTGTGACCCCTCAAAATCCACAAACAACCTGTCAAATCACAAAAAACTAAGGAAATGATAGAGTGATGAAAAGCGAGCTGAAAGCTCCTCATGAATGAAGTTTAATGTACCTATCCCAGGATATGTAGACTTTTACTTCTCAATAGATAGGAAATAGCAGGACCCACTTGTGTTTTTTTTCCCTTTTTCTGAGACTCTGAGTTCCTTACCACAGCTACTGTCAAATCTCTCTGGCCTGATTTAAAAGCACTTTTCTATTTAACAATTTCCCCCCGTTCAGGGGAAGTTCTGGTTTTCTTCTGAACAGACTATGTCCTCCCACTTTTTGTTTAAAAAAAAAAAGAAATATGGCAGTTGCATGTTGACTGTGCAATCCAAAACATTAATACAAATGGGACCTGGATAAACCTTCCAATGGCTGATATCAATGTCGGTCTGTGTCCTTTTACGCAGACACTACACTCTAGCGGTTGTGTTACAAAAAGGGAACGGAACATGTTTAAAATACATTTACAGTTCCTACAGCTGCCCAAATATAGACATGCTTATATGCAATGTATTTTTATTCCATAAATATAATCGCATGCTCTTCACACAAGGCATCATACAGAATATTGTAAATAATGAAAAGTTACCTCATGACTGACCTCTAAAAACCCTCCACCAGTAACTATATACTGTGACACACAACCCATTGCTCTGCCGGATGAACCTCTGCCAAGCTGTTTGTGTTTCTGTATCGTTTCCATAGCAAAAGCCAGCGTATGCGTAAGTTAAACTAAAGCTGGAAGGCTAAGGAGAGAAGGTCACGACAGGATAAGCTACAATAGCCGCTCTCTAAAACACCTCTAATTGGGGTAGAGTGTTGTCACAGGTAGGTTCCCTTAAATGTGGATGCAATGCAGAAATAACAAAGGAGGTCAGGAAAAGGAGAGTTTATTTACTTTTTTTTTCATATTTTCAACCTTTCTCCGAGACCCAATGCCTTGCAACTAATTTCAAGGTCAAACTTTGGGCTCCATCAGCTAACACGCTATTTTAGCACGGTGAGACCATCCCAAAAAATCACATTAGGTTTCCTTCAATTAGACGTTTGAACACCTTTGATTCCCTTCTTTAATGGAGCATTAACAAACACCCCCCCCCCCCGTTACCTTCCTCGACTGAACTGGGTGCCTGCAAGCAGTAGGTGGCGTAATCCATCACACTGATTAGGACCACAGATTGACGCAAGAGCAATATCCCAATTTTAAAAGGCGAGAATTTTCTTTCTCGGCCAACAGAAAGTGCTCGCTTTTCATTTGTCCTTCTGACTGTATTTGCCCTCCTTTGATCTTGAGCTGCTTCTTGTTTGCAGTTTTATAAGCAGAGAGATCAAAGGAATTGTGGATAAGGGAAAGGAGAACATGTGTTCTGACCTGATGTAAAAAGCAGTCTGCAAGCCAGGCCCACCAACGCTTGCTTTCACTGGGGCATTTTTGTAATGTCATCAGCAAACGCTAATCGACGTTCCGGATTCAAATACCATTTCTAGATGTCTAGAACATTTCATAAACTCACCTAAAACACGTTTTAAAATGGAGACAATGGGGGGGGAGGAGAGCGAGTTCTTCATTCCTTCACGAAGGATGACACTTCCCCAGCTGTGTTTTTCTCCCTCCCTCATCTCAAATATTTTCCCACCACAGGAAGGAAGGAAGGAAGGAAGGAAGGAAGGAAGGAAGGAAGGAAGGAAGGAAGGAAGGAAGGAAGGAAGGAAGGAAGGAAGGAAGGAGAGGGAGGGTCTGAGGGAAGTCCTGCCTTAATCCTTCCCTGCTGTTCTTTCACCAACCCCTTGCCCCCTCCTCCTGACCTATCCTGGGGGGGTCTCCCATCCTATTGCTAAGGAAGCTTGGGATACAAAGCCAGGTCTCCTCACCTGGAGAGGGAGTGGGCCTCCCTCTCGACTTTGCCCTCGTACCCATCATGAGCAACCTGGCTAAGGAGAGCAAGCACAGCAGCAGCAGCCTTGAGGACGAGATAAGTGCAGCTGGGCACCCCCTTGGGGAAGTGGGGCTGGGCTTAGTGCCGCAGGTGCTTGAGGGCTGGGCTGGGCATTTGACCTCCGGGCCACCGTCCAGCCCCCCCCCCGCATGACCTGAGAGGAACAATGAGGCTCCTCCAGTGGACCATGCTTTGGCACTTGCCCCGTCCCATCTCCTTCTGCCAGAGACCCTCAGATCTGTCCCATTCCTGCCCAAGCCCCCATAGGCACCATTGACCAGAACGATGTAGAGCTGGCCATGCCCACCCAGTAGGCCACACGCACTCCAGCCACGCCCACCCAGTAGGCCGTGCCCACCCTAGCCACACACACACCCCGAGGGCAACTGCAATGCTGATGCGGCCCTCAATGAAATTGAGTTTGACACCCCTGACCTATACCGGCTCAGATAGGCGAATGTCTTCTTAAAAACCTCCAGTGATGGGGCACCCACGATTTCTGGTGGCAAGCTGTTCCACTGTCCTCACTATCAGGAAGTTTCTCCTTAATTCCAGGTTGCTTCTCTCTTTGATCAGTTTCCAACCATTGTTTCTCATCCTTCCCTCTGATGCTCTGGTGAACAAACTGGCCCCCCTCTGCCTTGTGGCAGCCCCTCAGATACTGGAACACTGCTATCAAGTCTCCCCTATTTCTTCTTTTGTTTAGGCTGGCCAAACCCAAGTCCCGCAGCCGTTCTTCATACGTTTTGGTCTCCAGGCCTTGGATCACCTTAGTTGTTCTTCTCTGAACTTTTTCCAGACTCTCAACCTCTTTTAGAATCTTTTAGAGGCACAGCACTGAGACAGCACTGATTGCTTTTGTTGATGACCTTTGGAAAGAACCAGGATGTAAATGGTATGTTGATCTTGGTTTTTCCTAAAGTCAGTGATCATAGCATACTTCTGCACAGACTGTTAACTGGAGGGCACCATGTAGTGGTGGTCTTCCTCCTATCTCTGCAGGTAATGCCAATGGGTTTTGACAAGTTCAAGAGAGCAAGCCTGTGATCCTTACTTGGGAGGTGCCTCAAGACTCAAAGCCCTTGACCCTTCTTTTTAACATCCACAGGAAACCGTTGGATGAGGCTATCTTGGGTGTCAACTACACATCTTAACCCTAGGGTAGCCTAGAGATTCTGACAATGTCTTGTCCTGGTGTCTGCAGGCTGTGCGGGTCTGAATGGGTAAAAAAGATTCAGACTCAGTCTCGACAAGACCAAATAGCTGTGTGTATTTGTATCTCGCTGTACTGGGAACTCTTCCATCTTTAATCTTGGATGCGGATACAGTTCCCAATTTGAGACTGGTTCACACTTCTGGGGGAGTGGATTTGAAGGAGCAAGTAGCAACTATAGTCAACAGGGCCTTTGCACAGATCTATCTAATGTGCCAACTGCACCAATTCCTAGATCAAAAAGTCCTCCAGATGATCACACACACACACACACACACACACACACACACACACACACACACACCCTTATCAATTACCTTCATTACTCACCTCATCACTGAACTAATGTAGTATACGCCACATGGGGCTACCTTTGAAAACCACTCAGAAAATACAGCTGGCCCAGAATGTAGCAGCATGAGCGGTAATGTGCACATCTAGTTTTTCAGGTATAGCTCAAATTGTTGATTCAGTAATCTCTTTTAAAGCCCTTCATGGCATAGGTCTGGTTAACTAAGGGACCACCTACCACCAATAGTCCACGCTTCTTGTAAGACAGGGGTCTTCAAACTTGGCCCTTTTATGACTTGTGGCCTTCAACTCCAGAATTCCTTAGCCAGGCACACTGGCTGAGGAATTCTGGAAGTTGAAATTCACAAGTCATAAAAGGGCCATGTTTGAAGATCCCTGTTGTACCATCTAGCAATTGGATGTGTTCTAGGTACTCTTGCTCAAACAACGCCATCCATCAGGACCTAGAAAAGCACTTTTTTTTCTGTTGTAGCACCTGCCCTCTGGAGCAGCCTCTTTGAAATTTTTGTATCTGAGTAAGTATCTTATTACTTCTAGACTTGCAATAAGTTAGTTCCTGTTGTTTTATGGCTTTCTTGCTTGTAATGTTGTAAGCTGCCCAGATTCTTGAGGAGTTGAGCGCCAGGAATGACTAAATAAATTCCAAACAACCATTAGATATCATCAAAGAGGATCTCTTTGCTGCTATCTGGTAATTGTCTCATTTTGGGAGCCAGTTATGCTAGTCCTAAGTGCATACAGCCTAGCTGTGCTTCAAAGCTTAGAGAATCGGAAGAGTTAAAAGGAATTTAAACGTTACGTAAATCTGTCCATGTAAGCAAACATGATTAACTCATCTGTCAACCCTGTCTTCTCAATGAATAACATTAAATATACCCATTAGCAGGTTAAAAACAAGGACCTGGTCCATAGCAGAAATGAACACAGATGTTGAGGGGAAATCTAACAGTTAATTCTTTAAATCAGGGGTCCCCAACCCCTAGGCCAGGGGTGTCAAACTCAATTTCATTGAGGGCCGCATCAGCATTGCGGTTGCCCTCATGGGGCCGGGTGGATATGGCCTGGGTGGGCGTGGCCTACTGGGTGGGCGTGGCTAGAGTGCATATGGCCTACTGGGTGGGCGTGGCCAGCTCTACATCGTTCGCATCAAGGGTGCCTATGGGGGCCTGGGCAGGAGTGGGACAGATCTGAGGGTCTCTGGCAGGAGGAGGGTCTCTGGGCCAAGCCCAAGGCAGTGGGGGCCGTTCCCTCCCTGTTTCCAGGATGGCTTCGCGAGCCACATGAAACCACTTCGCGGGCCGCATCTGGCCCCCGGGCCTTGTGTTTGACATGTCTGCCCTAGGCCAAGACCGACATAACGGCCCACCAAGTATCAGGCTGTAAAAGTGAGCAAAGCCTCATCCACGCATGCCCGGGACCCAGGCAGTGGACAAAACCATGCCCCCCCACCCCAGACTGCAAAAAACCCACCCTCCACAGAACCAGTTCCTGGCACCCAAAAGTTTGGGGGGCCACTACTTTCATGTTGTTTTCTTTTTAGATTACTTTAGATGGAAAGTTATTCTTTTCTTCTGGCTTATGTAAAAATAGAATTTTTCTTCTGCATATAACCACAAGACTGGAATCCTTATTCAGATCTAATAATGCAGATATGTTATAGAATGCACCTTGGGATTTGTTAGTGCAAGTATCGGAGGGGGAAGTTACTAGAAAGACCAATTTCTACAATTATTCGCCAAAAGAGGGGAAAATCTGATTGTTTTGGTGTTCTTCAGTGCTTTTTATGAAAAATGTGGGAGATCTGAATTTTATTAATTTTGCCTGCAATGTGTGTTGCTTAGTAATATGAATATAAAAAATGATCTTTTTATTGCTTGCTTTATGTATGCTCCTGATTAGTCCCTTACCTTCTCACTGCCTGTTTTCAATGGGTTATTGTTTTCTCTATATGAATAGTCCGAAGGCTCTAAAACTTGTTTTTTTTAAAAAAGCAGAAATAAAAATCCACCAAAACAGGTACTGTACTCTTTGAGTACAGCCCAAAACTTCTACTGTTAAGCGAGACAGTTGTTAAGTGAGTTTTGCCCCAGTTTACGATCTTTGTTGCAACAGCTGTTAAGTGAATCACTGCAGTTGTTAAATGAATAACCGGTTAAGCGAATTTGTGACTTCGATACACTGCAACTATTATAAATATGAGCCAGTTGCCAAGCATCTGGATTTTGATCATGTGACCAAGGGGGGGGGCGATGCAACAGTGGTGAAAAATGGTCATTACAACGTCATTTCCAGGCCACTGTAACTTTTGAATGGTCGCTAAATGAACTGTTGTAAGTCGAGGACTACCTGTGTAAGGCAGCATTACAGAAAAAAATCACCTTGAAAACATGCAAGGCAAGTCAGGAGAAAGCAAGCTAACATTAAACATTAGGGTTCCAAATAAAGCAGTTCCGCCAGAATCACTTGTGTCAATTCTCCTGCAAGCTCTCTAGCTATCAGTGAGGTATTTCAAACTGGCTAAATTCCAACCCCATACATACAGATTCCAACCACCCAAAAAAATCCCAGTGACATGCATGTGGGGCAGGGGAAAAATGTAGGTTCAAATGCAAAATGGGAAAATGAAAGAAAAGCAGAACAGATTTTGCTAAAAACTATTTTTTTTTTACTTCTGTAAATAGTAACAGGGATGAAAGCAGAGAAAATGGGGCAGCAGTTTACACTCTAATTCCAACAATCTCTTTTCAAGACACTCAAGAAAGCCTACTTTTAAATTTGAAGAGACGTGGACCCAGCAGGTGTGTTTATAAAACTTACATCATTCCTATTTGGCCCTAAAATAGAATCCAGTTATGGAGCTTTTAGACATCTCTAGAGCAACAATAAATGAGATGAATAACCAGCAAAACGCAAGAGCAACTGGAGATAAAATCCACTTTGCAGCACTCTATCAAAATTATCTGAAGAATGAACACCAAATGTGACAAGAGAGCTGATTAATAAAGGAACTGTTTGAACATATAACAAAGAACTGTGATAAGGAATTGTGCTGCATTCAAGTCTCAGTTAGAATTTCCATAAGTCCTCCATTACACCTCAGGTCACCTACCAAGCAGTTTACACTAGGTTATCTTGTTTTACAATACTTTTTCTTTTTCTCCTGACATACCAAGCCCTCACTTTCACACAACAAAGCAGGAGAAAATGTGGTATTGCACCAACTGTTTCTCAATTAACTGAGGTATCACAAGCTTTCTCCCTGACAGATTTTTCCCCCCAAATGATTCATTGAACAGTAAAAATCAAACCTGCATAACACTTGTCCAACATCAAAGTTCATTGGGCTTCTCAAATCTGGGTCACCGTTACACCTTGTACATTTTTTCCAGAACCCTCTAAAGAAACTGATCTGCATAAAGAGTTTGCATTTCCTTTGACTACTTTTTCCTTAGCTTGGGGAAACCATCGTGACTTTCTTCTAACTGCCTGGAATAGATGCTGTCTTCACACATGCTTGAAAATAGTCGCATACCGTGTTCCCCCAAAAGTAAGGCCTACCCCGAAAATAAGCCCTAGCATCATTTTTGGGATGGGCCTAATATAAGCCCTACCTCAAAAATAAGCCCTAGTTTTGGGGTGAGGCGCACGCCTAAAAATCAAGCTTACGGTGGAGATGTGCAGCTTCCCCACGTGCCCTGGACCTGCTTACCTTGCAGCCAGGCCTCTCCTTGCTGGCCCATTTCTGCGGCGTCTTCTGCATTTCACAGTCAAAAGCCTTTCTGGAGGACCACTGCAGCCGAGAACCAAGCTATGGATTCAATCCATAGCTCGGTTCTGCAAGACCTCCGCAGCCGAGGACCCAGCTATGGATTGAATCCCTAGCTCGGTATTTGGCTGCAGAGATCTTCCGGAAAGGCCTGACTGCGAAATGCAGGCCGGAATGCAGCTGCAGAAGAAGTGGACCGGCTGGGCATGGCTGTTGGAGCCAGAGGTGAGTATAAAAGATATCCCCCCCAAAAAAAAATAAGACCTGGTGCCTCTTTTGGAGGCAAAAAATAATTTTGGGGGGAAACATGGTACTAAATCCATAAGCAAACTATCCATCTTTTACTATCTTCCATCTTTTTCACTATCTTCCAGTTTTACCATCTATACCTGAAATCCTATCATTTTTTCAAAACTTTCACAGGACGTAAGGCTTATTTTTCATACTCTTTTTTCTTGGAGATAGATAGGTGCATGGGAGGGATTCAGGAAGGGATGGCGATGCTGGTGCCATGCTCTTTTTAAGGCTGCTGCTTCTCCTTAGGTTACCCAGCTGACAGTCAGCTCTCACCTGTGGTTCCAAGTAACACACAGAGGCCAGTCAACATCTTGGCAGGCAAGTCAAACCAGGTGAGGATAGCTGATGGGTGTTTGAGCCTCGATGAGATAGGGGATTTGTCTATCCCAGGGGTAGGCAACCTCGGCTCTTTTATGACTCATGGACTTCAACTCCCAGAATTCCTGAGGCTGGCCCTGGCAGAGTGTGTTGAGGAGACTGATCAAGAGTCTAACAATGAAGAAGGCAGGCCCAGAGGTGTTTTCCCAAGAGGCCAATGGACTTTGTTTTTCCTTGAAGACTTTTCGCTTCTCATCCAAGACGTTTCTTCAGTTCTGACGTCCGAACTGAAGAAGCTTCTTGGATGAGAAGCGAAACGACTTCAAGGAAAAACAAACAAAATACATTGGCCTCTTGAAAAAGCATCTTTCGGACAACCATGACCTGGATGGCTGAGAGTCTCCATAGACATCTAGCTAAGAATATGACAAGACACTGAGTTATATCCACTGCAGCAGAGGTCCCCAGCCGTAATGGTTCTCCATGCCACTACATTAAGGTCTCTTCTGCCAAGGAAGTTGGACTGTCCCCGTGCAACGCCTCTTCCATGTAAAACAGCAAGCATCGGTTTCTGTTGGGTGAGCAATTCATATTTATAGAATTTGTTTCAATTTCAGTGTTTGATACACTACTATTATACCCGGCATGTTGCTAAAATACTCCTTCCGGCACTTTTTCATTTCGGTTTTCTATGACTAACTAATATATACAACAGAATTATGTTTTTATTAATCCTGCTTCAGAATTTGCTAACAATTCTGAAAGACTTCCTGTAAGTGCCAGGGGCGAGCTGATGCTTCACTGGTTTTTGCTGGGTATCAAGACAGCTTTTGCAAGGTGACTCACACTGGATGCCGGCTCCAAGGTGGCATATAATCTCTTGGGAACAAAGGAGAGATCTTCAAGATCATCTACCTGACTCTGGACAGCAGCTCCTTGTGAGTAGATGACAGAAAATGTTGTTTTCACAGTCGGTTTATTAATGGAGTGGCTGAGAGCAAACTCACTTTCACAAAGCAGCCTTTACGGACATTAAGCCTGACTGATACTTATATCTTTTTTTTTAAAAAAGGGACTTTTATTTTTTGCATATTGAAGAGATTAAGACTGTGGACTGGCAAGATATTACTGTGTTCATCGGGTGAGTTTCTATCTCCTTAAAAGGTGATGGTGAAAATTGGGTTTTAAATTTTTTAAAAATATATATGATTTTTTTGGACTATGCAGCGAAAGAGTGCTTATTATGTGGATTTTGGAAAGTCAATAATATATTAAGGGGCCAGAAGGATTTGGAGTTGTAATTTTGACTTATTTAGAAGTTATTGTCTCTTCTAAATGGAGATTGCTTTCATTTTTTTTATGATAAGTATTTATTTATTTATTTATTTTATTACATTTATATACCGCCCTTTCCCAAAGGACTCAGGGCGGTTTACAGGGTAATTAAAAACCAAAAATACAAAAGTTAAACACCAAGTTTAAAAAAGATTAAATTTATCCCTGTATAAATAAAACCCCGATTAAAATAAATTAATCCTCAGCCTGGGCCAGAGAGCTCGAAGAGCCAGGTCTTCAGGCCCCGGCGGAATGAACAGAGGTCGGGGGCAGTCCTCAGCTCCACTGGCAGCTGGTTCCAAAGGGCAGGCGCCCCCACTGAGAAGGCCCTATCCCTGGGTGTTACCCGCCGGCAATCTTTTACCGCCGGCACCCTGAGAAGACCCTCCCTGTGGGAGCGCACTGGACAAAGGGAACTTGATGCCGGCAGCAGGTGTTCCCTCAGATATCCCGGACCCAAGCCATGTAGGGCTTTATAGGTCATCACCAGCACCTTGAATTTCACCCGGAGGGCAACCGGAAGCCAATGCAGCTCGCGGAGTAGAGGTGTTACGTGGGAGTATCGGGAGACCCCCATCACAACTCGCGCGGCCGCATTCTGCACCAGTTGAAGCCTCTGAGTGGTCCTCAAGGGCAGCCCCATGTAGAGAGCGTTGCAGTAGTCCAAACGGGAGGTCAAGTAGACCTTAAAGGCTGGACATCAGAGTTGAAGGATAAAGAAAAAAGGACCAGAAATCTTCAGTGCAAACCTTTGAATACTTTTGAGATATCTTCTTGAACAGAATGGGTCAAATGTTTGATAAAATTGAAAGAGCAGATTCTAATCCAGTTGCAAAAAAAACTGCAATAAATCTCTAATTTTAAGAAAGTTATTTTATAAAAGTAATTTGTTAACAATTCTAATGGCCACATTATGTTGCTGATTCATATTAGTTGCATGCCCATTAATTTAATTTAATTTAATTTAATAATTTGATTTCTATACCGCCCTTCTCCCGAAGGACTCAGGGCGGTGAACAGGGCAATACACAATAAAAATCAAATACAAAAATTAAAAAACCATTAAAAAACCATTAAACATCATGCCCTTAAAATCAATACATATTAAGTTAAAAACTAATTTTAAAAACCCAACCCCATCCCGTCAGACCAGGCCAGCTTGTTCGAAAAAGAATGTTTTAAGATCGCGCCGGAAGGAGCGAAGGTCGGGGGCCGTCCGGAGCTCAACCGGTAAGCTGTTCCAAAGGTCTGGCGCGCCCACAGAGAACGCTCTCCCCCTGGGGGTCACCAATCGGCATTCTTTGATCGGCGGCACCCTGAGGAGGCCCTCTCTGTGGGAGCGCACTGGACGGAGGGAAATTGACGCCGGTCGCAGGTGTTGCCGTAGGTAATCCGGACCCATGCCATGAAGGGCTTTGTACGTCATAACTAACACCTTGAACCTCACCCGGAGAGCAACCGGTAGCCAATGCAGCTCGCGGAGCAGAGGTGTAACATGGGAGTATCGGGAAACTCCCAAGACGACTCGCGCGGCTGCATTCTGCACCAGCTGGAGTCTCCGGGTGGACCTCAAGGGCAGCCCCATGTAGAGAGCATTACAGTAGTCTAGACGAGAGGTCACGAGCGCATGAGTGACTGTGCGCAAGGCATCCCGGTCTAGATAGGGCTGCAACTGGTGCACCAGGCGAACCTGGGCAAAGGACCCCTAGTCACAGCTCCAATATGCTCTTCCAAAGAGAGCTGTGAATCTAGAAGGACCCCCAAGTTGCGGGCCCTATCTACGGGGGGTAATAGCTCACCCCCCATGGCCAATGATGGGATAATTGGAATTTCCCGGGATGCCGGCACGAACAGCCACTCAGTCTTGTCAGGGTTGAGTCGAAGCCTGTTCCTCCCCATCCAGACCCGGACCGCCTCCAGGCAACGGGACATCACGTCGAGGGCATCGCTGGGGTGGTTTGGGGTAGAAATAAAAAGTTGGGTATCATCAGCATATTGGTGATACCCAACTCCAAAACCACGAATGATCTCACCCAGCGGCTTCATATAGATGTTGAACAGGAGAGGCGAGAGAACCGATCCCTGAGGAACTCCACAAATGAGAGGTCTCAGGGTCGATCTCTGCCCCCCTGCCAACACCGACTGCGAACGTCCCAGGAGGTAAGAGGAGAACCACTGGAGAACCGTGCCTCCCACTCCTAACCCCCTGAGACGTCGCAGCAGGATACCATGGTCGATGGTATCAAAAGCCGCTGAGAGGTCTAAAAGGACTAGGACAGAGGAACAACCCCTGTCCCGAGCCCGCCAGAGATCATTCACCAGCGCGACCAATGCCGTCTCCGTGCTGTACCCGGGCCTGAAACCCGATTGGTACGGGTCTAGGTAGACTTCTTGTTTATTGTCTACTTGCACCTTTAATTTCTTGTAATCTAAAACCCAGCTTTTTTTTCCTCTGTTGAATTTTATCTTGTGTGTTGCAACTCTTTTTCCCACCTTCAAAAGCCTTTAAAAATGTGGGTCTGTTTTCAAATAGCGTTGATAAGCCTTTCTGTGTTGTATGCACATTTGATAAGCAGCTCATCCACATCCTCTGACACATTATCTATTTTAATGCACAGGGAAGATTGACATAGATCAATTAATGAGCAGATGTTTAGTACAGTTGCTTTCTCATCCATTGCTCCATCTACTCTAGCAAACTTAACCCCCTAATCCAGGGGTCGGCAACCTCGGCTCTTTTATGACTCGTGGACTTCAACTCCCAGAATTCCTGAGCCAGCTATGCTGGCTCAGGAATTCTGGGAGTTGAAGTCCACGAGTCATAAAAGAGCCGAGGTTGCCGACCCCTGCCCTAATCAATACAGGTAGTCCTCAAGTTGCAATCACAATTGTGTCCAAAATTTCTGTTGCTGAGCGAGACAGTTATTACGTGACTTTTGCCCTGTTTTGTGACCTTTTTTGCCGCAGTTGTTAAATGAATCACTGCAGTTGTTAAGATAGTAACATGCTTGTTAAGGGAATCTGGCTTCCCCATTAATTCTGCTTGTCGGAAGGTTGCAAAAGGGGAGCCACATGAACTTGGGACTCTGCAATTGTCATAAACATCTGCCAGTTGCCAAGCATCTGAAATTTGAGTATGTGACTATGGGGATGCTGCAATGGTCATAAGTGTGAAAAACAGTCATACGTCACTTTTTTCAGTGCCGTTGTAACTTCGAATGGTCATTAAATGAAGTAAGTCAAGGACTACCTGTAAGAAGGCCCCCTTTTTAAAAAAAAAAAAAAAAAAGAGGTTGTTAAATGCTTTGCTAGTACAATATTGAAAAACTACTCTAAGCCATTCTCATTATCTGAGACCAGAGCCCTGGCCTGGAATATTTTTTTCTAAGAAACCTTTAATTCTTGGAACCAATAAAATGATTCACACATGAACATTGGCATCGTAATTCTAAAATGCTGCCATTTTTGCAGGCTTTCTAAAAATTTCCCACATTCATACTTCTCCCATTTTTGAAGCTGGAGACATAACTTATTCTCCAATGTTTCTCATACATTATAGATAACGCTTGTGAAATAATACCTGCAAGCTCTTTTTAGTACCTAAGTGTATAATCAAACTCTTAAGAGAAATGAAATCATCTCTTTGCTTATAATGGGAACAAATCATTCTTTAGGCTGGCAAAGCTTCTCTTTGCCACAGTTAACATCAAATTACCTTTTTTTGAGCATCATCTTCCTCTCGTTCACAACTATTGTTCATGTCGAGCTTTGGTCTTTTCTAATATTTTTATTTGGAAAATATTTGTCAAGAAGTCAGGAACTACAAGTTTATTTCATGCTACATATATGTAAGAATCTGATGGTCGAGGCAAATTGGCGCCAGATAAGAACGGACTTCAAGAAGGGCTGGACTTAGGACCTAGAGATGCCAAACTGATGATGCATTTGACCCCAACCTCAGGCTCAACCTAGTCATTTCCTACAATACCTGAGTGTTGTTTTTTTTCTTCCATGGTTTTTTGACTTTCCTTAATGTCACGAAGGCCCTTTTAAGTTCCACCAGCTCAATAGTCCTTGCTAAGCTATCATATACTGGCTTCTTTAAACATCCTCAATTTTACTTTCTCATGGGAATGGTGTGCAGCTGTACCTTCACATATTTCAATTTTCATGATACCTTCAGAATTTCTCACCAATGGTTTTATTTAAAATTTTCTTGTACTTTTGTTAACAGATACCCGAAGTTTTGAATATCCAACACTCTCTGTATTTTGAACTTCTCACAACATGGCCTTTAATGTTTCTGACAGTTAGATATCATCAATCAACCTATCAACCAGGATTAAATTCAAGATACCATATCTTCTTTCCCTTTTCAGCAATATTTCCTATACATTTGTTAGATATTCCATTTATAAAGTTATAACTTCTGATATTAGATCATTAAAGGTCTCCATTATAACTATAGCTCTATGAAAGTTTGATCAACTGCTCCAGGAAAAAACCATTCATGTCTATCAATTACTTAGCAGTCCCTGCAATATTACCGGTTCCCCCCAAAGAAAATTTTCATTTTCAAAATCAAAGATTTTCAATGCAGAAAAACACACTATTGACATGCAATTTCTCTCCCTCAATTCTAAACCTATTTCTTTTGAACAATATATGTATACATACACACACCTGCACACGTGAAGCACCTGTTACATATGAAGTTCAGTTTATTGTATAAACCTTGCAAAACCACTACATCTCATAATTACGGTATTCCCACCTGAAATCTTGCAAGATTCAGGCAGATGCCCCGATCTCTTCAGATTTCCAACAAAAACAGCAAAATAATAACCAATATTGCTATATAAAAAGTTCTACAAACATTGTTTATTTTACCTAATATCACAAAATTTAAGTAGCTTTTTCGTTCTTATGAAAAAGAAAATCCTTGAAACGGTTGATTCAATAATTTCACTTGTAAATGAACTGCCCTGTTTTATAAAATTAATGCATGTATATATAAATGTGACTTGCAGTGTTGCATGTCCCAACTTCCTTCTAAACAAACTACCATAACTCAGTTTTCCATCAAAAGTAGAAATGGGGAAAAATATATACTGTATATAAGATGTAAACATTGGTCTTCACGTGAGTCTTCAGGCTGAAAATACTCCAGTCCAACTACAAACTTTAATAATCATTTACTGCATGATGATAAAGGTTCAGCAAAATTGTTTTAAGCAATATAATAATGATTTGAATTAAATGGCAATGTTAACTATGAAGCACTAAGGTGCTCATGCTAAAAGAGCATTTATTGTCAAGATCCAAGATAAATCATTTTTAATATATTAAAATTTTAATACTCTAATAAAAGAAGCAAGATTTGATTTTCTAATTTCTTTCAGTTATTATATAACAATGTAGCTCAGATATGGACACAATCCCAAGCTCATGGATAAGGAAATAAATTCCATTGAACAGAACTGAACTTATTTCCAAGTACTGTAAAGTTGTATTGGATTATGTATTAAACCTAACAAATTCAGTGCAGTATGTCTAAAAGCCCACGCCTACACGAAAACTATGCACCGTGTAGAAAAATACTGTCTGCAATCAGTAGCTATTTTAATGTTTGCCTAAATATTACATACCATGTTAATGTTTAGCACATACAAACTAAGTATTTGTTTGGCATTCACCTACTTACCTCGTTTTACGCTCAAGAGACCATGTGCTTTACACTCTAGTTTATACCTAATGTCTTACTTAAGCATTATGAAAAAATATTCAACCTCCTATTAACACACATAAGTAGAAAGGCAATAAATGTGTTGCCTACTGCTTCTCCAATCAAAAGCCAGCACCCTATTGCTAAATACCATTTGTGTGCAGACTATAATCATGCTATTTTTCCATTTCTCTATCACATGTTGGAACAAGGGAAAGTATCACAGTAATAAAAGTGCACTTGCTCCTGGAAACATCCACCATTTGCATTGCAGTGACAATACAAGTCTTCTAATGCCTACACAAAACATGCACAAATCAGAATTCTGGTTTTCATGCATAGCAGGGATATACTACCGTGAGCGAGAATGACTTCAGCTTAGTGTTATATCCAAATTTCTTGTCATTTCTAAGCAAGCCATAAATTATCAATAAGTAAACCATATCTTCTGATACTGTGAGCAACAATCAAGGGGATCTGACTATGTTCCTAGAAAATGCAAGTTATTTTAAATGAAGGCTAATAACAGAAACAGCAAGTTAAGGGCAATTAGCAGTCCTACCTGCTTGTGAATAATAAGCCAGCACTCGTCAGAGTTCTGACACAATTCTATCCAAACACTGCTCATTCCTGTAGAGAATTATTTTTATTATAACCAAGAACGTGTAGGTATAAAGATATTTGGGGATGACCTTGGAGACAGGCGAAAGACCATTTGCTTAGGCTGCAGAGTCCTCATCCTGCCCCCACCCCCACCCCAAGGCCATTCACACATACCATTACAACAGGGGAAAACGTGGTTCACAGAAAAGGCACATATTAGCATCTCTTACCTTGACTACAGGATGTCCACCAGTAGATGCTTTTACTGCTCCTCTGCTGCCTTCCGTCTCGTAATGTGCTCTGTGATGGGTCTTTGGCTGTACTTCTATTTTCAGTTCGTATTGCCCATATTGTGTGGGTAGAGGCCAGTCTAGAGGCGGCAATGAAGATGTGCTAAAACCAAGAAGTGCATATATTTCAATATATATTCATAGAATATTTTTCTATCCTCCCTTTCAATGTTTTTTGGAGGTAGCCCTATGAATGTAACAATGAAGCTGTGAAGTGTTTTAAACAAAGCGAAAACAGACTGTCTTTTCCACGTTAAAATGTTATTTTGTTTTAAAATAATTCAATTATAATAGTTTTATATTAACACATATCAGACTAATTATCAGCAAGGAGAAAGCAGATGTGAAGGACCAAGGAAAAAAAATAGAAAAAATTTGCATCAACTGTTTTTTTTCCCCAGACTCTAATACGCATGAAGAGGCAGAGTTATGGCTAAAACTCTACTACAAAAGTGTGACATATTTCATATACCTGCACTATCTCCACGCACGACACTCTGCATGACCTAACTCATAACTTTCCAGAAGCATTTAAGCCCTTTGTCAAGCATACCAAAGTGAACTATCTGCGGAATTCCTTTCATTCAGTTTTACTATCCCTCTACAAAGATCCAATATGAATTGCAGTATTGTCATTATACACACCTTAAACATGTGTTAATGGAACATCAAGTTACTACCAGCTACGCAGGATTCTTATTGCAGGAAAGATAAATATTAAAAATAAAAAGATTAGCTAACAAGCTAGGATTTAAGCACATTGTATTGTGATAACCTGAGAAAGTGCCTAATGCAATCTTAGCAAAGGAGACAGCTAAACATTTCAAGTCCATTTTTATAGAAAGAGTGTAAACACAATGTGGCATGAGCAGTGAACTTGCATTCAAATTCTGATAGTTAGCAGGAACAACCATTACAGAAGAACATTTCACGCTATGGGAACAATAAATACTATGGAGAAAACATTCTGTATTATTCCAAAATATTTAGGACTAGGTTATAAGACTCCTATTTCTGAAGTAATGGAAAGACTACTGCTAATGAACGGATTAACCCTTCTTCCAGAACATAAGAAGACACTAGCTATCAATAATCTACTACTGAATCTGTACAAGATCGACTTTTCCCTCAATAGATTCTAAACTGCTACAGCTTGCTTTCATAGTTGTCTGGTTTAAGATGTCGAGACTCTAGAAAGGGTACAGAGAAGAGCAACAAAGATGATTGGGGGACTGGAGGCTAAAACATATAAGGAACGGTTGCTGGAATTGGGTATGTATAGTTTAACGAAGAGAAGGGTGAGGGATGACATGATAGCAGTGTTCCAGTCTCTCAGGGGCTGCCACAAAGAAGAGGGAGCCAAGCTATTCTCCAAAGCACCTGAAAGCAGGACAAGAAGCAATGGATGGAAACTAATCAAGGAGAGAAGCAACCTAGAACTAAGGAGAAACTTCCTGACAGTTAGAACAATTAACCAGTGGAACAACCTGCCTCCAGAAGTGGTGAATGCTCCAACACTGGAAGTTTTCAAGAAATGGTATAAGGTTTCCTGCCTGAGCAGGGGGTTGGACTAGATGACCTCCAAGGTCCCTTCCAACTTTATTATTATTATTTAAACTTAACTTCTAAAATTAAGCAATGTACTCCTTATTTAAAAGTAGAATTACTAACGTATTTCTTCCCTAATCAGGGAACTAGTCAATCATTCACCCTTTTCCAAACTGCAGAAGATGGAAAATCAAGGAGGATTTCAAATATATCTTTAAAAAGAAAGCAGGGGAGCGGGGGGGGGGGGGGGTTTGTTGTCATCTGGGCTGCTAGGGCATGAAATATGAAAGATGATCCAAGATCTGCTTTGTAAACTAGTGTAAAAAAGAGCACTGGTACAGATATAGTAGCTGTATTAATAGTAATACGTAATATTCACCACTGCTTCTTCCTGTGAAATATCAGCAAAAGGAGAATGGAACATACAAAAGGTCAAAAAAGTCAATAAAAACTAAACAGAGGTGATAGAACAAAGGTACAAAATGGATTTGCCAATAACTACGATGTCAAACCAGGTTGTTTTCATAGAGGAGGCCCTGTTCTTAATATAACTAGGTATGGCATCCCTGTGGCTTTACTGCTATTAATATTTCTTGTGCCCAAGATTAGAGAAATCGGTGATGATTGGCTGCTGTACTACTGAGAAAGTGATAATTAAATTGAAACTGATACACTGAGTTATGCAAATCAAACAAAAAACATTCCTTAGATCACTGAACTGATTCTTTTAGATATCTAACTAATGGACTGTACATATCAAAGATACATAGGTTTAGGTCTAAAAGCAACGCGCTCGCGTAACATTTTAAAAGGAAAGTCCTTCATTTAAAAGAAGGATATGATCTGGCCAAGTAAAAACAGTAGGTTGTAGGCAACGTACTGTGTTTATTTTGTTGCAAACACCTGCACATCTCTGTACCATTTTAGTTAGTTATGTTTAGAACTGAAAGAAGCTGTTTACAACTGCTAGTGGGTATATAGCCCGTTCAACAAAGCTGGCCAAAAGCACGGCAGGGCATTGCAAAATGATTGCAGAGAGTCTGCTGTGCTTCAGCAAAGTATCTGGGGGGTGGGGGGTGGGGTTGAATGGTCAGCTACAAAATTGTTCCCACTCAAGATTTCTAATCTTGATATACTGGGCATTTTTGCTTCGAGCCATTCTATCGTGAACACTAAAGGAGCTCTCTCAGGCTTGCTAAACCAGGGTTGTTCTGACAAAGTCTGCCGGCATAAAGAAACAAACTGTTCGAAACAGTATCAATTGCTCAAAACCAATAGTTATGAGAGAGATCTTTCACATTTCTGAAGTTTTTCCTAAACGGAACCAATTTTGAAGAGTTAAATACTTGCCGAGGCACTTTTGATTGATATTGGAAACTTTAGCCAAGTGAAATGTCGAGGTTTCAAAGAACTGGCTACTACTCAGCATACGTTTAACTCGGTCCATTTCAACCATGATCAGAGATGATGGAGCCATGATACAAAAATGTCAGGTGAACTCAGCTAGGAAACGCAGACATGATGAAATATAAGAAACTCCGCTTCATAGGAATCTAGGAAAACTGAATTGTGGCTTTAAAATCAAAAGCCAATGTTTCGTGACTCAATGTTTTATCGCAACTTTAAAATGTCAGTATGTTTGCCACTAACAAGGAACTGAATTAAAAGAAACACTAGGTCAGGGGTGTCAAACTCAATTTCATCGAGGGTCGCATCAGCATTGCGGTTGCCCTCGGGGCTGGGTGGGTGTGGCCTGGGTGGGTGTGGCCTACTGGGTGGGCGTGGCTAGAGTGCGTATGGCCTACTGGGTAGGCGTGGCCAGCTCTACATCGTTGGCATCAAGGGTGCCTATGGGGGCCTGGGCAGGAGTGGGACAGATCTGAGGATCTCTGGCAGAAGGAGGGTCTCTGGGCCAGGGCCAAGGCAGTGGAGGCCGTTCCCTCACTGTTTTCAGGATGGCTTCGCGGGCCGCATGAAACCACTTCGCGGGCCGGATCCGGCCCCCGGGCCTTGTGTTTGACATGTCTGCGCTAGGTGAACAAATATAGCTATGTGTAAATGTTTTGATTTCTTAATATCTACATACTTTAAAATGTTTATTTTTCTAAGACATATGTAGGCACTTTGTGTTCTGAACCAGCCCTCTTCTCGCACCCCTAATCAAAAGAAGAGTCTGGAAAGCGTCCAAGACCAAAAGGCTTCTGCCAAGTTTTAATTACACTGTTACAAGAATACAAGAGCTTGACTTCTCAAACGGAAAAGTTGCTTTCAGCAACCAGCCCCTCCCCAAACACTTCTTTTATAGAGAGCTCAGGGCGTGGTCTCCCTGTGCCTCCTCCCGAGGAGTCCCATAGCCTTTCTTTGTTTGTCCCTGCTCGTCTGCCTCCTGCGTCGGGCGTCCTTGAACAGGGCCAGCTGTGGGTCATCATCCTCCGCACTCTCGGGCTCACACAGCTGAGAAGAGGTTCCCGGCTGAGGACTCTGCAAAGTCTCCAAATCATCATCAGCCGGTTCGTTTCCCTCCTCCCCCACATCTGAGTCCTCCGATACATCGGACCCGGCTGTCGGACCCACAGGCTGGCCCTGAGTCACAACACTATCCCGCACCGCAGGGCCCTTCCTCCGGGTCTGCCGATCCGGATGCGGTCGGGATGGGAACTGTTCGTGAAACGCAGTCACCAACGCAGGGGCATGAACGGCGGTCGCGTCTTCCCATGTGAAGTCCTCCGGCCCGTACCCTTTCCACTCGATCAGGTACTGGAAGCGACCTTTCAGCCAGCGGGAATCCCTGATGCTGGCGACCTCGTACTCGGGGGTGCTGTCGCCATCACGAGGTCCTGATGGGGGAGGTTCCGCTTGGCGAAGTGGACAAGCCGGTTGTTCGGGGACCAACAAGGACCGATGGAAGACGGGGTGCACGCGCAGGGAACGTGGCAGAGTTAAACGATAGGCGACCGGGTTGATGACGGCCTCGACTGGGAACGGTCCAAGGTAACGGTGGTCCAGCTTCCTCGCCGGCCGAGTGGATGGTAGGTTCCTGGTGGACAGCCAGACCCGATCCCCCACCGATAATGGAGGCGTATCCCTTCTCGACCGATCGGCGAACCTCTTGTAGTCGGCCTTGGCCTTCTCCAGCTGCCGTCGCACCAACCGATGGATCGCCTGTAACTCCGCCATGAATTCGTTCGCTGCCGGCTCCGGTGAGTCCACGGGAGAAAGGGGGAAAAACCGAGGGTGATAACCCACATTGGCCAAGAACGGTGTCATCTGCGTGGAGGTGTGCTGCGAGTTGTTAAAGGCAAACTCGGCTATGGCCAAATAGTCCACCCAATTGTCCTGCTGCAGGTTAACGTAGCAGCGCAGATACTGCTCCAAAATGCCGATGACCTTCTCGGTACCCCCGTCGGTCTGAGGATGATGCGCGGACGAGAGGCAAACCTTAATGTCCAACGCCCGCATCAACTCCTGCCAGAAGCGGGCTGTAAACTGGGCCCCCCTATCGGAGACGACTCTATCGGGAAGGCCGTGCAGCCGGAACACCTGTTGGATGAACATGCGACTAGTGGCGCGAGCTGACGGTAAGCCGCGACAGGGGATGAAGTGCGCCATCTTGGTCAACATGTCCACCACCACAAACACTGTTGTGAAGCCGGAGGATGGGGGTAGATCCGTCAGAAAGTCCATGGACACAGCCCCCCAGGGTCTCTTGGGCGTTGGCAAAGGCTGCAGTAAACCAGGCGGGGCCCCTGTCGCTGACTTGGCCTGCCTGCATGGGACGCAGGAGGTGACATAAGACTGGACATCGTGTCGGACTCGGGGCCACCAGAATGTACGGGAGACCAGGTTCAGAGTCTTGAACAGGCCAAAATGCCCCGCAGCCGGGTTATCATGACATTGGCTGAGGACGAGTCCCCTGAGTGGCCCTCCTGGAACATAGAGCCGGTCACGATAATACAGGAGTCCATCCGTGACCGACCAAGGCGAATCTGGCCCCACCTCTTCCTTCCGCTGAGCCACCCACGCCTCCTGCTGCTGCGCCTCCCGGATCCGAGCCCGTATATCCACCGGCTCCCGCACCGCAGCAAAAGACTCGACGGGGATCACGGTCCTGGGCGGAAGCTTGTCTTCCACTCGGGTGTACTCGGGCTTCCTGGACAGAGCATCCGCTCTCTGGTTGTGCCCGCTTGGTATGTACCGCACCCGGAAGTCAAACCTCGCAAAGAAGAGGGACCACCGGATCTGGCGTTGGTTCAAATTCCGAGCGGTCTGCAGGCTTTCCAGATTCTTGTGGTCCGTCCGGACCTCGATTTGATGCCGCGCCCCCTCCAGATGATGCCTCCAAGCCTCGAACGCCGCCTTGATGGCCAGCAGCTCCTTCTCCCAGATGGTATAGTTGCGCTCCGAGGGATTCAATTTCCGTGAGTGATACGCGCAAGGGAAAAGGGTACCGTTGGGCGTCGCTGCCTGGAGTAACACGGCCCCAATGGCAATGTCGGAGGCGTCCGCCTCCACGACAAACGGCCGTTGCGGGTCAGGATGCTTCAAGATGGGCTCCTTCATGAAGGCGTCCTTCAAAGCTTGGAACGCCTGTTGTTCGGGGGCGTTCCACTGGAACCGAGTCTTCTTCTGCAGGAGCCGGGTGAGGGGGGCTGTCAAGGCAGCAAAGCCAGGGATGAATGTCCGATAGTAGTTGGCAAATCCAAGAAGTCGCTGAATATCCTTCACGCGACGCGGGGGTTGCCAACTCTGCAACGACTCAACTTTACTCGGTTCCATGGCGATGCCCTCAGGAGAAATGCGGTGACCCAAGAAATCAATGGTCACCTGGTAGAACTGGCACTTCTCCAACTTGGCAAACAGCCGATGTTTCCGGAGGCGCTGCAGGACCTGACGGAGATGCTGATGATGCGCTTCACGCGACGGGGAGTAAATCAGGATGTCGTCCAGGTAAATCACAACAAACTGGTCCAACAGATCCCGAAAGATGTCATTCATAAAATGCTGAAACACAGCGGGGGCGTTGGTCAGGCCAAACGGCATCACCGTGTACTCGAAATGTCCATAGCGAGTACCAAACGCCGTCTTCCACTCATCACCCGGCCGAACCCTGACGAGGTTGTAAGCTCCACGCAGGTCCAGTTTCGTGAAGATCTTAGCCTCCCGGAGTCGGTCCAAGAGCTCGGGGATGAGGGGCAGCGGGTAGCGGTTACGCACCGTGATAGCGTTGAGTTTCCGGTAGTCACAGCAAAGCCGTAACTCGCCCGACTTCTTTTTGACGAAGAGCACGGGCGCAGACACTGGCGAGGACGAGGGCCGGATGAAACCACGAGCCAAGTTCTTCGTCAGGAAGTCCCGCAATGCAGCCAACTCGGGCTCCGACATGGAGTACAAACGCCCCACTGGGAGAGGCGCATCAGGGACTAGGTCAATGGAGCAGTCGTAGGGCCTGTGCGGGGGTAATTGGTCCGCCTCTGACTCGCTGAACACGTCAGCAAAGTCGGACAGTTCGGGAGGCAAGGAAACCCCTGGGGAACCCTCCACCTGGCCGGCACAGATATGGCGGGTGTGGTCCACGCACTGCAAACTTGGGAAGGTGACCAAGTTCTGAGACCAATAGATCTGTGGATCATGCGCCCGGAGCCACGCCAGTCCCAAGACCACGGGGAAGTGCAGATCCGAAGTGACGTAGAACTGAATGGCCTCCACATGGGTACTGATGGCCATACACACGGGTTGCGTGGCGGCCGTGATAGGCCCGGACAGGAGCACTCGACCATCGATGGTCTCCACAAGCATGGGCGGATCCACTGGACACTGGGAAACAGCCCATTTAAAGGCCGAATCCATAAAGTTAGTGGTAGCCCCAGAGTCAATTAAGGCATGGACCGGAATCCCCTCTGGCTTGCCAGGAAGGATCAGTCGTGCCTCCAAAATCAAATGCCGTGGAGGTTCACAGGCACCGTCGGAACAACGTCGCTCGGTGTGGATGTTGTGGGTCGCCCGATCTTTCACACCGTCTAGATCGGGCTCGGGCCGTTTCCCGATAGCAAAGCAGGGGACTTTCTCGGGGCAGGCTTGGTCACTGACGCCCGCTGACGCTTCTTCGGGCAAGAAGCAGCCAAATGTCCAGGGTCCCCACAGTAAAAACACAACCCCTCCGATCGTCGTCTGTCCATTTCCGTCACCGATAGACGGGACCTGGCGGCACCCAGCTCCATTGGCTCCTCCCTCTGGACTGGGGGCTCACGCACAACAGGGGCGGCAGGGGTCTGTGGGGTGGCACGGCGACTCTTACGCTGCTGCAGCCGGGCATCGATCCGCAGACAAAGATGGATCAGCCCATTCAGGTCTGAGGGAATGTCCACGCGGGCCAGCTCATCCAACATCTCCTCTGACAAGCCATCCTGAAAGGCATCCACGAGCGCAGCCTCATTCCAGGCGGAATCCTGGCTAAGCAGCCGGAAATCGCTGATATAGGCCTGTAGAGGGCGCTGACCCTGCCTCAAAGCTTTCAGGCGTCGGGTGGCCGTCTGCGCCTTAATCGGGTCCTCGTACATGAGGCGCATATGGTCACAAAACCCCCCAAAGTTATCCAACAAAGGGCTAGGCTGTGCCAACAGAGGCGTGCCCCAACGAGCTGCATCTCCCGACAGAAGGCTCAATACGAATCCCACCTTATCTCGGTCAGTGGGGAAATCAGCTGCTCTCACGCTGATATAAAGCTGGCATTGTCCCAGGAAGGCAGGAAACAGTTCTGGTTTACCAGCAAATTTATCCGGCATAGCTATCTGACATTTCCTCCTGGGTGGGGGGGCAGCATGTACCTGAGCCTGCAGTTGTGCCACCTGAGTGGCCAGCAAGGTGAGTTGCTGGTTGAGCTGGGCATTCTCGGCAAGAAGCTGCTCCATCGTAGTATTAAGGGGTGGGTGGCTGAAAGCAAACTGTTCTGAACCAGCCCTCTTCTCGCACCCCTAATCAAAAGAAGAGTCTGGAAAGCGTCCAAGACCAAAAGGCTTCTGCCAAGTTTTAATTACACTGTTACAAGAATACAAGAGCTTGACTTCTCAAACGGAAAAGTTGCTTTCAGCAACCAGCCCCTCCCCAAACACTTCTTTTATAGAGAGCTCAGGGCGTGGTCTCCCTGTGCCTCCTCCCGAGGAGTCCCATAGCCTTTCTTTGTTTGTCCCTGCTCGTCTGCCTCCTGCGTCGGGCGTCCTTGAACAGGGCCAGCTGTGGGTCATCATCCTCCGCACTCTCGGGCTCACACAGCTGAGAAGAGGTTCCCGGCTGAGGACTCTGCAAAGTCTCCAAATCATCATCAGCCGGTTCGTTTCCCTCCTCCCCCACATCTGAGTCCTCCGATACATCGGACCCGGCTGTCGGACCCACAGGCTGGCCCTGAGTCACAACACTTTGAAAGTCCTCAACTTGTATGAGCACTTATCCCTTGGTCAACAAATAAATTCGCAGGCTACGCTCAATTGATATATATTATTGGTGAATAATCTAGATATTAAATTTTTGTTCAGGTTTCTTTCTGTAGACACAGCTACTAATAGCTTTCCATTGTAACGTCACAGGGAATGTTTGAATTGCTAAATCAAAATTTGGAGTACTGTTTAAAAGGCTTATGTGAACATTCTGCAAAGCCCAGCCTGAATGGACTATAAAACAAACAGCACTAGATTCAACTTCCTTAACCAAAAAAAAAAAAATACTTAGAAGTTAGTAGCCAGGATTGTTTTTTCCTGATTGCCCAATCTTTTTTCACTGAGAACTTTCCTTCTCTTCTTTCCAACAGTCTTTTTTTTAACTAAAGAGCAATTAACAATTTTTAAAATAGTAAATAACTGTTAACTCCCGGCACACTTCGGATAAAAGGAGAACGTCTGTTAGGTATCACTTGTGGTACTCCCCCTTCCTTATCAGGCACATCACAAAGACGTGGGCTGGGCAAATCTCTTTTGAACTTTTGATATTTCGGGAGTGAAGAAGAGGAAAAGGAGAAAATAAAAAATGTTGATAACTTTACAAGGAGTCAAAAACCAGACTTCTCAACGGCAGAGGAGTAACCCACTAGGCTTGGTTAGTTTTAACTTTACAGGATTGGGGGAGGGGGATCTTTAGCCTTTGGTATGAAACTAACCTTAGGGATGCGGTGGCTCAGTGGGTTAGAATGCTGAGCTTGTCGATCAGAAGGTCGGCAGTTTGGTGGGTCGAATCCCGAGTGCCGCGTAACAGAGTGAGCGCCTGTTACTCGTCCCAGCTTCTGCCAACCTAGCAGTTTGAAAGCACGTAAAAATGCAAGTAGAAAAATAGGGACCACTACGGTGGGAAGGTAACAGCGTTCCGTGCGCCTTTGGCGTCTAGTCATGCCGGCCACATGACCACGGAGACGTCCTCGGACAAGCGCTGGCTCTTCGGCTTTGAAACGGAGATGAGCACCGGCCCCTAGAGTCGGAGACGACTAGCACGCATGTGCGGGGGAACCTTGATCTTTACCTTTTTATGAAACTAACCTTATGATTATAGTTCAGAATTAGGCTAATGGAGTAAACCAGGGATGTTGTGGCGATGATACGTTTTGCCATCAACACGGTCTGTGCACGTTTAACAGAACCCTAATGGAACAGTGGGTATTCCCCAACATGCAGAACAGAAATAAAATGCCACATACGCACAGATACTTTCAAAATTCCACCATGTTCAAAGAGAATACGCATTAAAAAAAAAGTACAAGTGCAGAGTCTGCATATATTATTGCTTTAAGTGCAAAGCCTACGGACGCTGCCTTTTGAGCCTAGGACAGAATGTTCAATTCTGCAGCATGTTTTCGACTGCAACTCTTACCACTATTTTTGAGAACGACTGAAACTGCTGATTTTCATCTCTGAAGCCCATCTAGTTTCAGACACCTTCTGCCAGAGATCGGGCGAGTGGGTGGCTTCAGATAAGATTGTTTCTTTGGTGAAAAGTCAATTCTGGAATTCCCTCCACCGTGTTACGTCTTATACTTCCATTAAAACGAACTGATCTGCTCTTACGATTTAAGGGAGCTTTGCAAAAATTGGTACTCCCTGTAGTTAAGACCGTTCAGTGAGGAAAGTTATCGTTGAGAGAGACAAAAAAAAAAAGCCACTGAGTGCCTTTTTCATGGCTCGGGGTGAACTTGGACCTGGGTTGCCTCACTCATAGTCCAAATACCTTCACAATTAACACCACACTGGGCCTGTGTGGAAACCACAACTGCCCCAAGACAGGAGCCAGAACGTTTTCTTGGAACAAAGTTTTTCAAAGAATAAGAGCCATGATTTAGTAATTTCCATTTTCTTTCATTTCTTTGGTATGGATATATAAGGTAAAGGTTCCCCCACACATGCATGCTAGTCGTTTCCGACTCTAGGGGCCGGTCATCTCCGTTTCAAAGCCGAAGAGCCAGCGCTTGTCCGAGGACGTCTCCGTGGTCATGTGGCCGGCATGACTAGACGCCAAAGGCGCACAGAACACTGTTTCCTTCCCACCGTAGTGGTCCCTATTTTTCTACTTGCATTTTTACATGCTTTCGAACTGCTAGGTTGGCAGAAGCTGGGACGAGTAACAGGCGCTCACTCTGCTACGCGGCAGTCGGGATTCGACCCGCCAAACTGCCGACCTTCTGATCGACAAGCTCAGCGTCCTAACCCACTGAGCCACCGCGTCCCTATGGATATATACACTGTTTCTTTTCTTTTTTCTTTTGTAATGCATTTGCTAAGCAATCCTGTTCCATATTCTCTAATCAAAAGATGCTATTCCCCCCTCCGCCCCCTTTTTTTTTGCCTGCAGGCTGCAGCTTTAAACAATAGGTTTTATCTGTGCCTGATGCTTTTCTGTTTGACAGCTGGCTTACTGTCTCACACACTTCACTTCTTGTGGACACGGTTCTGTGTACAATGCTGGTTATTCTGTAGCCCTGTTTATAAAGCACTTCAGTTGTGTTGTCCCTCCCATCTTATTTGCATGCATAAACCTCTACAAAGATTAATCTCATCAGCTGAAAGTTTTCCTGGGATTTCTCTGCTCTTAAAGCATGTCTCTCATTTTCTTGTCTTTCATTTAATGTGCTTCGTTTCCACTCTGACCATTTTATCTTTTCCAAACTTCTTCTTTCTCTCATTCTATCTTTGAATATTCTGGGAGGAATGAGGAATGATTACTACCACCAGCAAGGCGCAAATCTCACCGCAACGTTGTCCTTCTAACTCTATCATCATTCCCAGAACTATTTATGAAGTATCAAAGTACTCATTAACTTGGGCGACACATTCTAACCGAGGAGCTCGTCATCTGCCTGACAAACGTGTTCACACGTCTCAGCCATGCTCACAGTTTTTATGATAAGAGTTCAAGTGTGATTTGCTTTTGCCTTCTTCCAGGTTTAATTGTGGAGTTCCCTGTCCTAAGAGCATTGGCTTCCTTCATGTTCTCAGATGCTTTCACGCCCCTGAGGGATTACTTTGAACTTCACTCCTCCCCTTAGGACGTTAACATCAAGTGTGGTCTTACTAGAAGCTCATTCCTACTGACATTAGGCTCACTAGAGTTACAGAACCTTCTAACCCGTGTCAATTAGTTGTGTCAATTAAAATAATTAGAATTACCTCCCAAGTACAGATTGGAGGCACTGCCTTTCAATAGTTTAGGGTGGCCAGTTCCGGCTGATGGGTGTGAGGAGGAGACAACTTTGGATTTTGTCACTTCTTTAACATGTAGACAAAGCCACCTGAGTAGATCATCCATCAACTTAAAGGTTATGGTACCATTGGTATGCTGGGGACATCCCACTACACACGGCTACACCTGGGGTGCTGACAGTGCCTTGACTCAGAATCTGCAGACTGTGACAGGCTGCAGTTCAACCCAAAAATATCTCAGAGTTACTATCTGTCCATCAAAGTTTCTTGATATCTCTAGTACTATATTTAGACAGAATTAGTACTTCCTCTTGAAAGAGTAGCTCCACAAGATATTGGTCCTCCTAGACGTGTGGCTACTACTCGATGGACAGGAGGAGACAGTGGCCAAGGGCTATGATTTAGGTGGGGTGCCAAATGTGACTCTGTTTAGAGCCAAAAGACCTTGCAATGTTAATTCATGCCCTTATCACTACTTCCCTAAACTAGTGTAATCTATATACTACAAACCCTCTCATTGTCGCGACTTTTAAATGGGCAAAATGGTGCATCGTGGGGCAACAATTTTTGAACCAAGGTACTTTAAATGGGCTTACAGAATGTATACAAAATATGGGACCCATGACTTCCAAGAGAATGGAATTTGAGGACGTTGTGACTGCTTCAGTGCGACTGGCTACTGCTGTGGCCACATGATCTTCATTTTCAACAGTCTATGTCAGTTTGCCAGCCACTCTCACAATCCTTTGCTCCCTCCCCCACCCAGAAGGACCTACTAACCTGCCTGAAGGCAAGGAAGGAAGGAAGGAAAGAAGGAAGGAAGGAAGGAAGGGAGGGAGGGAGGGAGGGAGGGAGGGAGATTTCCAATACTCTTAGATTTCCGCAAGAAAAACTGAATGGGGAAGCCAGTGGGAAGTCAGAAATCACCCCTGCTCCTGCTGCTTTCCCCCCCTCTCTTGGTCATTTTGTTTCTTTGTTTAGATAAAGAAATATCAACTCAAGAGAGGCTTTAATATCCCAAGAAAACAGACTCTCAGCCCCTAATCTTCACCTCTGGATCATGTACATTGATGTTTCCCAACTCCCCAAATTGTGTGATGTGTGAACTTCAACTGTCCAAGTTCTCCCCCAGCTGGCTAGGGAATCCTGGGAGTTGAAATCCACACTTTCCAACTTGAAAGTTGACGAAGTTGGGAAACACTGATGCACTATAACAACAGTAAAATGAAGGCGGAAAGAAAGCAGGCAAAACGAGCGTAGTTGGAACAAGCATGAAACAAAAATAAGCAGCTACTTCTGCGAACAGAAACTGGAGAAGATTAAAAAAAAAAGAAAAGAAAAATCTATCTTGGAAAAAAGAAAATACCCCTCCAACAACATCTGTGAAGAAAGCAATGCAAAGTTTCGATTCTTCTGCAACATCCTGGATTGTAATATTCCTTTTAACAAACAGAATTTAAGAGCCCCAATTACAGTATTAAGCAAGTTTGAAGCACATGGGTTAAACCAGGGGTCGGCAACCTCGGCTCTTTTATGACTCGTGGACTTCAACTCCCAGAATTCCTGAGCCAGCACAGCTGGCTCAGGAATTCTGGGAGTTGAAGTCCACGAGTCATAAAAGAGCCGAGGTTGCCGACCCCTGGGTTAAACTGTATGTTTCAAGGAACCCGAGGACAGTTAGCATAATCTCCATAAGTACGAGTAAAACATGCCATCTTTTAGCAAATGTGAATGCGTACTTATTATTTATGTGCACTTGTTTACAAGCTGAAAATAAGAGTTTCTAAGGCACACAAAACATGGCACTTGTAAAAGTGTCAATACCCTTTTAACCAGCAGTTTTGTATTGCCTTCTTTCTCAGAAATAATAGTTTCCAAATATCTCCTATATACTATAGCCAAGTGCCTTTCTATTCTTTTCCTAAAATTATTGTTTATTTTTCACACTCTTTATATGTAGAAAGGTTACAGCTTTGAAATATTCTTAGGTCTACCTACATGTTTGAGAGCTCCACAAAGACTTTCAATTATATTCAACTTTCAGAACTGTGAAGGCCTTTTAACATCTTTATTTCTTTTAAGTATTTCTGCTTGAAGGTATATTTCAGATCCCTGTTTTGCTACAAAAACCAACCTCTTTTCACCTTCATTTTTTTCCCACAGATAGTGGGACACTGAAAAGTTTTCCTTTTAACTATGACCTAAATGGATCTTAATTATTCCTTACAACTTTCTTGACTCCATTTTTACGTTGATATCAGTATTTTTATTTTTAAGGCTGAATAACTTACCCATAGGAATTCCACAAAATTGCCTTGATTTTTAATGTACTTTTTTCCAACTTTTATTTTCTGAAGACTGTGTTTAAATACAGCACAAATATGCAATCGTTATAAGAGAGGCTGATAAATTTATTCCAAATAGTCTACCTTAATTATATGCCTAATACTTGACATTAAAGGGAACAATCAACTGAGCTAGGGTACAGGTCTGTTCGCAGCATGGTTAATGAATCATATTGAAGCTAACATATTTTAAACGAATACCACGCGACAGTGTGATAGTGTGGAAGATTCACATGAATGAATGGGGTTTTAAGTTCTGAAAGTGAGCAATAAAAGTTACCTGAATTTATTTCTATGAATTTCCTAGATTAAAATACGAGCAACACTGGCCTTCAATGTGACAGCAATGTAACTCATCTTTTCCAAGCAGCAGAAACCAATTGCTTGAAGAAATGTGTTCATGCAGTTAAGTATATTCCCTCTCACCAAACCATCCTAGCATTCAAATGCAGAATCTCACAAGAATGAACCAAAACACAACGCTTGGCAAATTATTGCTTTTGCCTGCTAGTTATTGCAAGTTAAGAAAATATTAACCAGCATGCCAAGCATGCTGTCTTAGTATATTCTCGAACTCCAGAGAGGCTAAAACAAAGAGTCAGATTTCTAAGAAGCTTTCATATACTATTTTGAGATAGGGTCACTAACCCAGCTTATCCTAGAGAGAATTAGCAAGCACATTTAATCTTATTTAAGATCAAATGGCTACTCATCCTATTTCACACTTAGGACCTTGTATTAATCAGAATAATATAAGTAGGAAATTCCTGTGTCTAAAATCTATCTATGTAATCACTAAAGTCAATGTTGACTTCATGGCACATAAGCAATCAACCAATTAGTAACTATTAATTTTTAAATACTGCAATTGTTTATTAAATACACACATGCTTGATACATAGGAGTACAAACACAATTATTTATTTAGCTCGCTGAAAGTGACAACTTACCACATGACAAAGGAACCCTGTGACTATCTTGGTTGCAAATTCTTAGAATTTAAAGGTAGGTTCTTAGCTTATTTTAGAATGCTAAAGTTAGATGTCTGAATGCGTCACAGCCAAAACTACAATCGGAGAAATAACCAAACTTCCTGGGGCTTGTAGGAATTGCATCCTAATGTTTCTGGAAAGTGCCTTGTGAGGGAAGAACAAAAACCATCTTGTAAATTATTTTACTGTTAGTTTAATAACTGCAAAACAACAACAACAACCTTGGGCTCATGAGTATCTTCCTCACCCGGTAATGTCACATACACACAAAATTAATGCTTTCACTTCCGTATCAGACAAGAGTTGCTTCCAAAGAGCCAAGAGCATAAACCAGGGGTAGGCAACCTTGGCTCTTTGGTGACTCATGGACTTCAACTCCCAGAATTCTTGGGCCAGCATAGTATAGCTGGTTCAGGAATTCTGGGAGTTGAAGTCCATGAGTCACCAAAGAGCCAAGGTTTCCTACCCCTGTCATAAACAATTATTTGGAATTGGCTTTTTTAATGAAAGTATTAAGAATGATCGCAGGATTTCTAGTTGTCAAAGTATAGCAACAAACTGATTAGTAAAGAAAGCAAATGACAGCTTTTAAATATATAGCCATGCAGAAGATGCCAGAGCTGTTACAGTGAGTCACTGGCGTTGTTAAGTAAATTATGTGATGGTTAAGTGAATCTCACTTTCCCTATTGGTTTTGTCAGAAGCCAGCTGGGAAGTTCACAAATGGTGATCATGTGACCTAGGACACTACAGCCATTGTAAATATGTATCAGTTGCTTGCTCTCCTGACCCCGGGGATGCTGCATTTGTTGTAAGTGTGAGGACCGGTTGTAATTCACTGTAATTTCGAATGGTTACTGAAGGAATGGTTCTGAGTCGAGGACTACAGTATTCATCACATTGCGTATCAGCAGAAAGGCACAAAAATAGAAAATCTCATTTCGTTATCTTTAACCTACTTACCGAAATATAGGGGTATGGCCAGGCTTTGGTTTATTCCAGGTAAAGTGTGAAGGAACAGAAAGAAACTGGTCACCAGACAAATCTTTTTTTAACAGGTGCTGGGATACAGAGCTATCATCTATCGCAGTTTCGAGGGATGGAGAGAGACTGCCCGGGTCTTCAGAACCAAGTTCCGCTTTCCCAGATAGAATCGCGGTTTGATCCTCCGAGGTCTTCCTTGTTTTGAGAGGGATATCAGTATCTCCGCAACACTGGAAAGCTGAAAGGCCAGGACTGAGACCGTGGAGAGAGGAATTCAACCACGTATCTTCCGTAACGCTTCCCCGAGGAGAATGTCCTGGTGACGGAGCTGGGGAATGATGAGGGGAAAGGGAACCGAGGTAACAGATTTCAGCACTCGAATGTCGGCGCTTCCCACAGGGTGACGTCGGCCTGGATGACGGCCTGGAGGTTGGTCTTGGGCTAAGCCAATTCTCATCGGTGATACTAGTCCTGGGAGAATGACAAGGAGATTGTCTTGGGGACAAGGCGTGCCCAAATCCGTAGGACTGTTGCCAAGGATCATCAACTGGACAGCCTCTTGGAGAACCTCCAGGAGATGCCAGAGGTGACCCAAGGGTAAATCGGGCAGCAGCTTCGTTCAGTTCCGAATCCACGTCATCGTAAATGTGAGAGACCGACTCACAAGAGGAAGCGTCTGAGAACCAGCTTCGAGAGGAAATGCTGCTGGCCGGACTTGGGCTAAGGGATGATTCTCTGTAAGATGGCTCAAGGGGAAGATATAAGTGGTCCCTGGAAGGCCTTTCCATATATTCATTCTGAGGGCCATTGGTGTGCAATTCGCTTTCGCTGGCTTCTATTCCATGATGACAGTTTGGAGAGATAGATGTAATTTGAATACTGGGACATTCAAAAGGCTTGGGCCCACCCAGTGGGCTGTACTTAGATTCTGGTATTTCACATGTTCCTTCGTAGCTTTTATGACCCTGAAACTTAGCAGGTGAAGACAAAGGAGAAGGGTGTGTTTGAAATCCATGATATGGGATACAGATAGGGTGGTTTACCGACGACGAGTGGTCGACACTGAAAATGCATAACGACCCACAGTCGTCGGGTCCAAGATCTGCAAAAAAGAAGAAGAACAGAGATGGAGATTAAAATACTGTGCTGTCAGAATCTTGCTTTTTAAAGACATTTGATCTTCTACTTTTTTGCACTGCAAGACGACGTATTTATGGATTCAAAACATTTGTGCCCTGCTTTTCTATAAAATGTCTGGAATTTGCAATAACGTTCAAAACATTCAAATAACAATATATATATATATAGCAAAAATTGAGATACAGCATAGATGCTGAAAATCCAGGAACAAGCACAGTAATATCACTAAAAAAAGCCAGCCAGTACTATGGTTGTGAGCTCACTTGGCATGAAGACTAAACTGAACAATGGCATGGGTCAAGTTGGGGTAAATGAGCCCACCCATAACTTGCTCTCTCTACAATTCAACATCCTTCACAAAGGCCATCTCTGAAATCTAACTACTAGTACAGTAACTGGTAATTATAGATTGTCTTCAATTTACAGTCACAATTCAGACCGGAGCTGCTGTTGCTAAGTAAGTCACACCCGAGTTGGCAACCTTTTTGGCCATAGTTGTTAAGTGAACCACGAGAGTTGTGAACCCTGTGATTCTTACATGAGTCTGGCTTCCTCCACTGACTTTGCTTGTCAAAAGCAGCTGGGAAGGTTGCAGAGTGTGCCCATGTGACTCCAGGATACTGCAATCATCATAAATATATGCCGGTTGCCAAGAGCCAAATTCTGATCACATGACAGTTGGGGATGCTTTGAGGGTTATAATCCTAAATCTTTGTGATTTGAACTGCATAAGTTGATAATTAAAACCTTTCCATTAAATTGATACCTCTCTAATGGTAGAAAGCAAAGAGGAACTAAAGAGCCTTTTGTTGTGAGGGAAGAAGGAGAGTGCAAAAGTTGGCTTGAAACTTAACATTAAGAAAACCAAGATCATGGCATCCGGCCCTCTGAATTCCTGGCAAATAGATGGGGAAGAAATGGAGGTAGTGACAGATTTTATTTTCCTGGGCTCCAAAATCACCGCAGATGGGGACTGTAGCCAAGAAATTAAAAGACGCTTGCTCCTGGGGAGGAAAGCAATGGCAAATCTAGACAGCACACTAAAAAGCAGAGATGTCACCCTGTCAACAAAAGTGCGTATAGTCAAGGCTATGGTCTTCCCAGTTGCAATGTATGGCAGTGAAAGTTGGACCATAAGAAAGGCTGAGCGCCAGAGAATTGAGGCCTTTGAACTATGGTGCTGGAGAAGACTCCTGCGAGTCCCTTGGACTGCGAGGCGATCAAACCGGTCAGTCCTGGAGGAGATCAACCCTGACTGCTCTTTAGAAGGCCAGATCCTGAAGCTGAAACTCAAATACTTTGGCCACCTAATGAGAAGGAAGGACTCACTGGAGAAGAGCCTAATGCTGGAAAAGATTGAGGGCAAGAGAAGAAGGGGACGACAGAGAAGGAGGTGGCTGGATGGAGTCACTGAAGCAGTAGGCGTGAGCTTAAAGGGACTCCAGAAGAGGGTAGAGGACAGTAAGGCCTGGAGGAACGTTGTCCATGGGGTCGCAATGGGCCAGACACGACTTCACAACTAACCACAACAATTAAATTCAATATTTAAGGGGAAAGCACTTGGTAAAAGGACATAGGGCAATGGCTTCTGACCATGATTCACAGGCCACCCGTATGTTCATAGATAGTCAAGTTTTTTGTTTTGTTCTTAGCTTATCACCGCTTATCTGGCTGTAGCTGGTGAGTCTCAGATTTTTAAGAAAAGACAAAGATAATCCTATAAGGACAGAATAACTGGATAACTTGCATACTGATTTTGATAAAGTGGCCAAGTTCTATGCAGTCACCACCACAGTAGCCATTGGCCAAAACATATCTAAAAGGCACCATGGAATGGAAATATGGCATTAGGCTACCTACACACACAACATATTCCTTATTTCAGTTACAAAGATGCTAACAAAATAGATACGTTTTGTTTTCTATAAGCTCCCTGAAGAGGTTACTGGAGAAGTGAAAAACTCCTGCTGGTTCATGACATGCTTTGCAAAGTGACAGGCAGGAAGGTTGTTGAATAAAGAAACAAAATCTTTAGCAACTGCTCAGAAATGTCGAGATAAAGCTCTTCTCATCTGAAGCCCAGTGCTCTTCTCCAGCAAGCTGATTTTCAAAAGGATTCAGAAACCTTCTCAATTTTTCACATCCAATTTCTATAAAGCCATGGTTATCTTGAATCATCCTGTCTACAGAAGCAAACTATCATGTGATAGGGTTTGATAAACATCAGACCGCTGTTCTTGCAGACTATGCCACTTTCTCGTGCCTTAAGTCCTTTATCAAGATCAATTCACGTATTTGTGCCTATCAGCAGCCTCGGTATCAAACATGCCAGCTGTCTTTCTCTGTTGCTTTAGTTTTTGCTCACCCTTATTTTTGCAACCATTTTTTTCTCTATTCCCCCCCCCCCAGAAAATAGAATTGGGATAAGCAGTGAAATTCCTAACTATTGGAATGGTACCAATTATTCATTGGTATATAAACAATAAGGTAAAAGGTAAAGGTAAAGGTTCCCCCGCACATGCGTGCTAGTCGTTTCCGACTCTAGGGGCCGGTGCTCATCTCCGTTTCAAAGCCGAAGAGCCAGCGCTTGTCCGAGGACGTCTCCGTGGTCACGTGGCTGGCATGACTCGACACCAAAGGCGCACGGAACGCTGTTACCTTCCCACCATAGTGGTCCCTATTTTTCTACTTGCCTTTTTACGTGCTTTCTAACTGCTAGGTTGGCAGAAGCTGGGACGAGTAACAGGCGCTCACTCTGTTACGCGGCACTTGGGATTCGACCCGCCAAACTGCCGACCTTCTGATCGACATGCTCAGCCTCCTAACCCACTGAGCCACCGCGTCCCTATCATTTAAACAATAAAAACCACCAAACAATCCTGAAAGAAGGAGAGAATATCTTTCTTAATAAAATGATAGATTTGAGACCACACAGTCCTATTTATAAATACTAACAAAAGCTGAAAGTGTCAAAAGAATTTAATATGCCTAATAGACAACTTTTCCACGCAGGCAATGATGCAAGTACATCCAAGATGAGAAAAACGTAGAAGGAAGTAAAGAAGTCACTCCAATAGTAGTATTCTATTGCAGAACTCAACCTTCTAGCAAGATTTCAGTACTCTAGGTAAAATGCCTAACATACAGTAGTAAATTCTGCACAGCATTTCTGCTAAAACCGTTTTTGCAATAGTTATTTTGAAGAAAGCAGGGGGAAATAAATTAATTCTTGCCCAGAAGTCTAAAAGAAGACATTCGTGGATTATTTGTAGATATATATCAAGAAATGGCTTGTTGTGATGGCACTTTGCGAATAAAATCATAAGACATATCTGTCAGAAACAAAGTTATGTGGCTTTGAACAAAGTGTATAGAGAGATGTTTTTAATTTCTTATCCTCTTGCATCTACAAAAAGCTGGGCATAATTTTTTTAAAAAGAGTATTCGGGCTACAGTAATGTTAAATTAAAAGGTGCTATCAAAATGGACCCAGCAGGATCTCCCACTCTCTTCTGCCAATGTTCTCAAATATCACGATCAATTCTTAACGGTTTAAGAGCAATTGGCTTTGACATGGGCATCCAGCAACTGTCTTTCCTTAGTGCCAGCTAGCATAACATTTAGACCAGGGGTAGGCAACCTTGGCTCTTTTATAACTCGTGGACTTCAACTCCCAGAATTCCTGAGGAATTCTGGGAGTTGAAGTCCACAAGTCATAAAAGAGCCAAGGTTGCCTACCCCTGATTTAGAGCAAAGGGACATCAATTCAAGAAATATACATTGGCTGGTGCTACTTTAAATAAAGTCTCACCAATAAGCTGAGGGGAGGCACGTAAACATTTGGATTCGGAGACCACTAAAAACAACGGTCCCCACTGCTTTAGAATCCTGCATGATTCTAGATCTCATTAATTGAGAGAACTGCCTTCTGGCATGTTCATCTGCCCATTCAAGCAGGTCAAACTGCGTCAACTACTTCCAGATCCCATTCCATAATTTGGGACTGGGCGTTTTCACTCACTGTCCTCACGTTTTGGAATTCCCTGATTTTGGAGACCTGCCTGGCTCAGTAGATCGGTCAGGATCTGATTGTTCCATCAAACACAGGAAGAGAATATACTGTGGCTGAAGGCTGGAGTGTTAACAGGCACGTGACTTTGTATTTCCTGGTTTACAACTTTTAATACCGGAAATTTTTGTTTATATCTGGGGGGGTGGGCATTCATTATTCTATACAGCTATTCTTTTGTATAATGATTTTGATGGTAAGCTACCCAGAACCTGAGGTAATACATGACATACAAATACTGCAAAGTAAATAAATTCATTTTTATTTATTTTTATCCCACCCGTATTATTTTTACAAGTAACTCAAGGTGGCAAATATATCCAACACACCTTTCTCCTCCTATTTCCTCCACAACAACAACCCTGTGAGGTGGGTTGCACTAAGAGAGCAACTGATCCAAAGCCACCTAGCTAGCTTTCATAGCTAAGGTAGGACTTGAACTCATGGTCTACCGCTTTCTAGCCTGGTGCCTTAACCACTTGAACAAACTGGCTCTTTTAACTTAATGAACTTTTAACGGCAACACCTTATTCTGCTGATACAGGAGAAAGCCATTCAGTCTTTGGAGACAATCGTTCAAACCAGAGAAGTTTCTTGTATTGACTTGGCTGAAAATATCTCCTCTCCATTTAATAAACAACACTGTTTTATCAATAAAACATTAAAAGAGTTTAAATTCATCAATAATCTCCATCCTGTTCACAATCATTCCAAAAGGTATCACGTTTCATAAATGTCCAGAAAATATTTAAAATGTGGCACTTGTGAATATGAGTTTTCAACAATAAGAGGCTCCACCTAGTTGCTGACTAAATTAGCATCAACAGAATTATTATGTTCTTAAAACTGCAAGTTATTCAGATTTCACTGTAGGGCACAGAGACTAAGAAGAAATAATAACTAATATTCGTTCAGTGACACATCTGCTCTGCACAGTAATAGCTTTTAAAAAACTGTTAATGGCAGCACAGCTCCATCTAGAACCAAATGTGATCCCTATAAAGAAGAAAGTAATTGAGATTAAATACAGTGGAAGCTATTTTCTTCTCCTCTCAGCTGAAATTATCTGAGGTGGAGCAACAGAGTGAATACCGGAATCCATTTACATGGCTCATACTCCATTCTAAATGAGAGGTCCTTTTGATGCTTCGGTTTCAGATAGCACCGTTTGCCAAGCTTAATTTAATATGCTATTTCAGGTACAGACAAAAATACAGTTTGGACAGCAATTGTTGCAAATTTGTTTTAACTAAACATGAGGAATCTTCTATGCTTTCAGAACACCAAGAAGCTTTATATAACAAAACCTAAAATGAATCAATGTACTTTTGTCAGTTCTGTTAAACTGTCATTTAGATGTACGTGCAAAGGACTTATGGATTTTTTTTAAAAAAAATCAAGCAGATAATAATAGATCTGCAAACAAGATTAGCGTTTGAACTGATTCTGCTTTAAGTCAAATAGCTGCACTAAGAAAATCAGTACAGATTCAACTACAATAAATTACAGCTTGAATTTTGCAAAATGTCTTAATAGATAAAACCATTTTGAAAATGTATTAGCATCAGCAGCTCTGGCAGTAATGGGGAACTTTCTAGACATCATATCTTTGAAATTTCTACTGATGGGACTAGGAGAGCTGCCCGATTTTCGCAGCAGTATAAATTTCACATCCAATATAATTACACTAAGAACATATATTTAACAAGAACAAAGCAACACGTAAGGCTTGGTAGCCCAGTGAGTAGTTATCAGTTTAGACACAGTGACTAAAGTACTTAGATTGCCTTTCTATGGGCTTATAATGTCACTATATGCAATTTATTCATGCCTTTTTATTTGCAAGATGGAATCTAAAATTCTGGGTATAGCATCCAGCAATCATAAATCCTTTCTTCCTAAGTATGCCTCTAATTCAATTGTATGTTCATATGAATTTAATTCTGTGTCCTCTGGACAGCCAGTCTGTGCTGGAAATAGAATTTCCAAATTCTGGAATTTTTCTGATTGTTAGTTATTTTGAAACCTGTGAGTACCAAAACAGTTCAGTTTTCGGTAACGGCTTCCATCTAGATACATCTTAACTTTGCTTATTCCCACAAGTTCCTTTCCAACACACACTTCCTGTCCACACAGTCAGCAGGTGCACTCTAGAATTCTGGGGGAAAAAATTAAAAATAAAATTAAGCTAACAAGGCAAAATCTGATGAGAAAAACATTTGCAACATTACTAAAAATGCTAGGGGATATTACAAAATAGCTCAAGCGTGAAGATGATGGGGAAATCACATCACTAACAATAGTTACGTGTCACGCTATTTTCAGCAGACCGCCTGCAATAATTGGTGGAAATATATAAACGCAGGAATTGAAGAATGGTTTCAACATCATCCTTTGAAGGGGGACATTATGTCAAGAGTAACTGCCAAGGAAAGAATGTGGACCATATGTACTAAATTAGAAATAAATGTACATTGGCCAAGCAAGAAACTGCATAGTTACAGAGCAAGATGCAAAACACACAGAACCTACATAACAAACAAGAAAACCATTCAGAAAAGTATTTTAACAAATGCTACTAATTCAGGCAAGGAGTACTTAAAATGTCTTGAGAAATGGATATAAATGAAATACATTTTATCTTAATTTACGCAGAACTAAAACACTCACGTCTGACTGGCAATAAAAACCCAGATGCTATTATTGCTATTTCATTCAAGCATGGCTGAGTTGACATTCTCAAACTGCAGTTTTTTGACTTTGCTCAGAACCCCAGTGAAACATCGATCAATTTTTTTAATCAGACAGTACCTTCTTTCCCAAAAGCATCGTACATTTTTTTGTTTTCTATCTTCAATAAAGTCTTTTGCCCTGATGTTTGCTTTTTGCAGGCATCCAGGGAATGTTTGTTGTATTTTAAGGGCACAGTGGTTATTTAAATCACAAGATCTCAAACCCTATTAAAGGCACCATTTAATTCTTTAGAAACACATCATTAACGTGCACATAAAAATACACAAGGATCTGTTCGGGGTTTTTTTCAAGTATTTGATGTTCAAGAAAAGCACAAACATTTAAATCAAAGTTTCTGCAACAGAGGCATACATAACTATAATCTTTTTTCATTCTGAACTATTTTTTAATCCTAGAAAAATGTTTCAATATTAGTAGGGCTAGCAGCAAGAATATTACTTATAGTCTTACACTGCAGAAATTAAGACAGGGACTTGTCAAAATAATCACCTCTAGAACACAAGGCAGTTTTTATATGTTACAGTAAGCCATTCTCTAAAAATAAATCTGCCTCAGGAGCCTATAAATTTGCAGGGAGGTCCCCAGCTAAATGTCAATCCCAACTCTTATATACCGGTACACTTGTGTTTATTTCCTTTAGTACAAGGTAGGTCTTTTTTAATACAATTAACAGGCATTCGGTGCTACTGAAATTATGTTGTGAATGTTTTTTAAGCATTTTAAAGTTTCTGCGTCCCTGATAAGGCCACTTCCCATTTATTGGGACGGGCAGAGCGAACAGATGTAATACCAAATTCTTTGGACAGCTGATTCAATATGCAGACATCTATTCCCTGCTCTTCAAGGCCCTTGTACACTTCTATACTTCACAGCAAGGCAATAAATGACCACACAGTTGTACATTTCCACAAAGCCCAGACGAGGCATTTAGCTTTGGACAGTATCTCCAGGCTTTTGTTTCTTTTTTTTCCTTAGTAACACAAATCTTTGGTTTCATATATAGGTTTTTAATTGCTTATTTCTGTATGCCATCATAAGACCTGAAAGGGAGAATGGCCATGAGCAGGCTGCTCTGTCCTGCTTTCTGTTAAGTCCAGTCTTTGCTTGTTTAGAGCTGCCAAGACCACACACACACACACAAACACACACACAAATTACATCAGGAACCCACGTCCATTATCTACAATAAAATGCTTCCAAAAACCAGACCTATCCCTACCAAGTAAGTTTCCAGCAATTCACCTCATTCATCAATGGTATTCTAAAGCCAACAGACATCTGTTTTTGAGGTTCCTAATGAAAATATTGCAGTACAACTTGATATAACTTCACACAAGCACCAACTGCTCAGAGAAAAGCCAGCTGCAGAATTTCCAATTGAAAATCTTGCCTGATAGCCTAGGTAAATCATTTGAGATCTGCTACCACTTCCTTACCCTTGCCAAGAAAACCGTCTGGTGTTCATGAAATCACCAGGTGCCAAGCCTGACTTTTAAAAAAAAACTATTTTTTTTCTATTACTAAAGCCTTAGCGATGTATTACTACCAGATTTTGCATACATGCAACGGTAGAGACAACCTGCAACTAAAAAGAATCAAGAGTTTATCCTAGTCACTATCCTAGTCTTTTTTTGAAGTTCAGGTTGCTGGCCCAAATGCCTTTAAAATAAGCTAAACACCTCCAACCAATACTAAGAAGATTTGCTTTGATGCTAAATTGAATCCTTGACAATGAAGAGGATCTCTTGTGATAAGACTAGGAAAAGATGTGACCCATCCCTTCCTAGTTACTGTATCTGTAGCAATACAAAGTAAGAGGAACCAATATCCTGGTTTAGTTTAAGGCAGACATGTCAAACTCGCCATGTCACGTGACGTCGTGCGATATATCGGGACTGTTTGGCCATTGCCGGCAATGGGGTGGATGTAGCTTCCGCGTGACGCATCTGGCAGTTTGACACCCCTGCTTTAAGGCGATTTACTAGATTCAGTAAAACAGTAGCATCTTTATTCTTATGAAGCCCACTGAACTCCAGAAAAGGGTATACTTTCTGTCCCTAAAAATTCTAAATCATTCTAAATCACAGGGAATATCTCTCTAGGTCTTAATAAGAGTCCACACAGTCACGATGTAGCACATCTTCAAATCAAAACATTTGAATATGCATTCTCATCTTTGTTGACTGAGTCCCAGACCATCCAGAAGTCCACTTGGAAAGTCCATCAGATTTTAAATACACAGGAGAAATAAGTCTCATCCCCTTTTGCTTTTTTTTAAAAAAAATATTAACCCTTTCTGAAAGAGTCTCAACTACCCAAAGTCCAATTCTAAATGCATATTAAAATAAGCCTCATTTCCTTTTTTTTTAGTTTTTTTTAAAAAATACATTAACCCTTTCTCACCGAGTCTCAACCCTCCAGAAATTCATCAGGTTCTAAATGCAGGTTAGAAATAATCCTCATTCCCTTTTTTTTTTACAAAATGCTTTTTATACATTAACCATTTCTGAAAGAGTCAGAAAAGTCCCTCATATTCTAAATAATATATTTGCTTTTTTTAAAAAACAAAATATATAGATTCACCCTTTCCAATCCAAGTCCCAAACGCTTCACCTGCCTGGTTTTTGAGGTGCTTCGGATGAAAATACTGCAGTACAGTTTGCTGTAACTTCACACCAGCCCCAACCGCTCAGCGAAAAGCCAGCGGCAGCATCTCTGATTAAAAATCTCGCTCGATAGCCCCCCCACCCCCCACCCCCAAAAAAGTAAATCACTGGAGATCTAGCACTGATGGAAGTTAGCTAGGTAGGGTCATGAAATGTCTGCAAGAAAAACGAGCACCAAGGGGATTTCCCCCCACCCACCCCAATTTCAACCCTGAGCCACAACTACTCTCTCCTCCTCTGGTACCCTTTGAGATCTGCTACGGCTTCTTCCTTACCACCTGCAAAGGCCACGGGATCCTCCATGCAGGCGGGGGAAAAACGAAGCCTCCTTCCCTGCTCTCTCTCCCAGGCAGAGCGAAGGGAAGAAAAACAGAGCCAAAGGGGGGGGGAGGACGGAGGATTCCAGCCCCTTAACCAAAGGGTAAAGGTCAGGAGGCTGTCAGCCCACCAGGCATGGGGGGCAAACGAACACCCCTCCAGACGGGGTGTGTGTCTGTCTGTCTGTGTGTGTGTGTGTGTGTGTGTGTCTGTGTGTGTGCCCACCAGGCATGGGGGGCAAACAAACACCCCTCCAGACGGGTGTGTGACTCTGTGTGTGTGTGTGTGTGCCCACCAGGCATGGGGGCAAATGACCACCCCTCGAGATGGTTGGTGTGTGTGTGTGCCCACCAGGCATGGGGGCAAAGGAACACCCCTTGAGATGGTGTGTGTGTGTGTGTGTGTGTGTGTGTGTGTCCACCAGGCATGGGGGCAAATGACCACCCGAGATGGGGTGTGTGTCTGTCTGTGTGTGTGTGTGTGTGTGTGTGCCCACCAGGCATGGGGGCAAACAAACACCCCTCGAGACAGGGTGTGTGTCTGTGTGTGTGTGTGTGTGCCCACCAGGCATGGGGACAAATGACCACCCCTCAAGACTCTGTGTGTGTGTGTGTGTGTGTGTGTGTTTGTGCGTGCCCACCAGGCATGGAGGCAAATGACCACCCCTCGAGAAGGGGTGTGTGTCTGTGTGTTTGTGTGTTTGTGCGTGCCCACCAGGCATGGGGGCAAACGACCACCCCTCGAGACGGTCGGGGTGTGTGTGTGTGTTTGTGTGTGAGAGAGAGAGAGAGAGAGATGGCTTCAGACAGCTCTCTGCAAACACGAAAGAGGGAAGGAAGGCTCGACCGTCCCATCCCGGGCTCTCCTCGGCCACGGATCCTCTTGCAAGCCCCTCTACCTCGCAGGGCTCCGGGGAAGCGGGGGGGGGGGCGGCCATATGCCCCCAGCAGGCAAGCTGGGAGGCAGCCGAGGGACCGACCGGCGGGAGGCGAATGGGGCGAAACCCGCTTCTCCTCCTCCTCCCAGCCAGACACGCGAGCCAAGTTGCACGTCTGAACGCGCGTTGGGCGCTCCCACCCCCACCAGGCGGACCGGGCTGGGGTGGGGGGTGTGCGCGGGGTGGGGTGGGGGGGTAAAGAGAAGCATTTGAACGCTGGTTAACCCTCCCCTCCCGGCTCCTCCGCCAGCCGGGCTGCGGAGCATGGGAGTCGGGGGTCCCGCCGGCGTTTTCTCCTCCGCCCTCCCCACGGCCTGCCCGGCTGGGCGCACCTGCTGCCGAGGCGGCGGCGGCGGCGGCGGCAGGCCCCGGCGGCTCGTGCCCTTCCTCCTCCTCCTCCTCCTCCTCCTCCTCCTCGCCGAAGATGAGCCTGAAGTCGAAGTCGTCGTGGGCGCCGCCGCCGTTTGCCGCAGTCATCGGGGGGCGGGTGAGGAGCCCGGACCCCGCCGCCGCCGTGGTGGTCGTGGCCGTGGTGCCGGTGCCGGCGGGACCGGGCGGGCCGCGCTGCCCCGTCAGGGCCGCCTCGTCGCACGCGCGGGGGGCGCTCGACCTCCTCGCCTCTCCTCAGCGCCCGCCTGTCACTCACCCGCCGGAGGGGGGAGGGGAGAGAGAGAGAGAGAGAGGCGCGCAGGCCACGCCCCCAGCCCGTTAGCGGCCGCTCGGCCTCTGATTGGCCGGCCCGGCGGGGAAGGGGGCCGCAGAGCGCGGCGGTCGAGCCCTCACCTCCGGTTCTCCGTCGCAGCAGCGCCCGGGAAGATCTGCCTTCGCTCCGCTCTGGGGAGAGGAAGCGGGAGGGAAGAGGGGCAGAAAGTGTCGGTGGGTGAGTGGGATGCGTGGATACAAATATTATACAAATAGAATAAATAAGGATAAATACATCTGCGCTTCTCGCCCTTTGGGGGCGGGGGGGAGGTCAGGGCGTTCGTCGGAAAGGTGGTCCCGCGTGTTTGCCCTAGACCGGCGTTTCGGAAACTCGGGAGATTTTAAGATGGAGGGGGCTCAACCACCACACCCACACACGCGCGCACCCCAGACTGTGCAAAGTAGAGCAATTAGGATGACTAAAGGCCCGGAGGCTAAAGCATGTGAAGAACGGTTGCAGGACCTGGGTATGTCTAGTCCAGGGGTAGGCAACCTCGGCTCTTTTATGACTCATGGACTTCAACTCCCAGAATTCCTGAGTCAGCATAGCTGACTCAGGAATTCTGGGAGTTGAAGTCCATGAGTCATAAAAGAGCCGAGGTTGCCTACCCCTGGCTCTAGTCCTAATGAAAAGAAGGACCGGGGCTGACGCGATAGCAGCCTTCCAGTCTTTGAGGGGCTGCCCCAAAGAAGAGGGAGTCAAGCTATTCTCCAAAGCGCCTGAAGGCAGGAAAGAAGCAACGGATGGAAACTCATCAAGGAGAGAAGCAACCTGGAACTAAGGAGAAACTTCCTGACAGTGAGGACAATCAACCAGTGGAACGTCTTCAGAAGCTGTGGATGCTCCAACGCTGGAGGTTTTTTTAAGAAGAGACAAGCGGACAACCATTTTGTCTAAAGTCGTATGGGGTCTCCTGCTTAAGCAGGTGGCTGGTCACTAGATGGAAGACCTCCGAGGTTCCCTTCCATCTCTATTTTGATTGACTGATTGAATTTCCCAGCCAACGTGATCAACCTAGAAAGGAACTCGCCTCCTGCAGTATATCAACCTGCCAGGTTAGCTTCCACCACCACCACCTTTTGCTGGTCCAGCATGTTCCCCATTACCCCAATCCGACCCCTGCTGCCATGTGTGAATTGCAAGCAACAAAGGAGGCCGTCCTGCCCCTTAAGAATTCATTGACCATATGTGCACTACTGATAGCCCTTGACTTACAGCTATTCATTTAGCAACAGTCCAAAGTTACAACATGACTGGGGGGGAGGGGGCGTGGAAGGTTGACCGGTCCTGGTACTTACAACCACATTCAAGTGACCAAAATTCAGGCGCTCAGCAACTAGCACGTATTTACAACCGTCACAGCATCCTGAAGCCACGTGACTGCCTTTTGTGACCTTACCAGCAGGCTTCCGATAAGCAAATTTGGGGGCGGGGAGGGAGCCGGATTCATTTAATGACCTCATGATTCGCTTAATAACTGCAGTGATTTACTTAACAACAGTGTGGGGGGAGAAAAGTGGTAAAATCAGGAGACCTACTTAACAAATTACTTAGAAATTGGAATTTGGGTTCCAGTTGTGTCATAGGTCAAGGACTACCTGTATGTCTTTAGGCTTTGATGTTTAATTTTGCATTACCAGACTAGACAACAGGAAGCCGCCGGAAAGGCTGCAAGTGGGGGCCTCTGTTGTGATTCTTTGTTGTGATTGTTATCGTTTCACTCCAGGGGTGTCTGGGTTGTATTTTTTTTTTAAGTATTTCCATTGTTTGGGGATTCTTGAACTGCCCTGAACCTGCCAGACTGGGTGGCTCTAACCAATTGAAAGCAATAATAACAACCAGCAGCGATTATTATGTAGGCCATTCCATTCACGCCAGACCATCCCGTTATTAGTAGCAGCCACTTGAGACGAGAGCTGCTACCAATTGTGCAAACATCCTGAAACTCACACCCAGCACAAGTCGGTAATTCGATTCCACCCACGCCCAGCACGCAGGGCAGGCTTCCCTTCATCGTTCTGGCACATTTTATTGCCTTTTATTGGCAAACTGGGTGGAACAAGACAGAGCAAGGAGCGAGTGCCCAGCCAGACTGCGCTCTGCCTCTCCAATAAAGGTCTGACAAGAGCAAGAGATCAATATTTCAGTTTAAAAAGTATGAAATACAGCTATATTTCAGAATAAATTGAAACATTTTAAAACGGCACAGGGCCTCCTTTTAAGGATCTTACATAGCCCACTGCCGTCTTACAGGGACGATTGTTGGGGGCAATTAAGCTGACTTTGTAATAATGCCGCTTGGGGTATGTGTGAAAGCCCTAATAAGCAGGCATATACATAGAATGAAGGCTACTGCTAAGCTTGTAAGCCGCCCTGAGTCTTCGGAGAAGGGCGGGATATAAATGGAATTAAAATAAATAAAATAAAATAAAAATGCGGCATTTCTCAGCTTCAAGCTTTGCAGAAAGATGCAAACCCTGCACTCCCTCATCCAGTGTTTTTTTCAACGTCAGCCACTTTTAAGATGCACGGGCTTCGTGCATCTTAAAAGTGGCTGCGGTTGTGAAATATCGTTCTAAACCACGACTAGAGGACCCTTGGGGGTCCCTTCCTCCGCTATAATTCTATATACTATGTTCCCCTGAGTGGTGCGACAAACGGAAGCCGGAAGTTCACTGGTTCACTATACCACCTAGCCTCTTGGATGGCAAAGGGTCATCTCTCGGCGGCTCCGTCTGATACTGTAGCTTACAAACCAAGCCAGGGCCACGCCTCTCGGCTACGTCACCGCCCCGTCATTTGTCCTCCATGGCCCTGGCTTTTAGCCCCGCCCAGCGGCCCGGGCTCCTCACCCAAAGCCCGTCTTGTTTGTCCGATGACGTCAAGAGCCTTTCGACTCCGAGCGAGAACCCAGGGCGGGGCCCGGCGAGTCACGTGGTGCGAGCGAGCGTCTCTCTCCCCCTCCCCTTCTTGCTGGGAAGCGCGTGCAGCCGCTTTGCAACTTTTTGGAAAAGGGATTATTTTTTTTTAATCAATGGAGAAGAAATTAAGGGTAAATCCGAAAGATTTGGGCTCAAGAGCCCTTCCAAAGTTTCCTGCATCAAACCTTCTGCGGATGTGCGGAGAAAAAAATAATAATTAAAATCTAGTGCGGGGGGAAAAAATTAAATTCCCACGAATCTGATGGTTTTCATGAGGTTTTGCGTCTTGTTTCGACTTTTGATCGGAAGCCGACCCGAGTGGGTGACAAGCTGGGCGGTTGGATTAGGGTTTTAAATAAATAAAATGAATGCCCTTCACCTGGGGATTGAACCAACCCGTTTGAGGTGGTGGTCTTGTTTCATCTTAAGACATAAACTAAAATGGTTTTGATCCACCTCCCATGTACAAGTGAGTGACATCAACCAATCTTGTCCGGGGTGGGCATATATCTGGCAGATCTTTCCTTAGGTAAATCTATTTTATTGTTCAGCTTTACTTTTTAATTTACTTTTTTACTTTATCTTATGCTTCACTTCACTTTATTTTACTTGTAGAGCCACCCTTCTCGCATCTCGGACATCTAAGTGGCTGCCGTAATGAAAACAAACCACACAAAAAAGGCATTAAAGCAAAATATAGGTATCTTGGTGGAGCAGTGGGCTAATGCCTCCTTAAGTAACACCAGCTGCCTGCAATTAGTGCAGGTTCGAGTCCCACCAGGCTCAAGGTTGACTCAGCCTTCCATCCTTCCGAGGTAGGTAAAATGAGGACCCAGATTGTTGGAGGCAATTAAGCTGACTTTGTAATAATGCTGCTTGGTGTGTGTGTGAAAGCCCTAATAAGCAGGCATATACATAGAATGAAGGCTACTGCTAAGCTTGTAAGCCGCCCTGAGTCTTCGGAGAAGGGCGGGATATAAATGGAATTAAAATAATAAAATAAATAAATCAATGAGAATCCAACCGCATTAAAACCATAGTAAAACCCAATTAACAGTAGCTGGATCTGCATGCATAGTGACAGAGTCCTGTTCTGAGATCCTTTCACAAAACCAAAACCTAACCCCATTACCTGGACTTTCACAGCACACTACACTACCCATAATCTCAACATGTTCCTCCCGCACAGTGTTTTTCAACCTTGCCCACTTTAAGGTATGCGAACTTCAACTCTCCAAATTCCCAATCCTGGGGAATTCTGCGATCTGAAGTCCACAGTCTTAAAATGATTAGCCTTGAAAAACACTGCTCTAACATATACTGCATGTCAGAACAGATTTACGACTGTAATTGCCAAGTTCAATTACGGTCATAAGTCGAGAACTACCTGTAGATAGATTTTTCCTGTTGAGTAAGGTATCTTTTTTGGTCATAATTCAAGCACTGGGCACAAGGCTTTGAAGCTGAGCATAACAAGCTGATAGAATTTGATGTCACCATATATCATAATGGTTTTTAAAAGAATTAGACCAAGACCAGGGCAGCAACCTTTAATGATTCTAGATGACCTTCGGGTTCAGAAAATTCCATTTTATCAATTTCACTACCGTGTTCTCTTCCTCTCTCCCTCTGATTTTCCTGTGAATTAGTCAGTAGTGCCAAATGACTTTCAATAAGTACATTAACCGGCAATTGACTTAACACATTATCCTCTGTTTTGATTTGTTCAAATGTATTGAAATGGGTTCAGGATGAAAATAAGTGAATGAATGGAGCACTGTCTATCTGAATTTATCCCTAACTATTTTAAACACATTTAAAAGGATGTTTATAGTCTCTTGGTCACTGAATCAATTATTCTTCACATTCAGCCTTCATAACATGGCATAAAGCATAAAATGTAGGCATATTATATATAATAATGTTTGTGACTGTATGTATATGTACATACATACTGTACATATAAACATGTATATGTTTAGAACTATATCTGTATGGTTTTATGTAACACTTTTACCCTGAAAGACAATAATGATGAATTTGTATGAATGTTTGCTATCCCACCAAAATAGAATAAAAAATAAATCATACACACACACACACACACACACACTTGTGTTTGTGTATGATTTATTATGTGTACAGTATATTACTGAAGATTGCAAGTAATTGTTTGGGACTTAATCAGAAAAGGTAATGTATATGGCTCCTGACCTTCGCTTCTTCCGCCGTGACCTGAAAACTCACCTATTTGAACAAGCCAGCCTGGTCTGATGGGTTTGGGGTATTTTAATTGTAATTTTAATTAACTTTTACTGTAATTGGGCTATTCTATTTAATTTTTATCTTAACCTTTGTATATTGTATTTTTATTGCATTTTATTGCCCTGTACACCGCCCTGAGTCCTTCGGGAGAAGGGCGGTATAGAAATTAAATTAATAAATAAAATAAAATATTATCCCTTTACATATGTCATATGATAGATATGACATGTTCTTTTTATTATTATTTTATTTCGGCGTGATAGCAAGCATTAAAACAAACCCATCATATTACAGAAAGCTCTTAAAAAAGAATAAGGAATAGGTAGGAAAACGAATACATAACAAAAATGGAAAGGAAATATATTATATCAAAGTACTGTGGTGGTTACATTGTTGGGCTAGCAGGAATCCTAGTTCAAATCCATGGTCAACTAGTTACTTTCTTACTATGGGCCAGTTCTTCACACTGCCTTTCTCTTTGTCAGCCTACCTCACAAGGTTGCTGTGAAAAAAAAAATAGGACAGTGATCTGTATACAGGCAGTCCTTATGACCATAAACTGAGCCCAAAATTTCTGTTGCTAAATGAGACATTTGCCCCGTCTTATGACCTTTCTTTCCACAGTTGTTAAGTGAATCACTGAAGTTGTTAAGTTAGTAACATAGCTGTTAATAAATCTGGTTTTCCCATTGAGTTTATTTTATTTATTTATTTATTTATTTATTTATTTATTTATTTATTTATTTATTTACTTTAATCCCATTTATATCCCGCCCTTCTCCGAAGACTCAGGGCGGCTTACAAGCTTAGCAGTAGCCTTCATTCTATGTATATGCCTGTTTATTAGGGCTTTCACACACACCCCAAGCGGCATTATTACAAAGTAAGCTTAATTGCCCCCAACAATCTGGGTCCTTTTGAAATACCGATGTAGGAGACTTTGATCGGTTTTGTCATTTGCCTGGTGCCATTATCTACTTACACGACATATTATGATTGTAATACTACAGCTTGGTTTACGGGGGTGTGATGTCCAACTGAATTCAATAGGATCTATTTCTCCATGTACCTTGAATGCTTATTAATTGTTAACTCGGAATGATTAATTACCCTCAGTTATTACTTGATGATATATACTTCATATAATGATCAATTATATGTGTTTATTACTTTACCCCCATCTTTTCTCCAAGAGAGTTCAAGGCAGGTTCTTCCATGTCAAGGTCCTTCTTTTGCTATCTTATCATCCTGTTGGTCAGCCTTCCGTATCAGATGTCCTCAGAGACTATAACTCCCAGAATTCCCAGCCAACATGGTTAACCCACATTTCTCACTCAAGGCAGAAGTGTCCTGGCTGAAATTATCATTATGCAAAGATCAAACTCTCTGGAGAAGGCTCTGATGTTGAGAAAGGTGGAAGGAAAGAAGAAGAGGGGGACAGCCAACAGTCAGGTGGATGGACTCCATTACAGGCAATGAAGGGGCTATTGGAAGACTTGAAGGACCAAGTTAAGGATACAACATAATGGAGAAAATCCATGTTAATGCTAATAGATGACACGAACTTAATGGCATGTAATGGTCAACCTGTCTTGGAGGCCTTCTGGTTGTGCAAGGCTACTAGATCTAAACTGCAAGAATACAAATGGCCCACTAGGTGGCAGGGAAGAGATACAGCAGATTTCATGTTTTTGCTACCATCTTGTGATCAACTCTATTTTTGCAACCCTAATATTAATCTGCCCCAAGATTATCCAGTAGGCTTTGTGGTTGAGCTGGAATTGTAAGCCAGGTTTCCAGCCTGACTTTGAATATTTATTTTCTTCTAAAAAATGAAAACATACTTGATTATTATTGCTGGCATCATATTGCAACTTACAATATCCCTCCCATTTGCCAGTAATGAAAAAGCAAAGAAATCATGTGTTTCTCAATGTCCGCTACATTCTTCAAATGCTTAGAGAAGTTCTAAGAATTCTAGACTTCAACCACATGAAGGTAGATATGAAAAACTAAAACTCTTGAATATGTTTCATTAATTCCAGGTGGAATAGCTAACACACATACTTATGTTAATGGTTCATCCAGAAACAAGTTATTTAGTGACTGAATTCATACATTGTGTTCTATTAAACAAGGCTATGTTTGGTGAATTGTTTCAATACAGTTGCTGATTTGTGAACGTTTTAAGCTTATCTTTGGCAAAGTTCACACAAACCAGGAAGTTTGAAATCTTCAGAATTTAGCTTCACAAACGGAGTGATAAGCAACATTTTGAAGGGACATCTTTGGTACCCTAGCGGTTATCGGCACTATCGCTGGCCCAGGACAATTCTCCTGAGGTTCATTGATTGAATGGACCAAATCAGAAATGTTGCCAAAATTGGCCCCTTCCTTCTGACAGTAAAAAGCCAAGTTTCCTGAAATGCATGATTTAAAAAAAATTAAGAAAAGATGGATCTATTCAAGTTTAGCCTTGTCTGCTGGCAGGAAGATAAGAGCTTTCTAAATGCATGAACCAGCTTCTGGTTGTCCTCAGTTTTCTGGCTTATTTTTTTTCCCTATGCAGCCTCTTGTTTCTCCTTTCTCCACAGACTCACGTTTTTTGTTGCGTGAAGCCTGATTCCTAACGATTTCACAAATAGGCCCATGCAATTTTCTCAGCGAAAGTAAGAAATGATTTGTCCTCATCCGTCTTCCAAGATGTTCTTCTCAACTTCCCATTCTGGCCCACAACTTTCTCCCCCATTCGAGTGGAAACCTGGTCTGACGCTACCAAGCTTCCAGGCTTTGCTATTTGATGGCAGAGCATGTTGATATGCATCCAGTTGGCTATTCTTTGGATTTCACGATTCAGGTGAGTTCCAACCAATTAAGCAAAGTGCTTTGAGGCAAAGTACTGATCAGGCACAAAACAATCCATTTTAATGCCTTCTATCAAGTAAATGTTATTTTAATCACGGGGTCTCTACGGTTGGAGCCGACCAAGAAGTTCACATAAGGTAAAGATAAAGGCGACCTTGAGAAGTTCAAAGGGAAGGGGGGGGAAACAAGGAAGGGGAAAAAAACAATATTTGGAAATTATAAATTAACTAAATAGAGATAACAGAACTGGTATATATCGTTCACCTTCTCTTTAAGATCTCCCGTCCTGTTCTGATCTGGAGAGGGTCCAAGGAACCAGTCTACTCACCAGGTTCCTGGGTCTTTATTTTATTTTTTATTTTATTTTAATTCCATTTATATCCCGCCCTTCTCCGAAGACTCAGGGCGGCTTACAAGCTTAGCAGTAGCCTTCATTCTATGTATATGCCTGCTTATTAGGGCTTTCACACCCACCCCAAGCGGCATTATTACAAAGTCAGCTTATTGTCCCCAATAATCTGGGTCCTCATTTTACCTACCTCGGAAGGATGGAAGGCTGAGTCAACCTTGAGCCTGGTGGGACTCGAACCTGCACTAATTGCAGGCAGCTGGTGTTACTTAAGGAGGCATTAGCCCACTGCTCCACCAAGGCTCTTTGGTATGGTTATTGGCTCAGCTTTTGCAGAACCATCTTTAGTTTGCCAGACCTCCCCCAGAAAGTAGCCTAATACATTAGCATTAAGGCAGGAGAACGAATTTATGGATGTCTCCATGGGAACCCTTTAGAGGTAGTCTGGGCAGGAAACACACCCAGATGAACTAATTCTATTTTACTGTAAGGTTTCATCAATAGAATCTTGCAAGACTGAATGTTCACATGCACCTTTAGAGTTCAAGACACTGGGTGGGGGGTGGGTTCCCTTCTCAGATGTTTGCCATGGTCCCATTCTTTCTGTGGGCTCAGCTGCCTCTTATCTGACCATTGCCAGACTCCTCCTCCTCCTCCTCCTCCTCCTCCTCCTCCTCCTCCTCCTCCTCCTCCTCCTCCTCCTCCTCCTATCTCAAGAACATTCCCACAGATCATTACACCTTTCTACCTCCAGGAGAGTTTGACTGATTCACTTCTTCCATCTTTGCATGATGCATTGAACCATTAACGGACTACAGGGGCCCGATTCATGCAGCATGCAAAACTAAAATGCTACGAGCCAGCTTGCACTTCGGAGTGTATGCCATGCAAATGTAGTCAGTGTGTAGCAGTAGACATCTTCAGACCGTTTGAAGATTACAGACTCACACAACAGTGTAAAAAGCGTGGTGTGATGAAAGACGGGAACATGGGGAGAAATGTACCGCAAAACATTGCACACACCAATGAATCATTCTACTGAAGGTGGCTTTTGCAATCTCATTGATAAAATTAATTCCGGAGGGTGAAAGGTGAGAGGCTGACAGCCCAGGAAGACCTACAAACTCTATACAATGGATGGAACTGCTTTCTACAAAGTGAGGAGGCTGATTCTATCTGGCCTAGAACAAGCAATGTTTTTAGTAATCTTTTTCTTTCTTTTCTTTTTCTTTCTTTCCTTCTTTCCTTTCTTTCCTTCCTTCTTCCTTCCTTTCCTCCCTCCCTCCCTCAATTTCCTTCCTTCTTTCCTTCCTTCCTTCCTTCTTCCCTCAGTTTCCTTCCTTCTTTCCTTCCTTCCTTCCTTCCTCCCTCAGTTTCCTTCCTTCCTTCCTTCCTTTCCTTCCTCATTTTCCTTCCTTCCTTCCTTCCTTCCTTCCTTCCTCCCTCCCTTTCCTTCCTTCCTTCCTTCCTTTCCTTCCTTCCTTCCTCCCTCCCTCATTTTCCTTCCTTCCTTCCTTCCTTCCCTTCCTTCCTTCCTTCCTCCCTCCCTCATTTTCCTTCCTTCCTTCCTTCCTTCCTCCCTCCCTCCCTCCCTCCCTCCCCCCTCCCTCGCTGTGAGTATGATAACAGTGCAGAGGTAAAGCAGAAAAATTGCAAGGCCTGTGATCGTACAGCCACTTTATGACAATTTCGGAAGAGCCCAGGAATTTAAGTCAGGGCTGTCCCCGGGCTAAGGCAATGGGCAGCTGTGATACTTCAATCCTTCCTACCCGTAACCCTTGACCTACAACTGCAATGCAGCCTGAACTTCTATTGTAGGTCATGACAATCATGGGTCAAGGTACTCATGCGACTGGAATTGATTCTATGGCCTTTTTGTGCTGGCCATTGTGCAAACATTGTGGCCATTAAGGTAATCAAGATATTCCTATGGGCTTTTTTTTTGCCAGAAACTGGCCGAAAAGAGCAGAAACTGATAAAACAGTGGAGGATAAAACATACAGTAAATGACTGAGGGATCTGGGTATGTCTAGTCCAGGGGTAGGCAACCTTGGCTCTTTTATGACTCATGGACTTCAACTCCCAGAATTCCTGAGTCAGCTGGTTCAGGAATTCTGGGAGTTGAAGTCCATGAGTCATAAAAGAGCCGAGGTTGCCTACCCCTGTTCTAGGGGACCTTCGAGGTCCCTTCCCACTCGTTTATATTGTTACGGTTACCATGGAACACTACAATTGGCCACATATGAGACTGGGGGATGGCAGGTGGGGGGGGCACTGTACAGCCTTCAGAATTCTGGAGCCAGGTTGTAAGTAGCTTTTTGGGGGGGGTGTTGTCCATCATAATTGTGAACAGTCGCTAAGGAAGGACTAACTGTATCGTGTTTGGCCAGCAATCCATTCTTCTTCAGGTTTGGGCCAGCATGCATTTAACTCGTCACCCCCTTTCCTTCTACAACTAACGTTGGGACAGAGGAGAGCCCTTTCCCCATTTCACAATCCCAATCACGCCCGGAGATCCTTCGACAGGAGCCTCGCGGCCCCACTTGGCGCCTTGCACTCTGCTGGGCGAATGAGCAGAGGGCAAGTGGGGTTTGTTCAGGAAAGGAAACCAGCTGGGAAAATGTCCCAGCGCTGGGAACTCGATGTACCCATGAATACCACCCGGGCAAGGCCACTGAGCGGGCCTCAGCCAGGACGTCTTTCTGCTCAGCGGGAGAATGACAGAGCCAGCGACAGCTGCCCCTCGCCTGCTGCCCCTCGCCTGCCTGCCTGCCTGCCTGCCTGCCGAGTCTAAGCCTCTGCCTGTACAGCAGACAGTCCTGGAAGGACTAAAGAGGAGAGCAAGGGGAGGGGGGAGAAGGGGAAGGGAAGGGAAGGGAAGGGAGAAGGGGAAGGGGAAGGAGAAAAAGGAAAGGGAAGGGAAGGGAAGGAAAGGAAAGGAAAGGGAAGGGAAGGGAAGGAAAGGAAAGGAAAGGAAAGGAAAGGAAAGAAGGAAAGGAAAGGAAAGGAAAGGAAAGGAAAGGAAAGGAAAGAAGGAGGAGGAGAAGGGAAGGGGAAGGAAGGGGAAGGGAAGGAGAGGGGAAATGAAATGAAGGAAAGGGAAAGGAAAGAGAAGGGAAGGGAAGGAAAGGAAAGGAAAGGAAAGGAAAGGAAAATGGGAAGGGAGCAGAAGGAGAAGGAGGAGAAGGAAAGGAAAAGAAATGGAAGGGAAGAGAAGGGAGAAGGAGAAAGGGAAGGAGAAAAAGGAAAGGAAAGGAAAGGGAAGGAAAGGAAAGGAGAAGGAGAAGGAGAAGAAGTGGAGGGGAAGGGAAGGGAAGGATGGGGAAGGAAGGGGAGGAGAAGGGGAAGGAAGGGGAAGGGGAGGGGAAATGAAATGAAGGAAAGGGAAAGGTAAGGAAAGGAAAGGAAAGGAAAGGGAAGGGAAGGGAAGGGAAGGGAAGGGAAGGAAAATGGGAAGGGAGTACTCACAGGGTGAAAACCTTCTCTGTTAATTATTGGATGGGTCATGTTATACCTTGTAGATATATCCTGTCCTGTCGGTGGCTTTTATTTTCCTGAATCTCAGGGTGTAACCCAGGGGACCTCAACTTTGGCAACTTTAAGACTTTGCTGGCTGAGGAATTCTGGGAGTTGAAGTCCACAAGTCTTAAAGTTGCCAAGGTTGAGGACCCCTGGTGTAACCTAATTGTGAAAGACTGACAGTCGATCACAGCAGATACCAAAGCTGCCAATCTTTGTACAAAGTTTGTGCGAATCAACCCTCAAATTCTCAAAACAGCAAAACAGTATAAATTGATCAGATTTGGAATAACTT